>NC_044911.1:16007308-16329286 GCF_001633185.2 Quercus lobata | reverse complement strand
ATTGCCTGATCTTCAATCCATAATCTCCAGGCCTGAAATAGGTTGAAACCAAATGTATCAGTTGTTAAAATGGACTTGTATTTGGCCCTGACTATTGCTGGATTATAAGAATAACCGGGGCATTGTATGATTGATAAAGAAGGTTATTCAAAGATTTGCATAGGAAACTATACTATTTAAAACTGCAACTTCATTTGACACAGTATATTAGTACAACAAAATTCTTCATGCTTACAAGTCCAAGAAGATTAAGGTGGTCATCAAAGTGGCAAAATTCCCTGTTCCTTTTCCCACTCACTATCTCTAACACTAAAACTCCAAAGCTAAAGACGTCAGATTTGATAGAGAATTGTCCATATCCCGCATACTCAGGAGACATATATCCACTGCAAAATGTCATTGCTCAGTGAAAGAAATTTAAAAATATCTAGTATAAAACCTATAAGAAGTTAAGTATACTTACTGCGTTCCAACAATTCTTTTGGTCTTGGCCTCGGTTTGATCTCCCCCAAATGTTCTAGCCAAGCCAAAGTCCGAGATTTTTGGGTTCATGGTATCATCTAGCAGAATATTGCTAGCTTTGAGATCTCTGTGGATAATTCTAAGTCTAGAGTCTTGATGAAGATAAAGAAGCCCCCTTGCAATGCCACCAATAATGTGAATGCGGTTATGCCAATTCAGTAATTTGCTTCTTGAGTGATCTGACCAAATTTATTTTCATGTTAGCATTGTCCTAGCTGAATTCTCAACAAGCAATTTTATTAACAGAAGATACCAATACTAAACATGAATGTGATGGGAGTTTGAAAGGTCAAATCTCAAACCAAAAATAAAAGAGTCCAAGCTTTTGTTAGGCATGTATTCATAGATTAACATTTTCTCATTTTCTTGAACGCTATAACCAAGAAGCTTCACAAGATTGCGGTGTTGAAGTTTGGCAATTAATAAAACTTCATTTTTGAACTCGTTCATTCCTTGTCCCGAATTGGTGGAGAGCCTCTTTACAGCTACCACTTGCCCCTCTTGCAGGGTACCCTAAAAATCAAAAGATTAGGAAATTTTTCCAAAGAAGACAGCTTAGCTAGTTAGGATATTTTTGTTTACCTTATATACAGGTCCAAACCCACCCTCTCCTAATTTGTTGTTGCCCGAAAAGTTACAGGTGGCATTAGCTATGGTCATAAAATCAAATACAGGTAACTCCATGTTTTCATTCCCACCTACATAGTTGTAATTTTTCCTTGTGATTCCTGAAATTAAAGGAGATGGATTGGCATGAATAATTTGAATGGTATTACTGAATCAGTTAACCACCTAATCTGATGCACTTCTAAGTTTAAGACTTTCAATTTGAAATTTCTGTGGTAAAATCCATTGTCATGCATCAGAAATTATAAGTTCATGTTTATAGCTTTACCTTTGAAACTAATTTTCTTCTTCCACACATATGATATTACTCCAAGTATAAGAATTCCCATGACTAGTAGTGCAGAGCCGACTATGATTCGTACTTGTTTTATTTTGCTGGAATGCCTGTTTTTCTCACTATTATCTGAAAATGAGAAGTAGAGTCAATGAATGAACATATATGTGACTTTTGTTCAAAATTCCTTAAATCACAATTGAGTTGGAAACTAAATTCTGTTATTACCAGCTTCATGAGTACCTGCAACTTGCCAGTTATAATTCTTGAAAAGAGAATTTATACAGAATTTATCTTGAGCTTAAATAGGAATAAATAAGGTGCATAGAGCAGTAGGGCCCAATACCACAACATCCTAGTTTCTGTGGAGCCACCAGGTCTCTCCCAATTTAATACTGTTTTTAGAATTCTATATAGCTTGCAGTCATGTCAGAGTTCCCCAAACAAGCATCCAAAAATTAGTCATTAGTGTTGGTTCTTATCCAATTTTCTCCCCCCAACCCCCACGTTCACCCTGAAAGCATGGAGGACTAGGTTTGAATCAACACATGCTAGCATGTTTGAAAAGAACCAATTGCCTGTCAACTCAAACAGAGGACAATAAAACCTAAGCTATGAATTGGATAGGAAAAATAAGGTGTATAGAGCATTAGGGTGCAAAACCACAACATCCTAGTTTCCGAGCAACTACCAAGTTTGTCACAGTTTTCACACTGTTATTTCAATTCTATATAGCTTGCAGTCATGTCAGACTTCCCCAAGAAAACACCTAAAAGGTCTTCTTTAAGTTTAATAAATTTTGTTCTTATCCCCTGAATGAACATATGTTAGCATGTTTAAAAAGAACTAATTTCCTTTCAACTCAAATCAGAGGATTGTAATCCAAGCTATGAAATGGGAAGTTATGGTTGGTTGGTGCTTAAAGGTGTTTAAACTATTAAATAATTTGGAATTCTACTATGGTGCTTACTTCATAGGTTAGGAAAGCTAACTAAAATGTGTGGGGCATTGATAGCTTGCTTTGAGTTTTTACCATTGAAGAAGAAAACCCAAATTAAACCCCTTCCGGCAGCTGTTAAATTCCAGCACTTCAAGAAGTCAAGTTGCATTTAAAGTCCTTTCAATTAAGGCCTAGCTCTGACTGAGAAAAACCCGGCTGGTCTCTTACCCTATCTTTGGGTGGAGGACTGGAGGGAGATGGGGGGAATGGAGAGAAGAGGAATGATACAAACCTTCCATGTAGTACCAGAGTGTAAGGAAAATGCAAATGTAATAAACAGTGCTCCTTTCATAGCAAAAATAAGAAATTTTCTTGTAAGTCTCCTATTATTTACTTTTTTAACCCAGCAAAAGGGAGCTTTCATAACTCAATTTTAGAAGAGTCTTGTGCAAGCTGGGGAATCCCTTCTCTGTAGTTTGCAAGAATATTAGTTAGTGAATTGTAAGGGATTAGGCCTGATGGTTGGTTATGAATTAGGACAAGATGGCTTAGATTTTCTATAGCCGCTAGATACTGAGTTTGTTCTATAAAGGTGCTGTGCCTTCAGCCCAGTAGTGGCTTGTTCTAGCCTGTATTACTTCCTTCTTTGAATCAATTCACTGATTCATCACAAAAAAAAAAAAAAAAAAAAAAAAAAAAAAAAAAAAAAGAAAAAAAAAGAAAAAGAAAAAGAGAAAAGAAAAAAGAAACAATTGAAAACCAAGCAATTTAGGCGTTCAATATGTCCACAATTTATAATAAAAGAGCAAATCCAAAGAGAGCAAATATGAAATAACAGGAGTAAAAAGTACCTAGTTCTGAATTGGCCAGCCTTATGTATATGTCTTGGCCGTCCTGGTCTACTCTTATATCATTCAGGTTACCGAACCAAAGCAAGCAGCCACTTCCTTTTTCCCTGATATCTAAATTTGAATATGCTGTGCAAGAACAGTTTTTCAAACACAATTTCTCACATTCCTCGAGGCTCATGGTTATATTAAACCATGAAGAAGATGTGTCGGGCAATTTCACATTTGTGAATTTCAGGAAGCCATCTCTATTGCATTCCAATGGAGTCCTTCGAAAACAACCATCAGACCAATCTACTGAATTCCAATTTTTTGGAGATTTGGATACAAATCCTTGTAAGCATGCACATACTGGAGAGCGATTGGCATTGCAGGTAGCATATGCACCACAGTAGGCATAATTTTCACACTGATCTACCTGGGATGTAGAGTAGATCTCCCAGCTGTGTGTCTGATCCCTCCATATGAGCCGTCCCCAAACACCTGATGGGTAAAATACAAGTCTTGAAAAGACTGAACTATTCACAAGTGTATACACATAATATACCTCAGTTTTGTTCATCACAAATTCATACTTGAATACTGGATTTGGTCTTAAACGAGGATATCCTGAAAAACTAAGGCCATTCCATGGCCCTCCTCTAGCCTTTATTTTATCTCCCTTCATAGAAACTTGCTGTGGTAGCCCATGAGTATCTATCCGTAAAGAAAACTCACCTTTAGCAGGATCGTCTGTGCTTTTCCAAGATGTTAAAAACCAGTCTCGACTTGTTACAAAGTTCTTTCCCAACTTCATTCCTGGCATCAATGTGTCGCAAGGATAATCAAAGCTCTGCCACAGTAAGTTCTTCGAGCCATTGTCATTTCCATCTTTCACAACAAGATTTCCTGAATCCAACAGCTTTACTACTGGACTTGCTGCAGCTCTCGACGTATTGGATGACCAAACAGTACTATTTGTGTTGTTAAAAAGAACAATATCTCCTTCATTTGTAACCTTCAAGACTCCTGAGCGATTAGCAATTGGAGTCTCTCTATTGGCTACCCATACAACTGCGTCAGTAGATATCCTATACCATATTCCCAAGTATCGGCCTTTTGAATTGCCTGGACTGAAGAATCCCAGTTCAAAGGTTCCACCAGCTGAAACTAAAGTCTCACCGTCTCTGATGGAATGGCTTGGAATGATAGTGTCTATCGTAGCAGAGAGCCTTAAGAAGGATAGTAAACAGAACACAAAAAGAGGTTTGGTTTCTAACATCGATTGTCTAATAGTCGGCTTCTTTGTTCGGAGAAAATATTGTGTAATAATACATACACAAGACCCTTGCAATGCATGGAGTAAGCTATACGCTTGAATGATGTTTGGCCAATTCAACGGCGAAGCCAGGGGGGCGGGCGGCAATAAACTCCTTGACACTCAAAGCTTCAACAAAAACTGCTCCAAAATTTTCTTCACTTGACATAATTATCAGAAGAATTTGCCCCCCAATATTGAAAAAACAAATAATGACATAAACGCACTCTTAAGTCTTAAAGTTCCTAACTTCAACAAAAATAAAGTTGCTAAAGCTCCTTGACACTAAAAGCTTTCATCTTTATCTTGACCCACCTAACTGCACTTAATTTTATTTTATTTTATTTTTTGGTTTTAGTTAAAAGCATACCTTATTTATCCCAAATTTTATCCTTTTTCACGGCATTTCAAATTTTCAATTAGTGGATCATATATTTTACACAAAATACTAGCAATGTTATGAATATTGATTCGGTGTCTATTCTGGTTTCTTTGTTGGAACGGAATATACCGATACCGACTTGATATTGGCCTATTTCAGTGTACATTCTAGAATAATCACTAATATGTATAAAATAGTTATTTATATTATAAATATTCAAATTGTTAAGAAAATACAATGTTTGACATTTGGAAAAAAAAAAAAAAAAAAATCCATTGTATAAATAATGCACCATCCAACAAAGTAGAAACTTCCTATTACTTGCAAAAGTTTCCCTCCAACCCCCATAAATGTTATCTTTCTCTAGGAGAATTTATTAGTTTTCACTTTTTACCATTCCCTCTTAATTAGGGTGGGTCATCTTTTGAAAAATAAATTACCATACATGAGTCCTATCAAGTATTAACTTCATCTACCACCGTGTACCTTTGGCACAATGGTCACTTTATAAGTATAAGTGCTTATAGGGTGTGGGGAGCAAGGGACGGGGTTCAAATTTCCAAGAGGGAGTTTCACACACATATACACTTAGATTAGACTAGAGTAGAATTTCAATTTCTATTATATATATATATATATAAAAAGTATTAATTTTATCTTCTTCTTTGTATTTTTTTTTCTCTCACAGACTAGTGGCCTCTATGGCTCCTTCGTTTCATTTTTTCCCCCCTTTTTTCCCACTAGCAAATCTGATCCACTATTTTCCTTCTACAAACATCAACAAAGTAAACAAGTAAGTTACTTGTCTTTTCCTTCTACTCTGAAATCATATGTTGCTTTCAATTTAAGGAGATGAAAACCTTAGAACCCATTCTAGCCGAATCTTCCATTTCGGCTGGTATTTTCCAAAACACACCAAAATAGCCCCAAATTTTGTCCGAGGTAGAATAGAGGGGATTATCATTCCGGTTTGCTTACCGATACAAGATTTTCGAATGGAACGAAATTCAGAACATTGCAAAAAAATTAAAACTACTTAATATGCATGTATGACACTATCTTTTTTTCTCTTGCTTCTCTTTGCTTTTTAACAGTTTCAACCATGAATTTTTCCTATAAATCTAAATTTTAATTACTTAGGGGAATAGAGAAAGAATTGTTTGATTTCTATATTTTTTTTTAAAAAATGTAAAACTTAGACATAGTACCTTAAGTGCATAGTGAATAAATACTCAAAGACATGAACTCACTTTAAGAGAATATCAATAGAAAATAATCATTATTGTTATAATGATCACAATATAGTAAAATGAGGAAAAATAAGGAATTGATGGAGAAGAGAGAGAAACTATTTGGCAACAACTCATACATAAAACACCTTTGAGATCTATTTTATTCTTATAATAAGAAGTTTAGCTTAAAAATAAGAGTAGTGTTGTAAGGTAATGAAGGTTGATTAATGTATGGACCGGGACCTAGGTTTATAATAGGTTCAAGGCATGTATAGTGTCTATCCTTCTTGTTTGGATATTATAACAATTTGGTTTTCTAACAATTTTGGGTAATATGTTGATAAAGCTAGCTTTATTGTGCCTTCTCAGGAGAAAACAACCCCTAAAGTTCTAGCTAAACTAAAGGAATTAAGTCAATCAAAATTAGACAAGGTTAGATTCTATTTTCATGGTGGAGACAATTAGGCCAAAATTTGGGGTAAACAAGCAAATCTGCACATATTCTCTTACGCTCATAGATTTTTCTAGTGTCCCAAGCTCACTTAGCAAAGTCCAAGGGGAAGCCCAAATAGGCCCACTCTTTACTTCTCATACCACACTACTTCAAATTTCCCATTAATTTTTCATGGGCTTGGATCTTGTATGAAAAATAAAATACTACAAATAGAGATAGTGGGCCCAAAAGGAATTGAGCCTTATTTGGTGTGGCTTGTAGAACCTTTAGAAAAACTAGCTATTAACAACTTTAATTTTTTCCTAATTCAATCCTTCTATCTATGGGTGTCCACAGATTAGGTCAAGTTGATTTTGGATTCAACTTGGACCTAGTGGGTGGTAGAAAAGTAATAGTTTGGTCCAGGTTAGTTGTCCAAAGGCGTTGGTTAGTTTTTGTAAAAATTTGATAAATGGTGATGATGAGCTTTCTTGTAGATCTTGTCCAAGATCACGAGATCTTTGCCATATTTTGTCAAGGATTTATGAGATCTCCACTAATACTCATTGGTTATTGTGAGATATCCACCAATCTAGGCAGAGATTCCAATGTAGATGGGTTTTTTTTTTTTTTTTTTTTTTCTTTCTTTTTTTGGTTTGGATCAAATTTGTCAAATTTTGAAGAAGGAATCCCTCTACTCGACCTATCATCATTGGGTTTTGAAGGAGGAAACCTACTGCTAACCACTATAGTCACCAAATTAGTTGATTTCTCATTCAAGTTTGGTTGGATCCATCGAGTGATCTAGCAAATATATGAACAACCTTACTTTTGTCTTTCATTAAATGGGTTGCCATTAAGTACACATAAACAGCACAAATTTTTTTTCTTCTATTAATAAATCTTTAAAAACCAATAATACTTTTTTCAAAAAAATAGGGTAAATTACAAAGTTGGTCACTGTACTTTACATTATATTTCAATTTGATCCCTAACATTTTAATTGTGTCAATTTGGTCCCTAACTTTTCTGTGTCATCTCAATTTGGTTTCTGTTGTTATCCCTTGGATGAAAAAGTCTGAGGTGTCAAATGGAATAATATAAAATTGATTTACCTACTACATCAACTGTCAATTGTACAACCACATTATATTGAAAAATAAAATCAAATTTCAATTCTCTCTCTCTCGTAAGTTTTGACTATCCTAACCTCTTCATGATCCTTGTTCTGGGGAATTAAAATCATTTTGCCTCTCCTCTTCATTTATAATACCCAAGATTTCCATTCCACAGGAACACCACACAAATAATAGAGCAATGGAACCCTATGTGAGATAGAGAGAGGAGTATTTAAGAGTTATTGTAGATGCAATGGCAATCTTGATACTCTCCAATTCATCCCTAATACCCATAATTTCCCTGTGGATACCTTCTACCATCGGAAGGGAGAGTTAGGGATTAGGGGTTGATGCCATGAGAGTGAGAGTGAGAATGAGAGGGAAGGTGAGGGTGATTCGGTGAGGTATTAAAGAGAGAGAGTTAGGGATTTTAGTTTTTTCCTAGCTTAACGTGAATTGAAATTTGGTTTTTTGTTTTTTAATATGACTAGCTGTACAGGTGTCAGTTGACATGTCAAAAAAAAAATTTTTATTTGCACCATTTGACATGTCAGACTTTTCCATTCAATGGATAATGACAGGGACCAAATTGAGACAACATTGAAAAGTTAGGGACCAAATTGACACAATTGAAAGGTTAAGGATCAAATTGAAATATAATGTAAAGTATAGGGACCAACTTTGTAATTTATCCAATTACTTTTATTTTGAGAGAGAGAGAGAGAGAGAGAGAGAGAGAGAGAGGGAGAGAGAGAATACTCAAAATAAAATTGAGCAACAGTCATACCCACAATTTCAAAAGTCTTCTCCTTTAAAAATATGATTTTTGTTCACTATATTTAAGTTTTTTTTTATTGGTCTATATTGATAAATATTTGGAATACATTTAGATTTTATGAGGAGATACACTTCTACCCATTCTAATCCAAATACCAATTTTCTATACAATCTATCTCTAAAATTTCACAAAATCATCAAACTCTATCGTCCTCAACATTGTACCGTATAATTAACAAACTAACGAAGCAAATCCCACATCATACAACTAACATTTTAAGAAAAATTATAGAATACTTTAAGAGTACCATAAATGTGTGTTCCTTTCTCTTATATGAATTGTGTGTTACACGCTAGATTTGTGATACTTGTTAGGATATATGTGAATCATGTTAGGAACATATGTCAATATAAAATTGGCTAATCCTTTGACAAAATACACTTTACTTGTAATTGAGTGGATCTAAGATATGTTTAATATTTCAAGGAACAAGGTTTCAAGTCCAAGTGTTAAAGCCATTCAAATCTATCCAAGAATCAAGTGAAGAAGTGCCAGACTTTAAAACTCGATAGCTAGCTCGACAGATAATATCTATCGAGGTTTAAAAGGCAGCCTTTGCTGATGCTCGACAGTTACTCAATAGATACCCTATCTATCGAGATTTAAGAAAATCAGTTTTTCAGTTCTGATTTCACTCAAATCCGTGTATAGATGTTGGGGCTTTCTTTTCTCACAACCCTATACATATAAAATGATTGTTTTAAGGGCCGTCACAACTAATGCACATCAATGCAATAGTTTTTCACAAGCATATTACAAACTGGAGACATATGCCCTAGTTCATCTTTCTCTTAAAGAAGCTGCTGCGTTTGTACGCCGTAGGGTTTTGTAACCAAGGAGTTTTGTAATCTTTATCATGTTGATGAACTGAAGAACTTTACAGCCAACATATTTCTTAAGTTGGTGTGTAAGTCGCTTACTAGGATCCGCACATTGATTGGTTAGTCATGTACTAGGAGCCGTGCATTGAAAATGAGAGATTATCGCTATTAAACAAGTCCAATCGGGTATTGGGATAAGGGTTCAACTGTAGGTTGGTATAAGGTACTGTGATTCATTTACTTGTAACTGCTTGTTGTGATAATAGTAAATTCTCGGGTGTGGTGACTTTAAAATCACCCGATGGGGTTTTTACTGTACAGATTTTCTCCATTCAAAAACAAATCACCGTATCAACTTTATTTTCCGTTGCATATTAACTTAGTTGGTGATTTGTTTGTGTTGCCATGCGTATTGCATGTTAATTAACTTAATTAATTAACTTGGTTAATTTATCACAAGGGGTCAATACATTCTTAGCCTATCAAGTGGTATCAAAGTAGACACACTTTGATTAGGTTTTAATTTTTCCTGTGTGATCCATTGATCCCTGTTTGTCATGGATAGAGGATAATCTCTTATTATACCTTCTTTATTTGATAGCACTAACTATGCATACTGGAAAGTATGTATGAGAGCTTTCTTCTAGTCATTAGATGAAAAGGTGTAGCAAGCTGGGGAGATAGGCTGGACCAAGCCAAAGGAAGTGCCGACTGATTGGGATGATGCTAAGATCAAAGCGGCTAACTACAACAGCAGAGCATTGAATGTCTTATTCAGTGCAATCACAAATGAGGAGTTCAAGAAGATGTTCTCCAGTAAAACTGCAAAGGAATCATGGTCCATCCTCCAGACAACCTATGAAGGAACTAAGGCTATCAAGGATTCGAAGTTTCAGAGGCTTACTACGAGATTAAGCTAGAGGAAGATGAGTTCTTTGATGAGTTCTATGCCAAACTCAAGGACATAGTGAACTTAGTCTTTAATCTTGGGGAAACCATTCCCAAACCCAAGATTATTCGAAAAGTGCTCAGATCTCTACCCAAGAAATTTCACGCCAAGATCACTACAATTGAGGAATCAAAGGATATCGACAAAATTCCTTTGACAGAGCTGGTTGTCAATTTGCAGACCTATGAGTTGGTTTTGACAAGGATTGGGAAATCTAGTAAAGGTAAGAGCATGGCATTGAAGGCTAAGAGTAGTGACATTGATGAGTCCTCAGACGATGAAGATTCAAAGATAAAATCCTATATCACCAGGAAATTCAAAAAGTTTATTTGGAATGCCAATGCTAAAGGATTTGACAAAGATCACAAGCAGTCCAATTCGTCTCAGTTCAAGAACTAAGACAAAGGAAAGAAGAATGCTAGGGATAGCGGTCAGTACACTATTCTCTCAGGACCAAAGTGCTTTGGGTGTCAAGGTTTCAGTCACATGAAACAAGAGTGCCTTACGTATCTCAAGACCATCGGGAAAAGCAAGGCACTTGCTGCTACTTTAAGCGACACTGAACCTGAGGATGATTCTGATAATGAGGATGATGGAATCTTGAATGCCTTCACTGCTACTGTAAATCCTACTAAAGGGATTGATAAAGAAGTGGATGATGAAGAAGACTTGGAGGATTCTAAGTTCAAGAAAATGGATGATTAAGATGATATCCATACAGCCTATGAAAAATTGTATAAGGTCTTTGAGAAACATGAGAAACTGTATAGGTTGGCCACCAAGAAGCTGAGTGATGTGGAACTTGATCGAGAAGAGCTTTTCATGAAATTTGATGAAGCCAATCAGACTATTGGAGTACTGCGATTTGAGAACAATTTCTTGGTTAAGAAGACCAAGAAGCTTAAGACAGAGTTGTTCCAAATCAGAGTTAAGTTGGAAAGGACTTCAAGTGCAAAGCTTGACAAGATACTTAGCATTCAAAAATTTGCTTATGATCGAACCAATTTAGGGTATGATTTCTCTTCTCCCAATATTGCTTCTACTAGTATTACTGTTTTTGTTTCACCTGTTAATAATGTTGAATCTGAGAACAATAATGTGAAAACTGTTTTAGCTAGTGAAAACATAGACAAGGGTAAATCTATCTTAGGCGCACCCCATAAGCTTAATAAGAAAGAGATTAAAAACCCTAGGGCTAAGAAGGGAAACACTTAAAAGCCTAAACAGAAGAAGCAGCATCTCTATCATCACTGTGGGGTGACTGGACATACTTGACCTAATTTCTATAAGTAGTTAGCCACTCAACAGAGTAACAGTATGATCTCATCAGGAAACCAGAATTAGTTTCCATCATCCTTTTCTCCTCTTGGAGATCTACTTAAAACCCTCACGTTCCTTTCGAACGTGAATGGTTTTAATTCTTCTCCCTTACCTCCGGATCAAGGGTTTGCAAAACAGAAAGGTTCTTCTAAGGTGTGGAAGGAAAAAGGCTCCAAGTGATTTAGTCACTTTTTCTCTCTCTCTTTCCCTTTTCTTGTTTTTAAGTTTGCATTACTTGTGTGTTTTGCTTTATTGTTTTGAGTCAGTTTAATTTATGCTTTTCTTTGTTTAACATGTTTTTGTTTGTCTTTTTTAGTTTTGTTTTATTTTGCTTTTCATAAAAAATTTAAAAAAATAAAAAATCAGAAAAATACAAAAACAGTGTGTTTGTGTACATTGGTATTTGTGTACCTTGGATGGCCATTGAAACAACGTTTTCTAAACTTTGTATCTTTTGTAGCTTAGATGAGCATCTCTATGCACAACTAAGCAAATGAACTTTATGACTCGTGTTTGTGATAAGTAAGATTAAGTAATCTTTTGTACTTAACACTCGTATCACTCTTTTTGATGGTAAGGACTAGAAAATTCTAAGAGAAAGGCATAAATAACTATCTCACCATTGTTGCCTGCCAATCATGAAATGACATCTGTATGCTTCGGTATAGCAAAAGTGTAATGTTAAAAGCTTAACATAATTTGGTATTTTTTTTTCTTTCTCTTATATGCCCATGCATGGTTTGCTTAAAAGAAAAATATGCAATAATAATAATAATAATAATAATAATAATAATAATAATAATAAAAGTAAAAAGAATCAAAATGCTTTA
This sequence comes from Quercus lobata, assembly GCF_001633185.2. Taxonomy (NCBI): domain Eukaryota; kingdom Viridiplantae; phylum Streptophyta; class Magnoliopsida; order Fagales; family Fagaceae; genus Quercus; species Quercus lobata. Next base: position 16,316,855 of record NC_044911.1, on the reverse strand, counting down.
TATATGATTGTAAGCGTGCCTTCTAGGAGGTGTCGGAGTTATAGGATGTACCTCGAAGGTGATAGTCCCTATCAAGCAATTAAAGTGATTTTCTCATATCTTAAATTGTCATAACCTGTAGACACTTATGCAATCTTGCGATGTTTTTTACACACAACATGCAATAGTCTTTGTTACTCTTGATACATGTGTAGGTACAATGTGATTTGGCCATCACAAGGAATACATGTGTTAATGTATATTTACTAAACTATCTAGACTTGTTTTTGAAATATAAAATTGGTTAGACTTATTTAGTGTGTGTGTGTGTGTGTGTGTATGTGTTTTTGGATCTAAATGCTTGACATTTTTCTTAATGAGAGATGTTTTTGAGAGCTTAAAATATTGTTTGGATCTTTGGATGAGTAGCATGTTTGATTGCATTCATATCTATGTTGTTCTATTCTTTGAAATTTTTTTTTAAGCAATCTCAACAGCTTCTCGATACCTCTCGACAGCTAGGCTATTTATCAAACCTCTTGAGCTTCCTTTCTCAATAGCTATTATCGCAATTTCGATCTATCGAGATTTTTGAGAATTAGGCTCGATAGCTTCTCGATAGACTCTTGATCCATCGAGGAAGTTTTTGTTTGCTTGATAGATGCTCAATAACTTCTCGATATCTCCTTCTGGCTATTTTAATTCTCGATAGCTCTCGACACCTCTTAATCCATTGAGAAATTGGGATTTCTAAATAAAGGGTCAGTGCGATTTCCATTTCATTTTTCTTGATCTCTCTCGAGCCTTTTTGACTTCTCACCTTCCCAAACACTTCTCTCTCACTCCAAACTTCATTCCCAAGTGATTTTCGGCCTAGACCAAGCTTTTCTTCTCTAGTAAGGGTCCTTAATCCTTCATTCTTCATACATTTCATGCATTAGACCTAAGTTTTTGGGTTTTTGAAATTTTTTTTGGGGTTTTTCAAAATTGATGAGGTTTTTGCAAAATTTTGGGATGGGTTTTGTGTAAATGATCCTAAATGTTCATGCACTATATCACATTTGCATTTTTAAAAATGTTCATGCATTTTAGATGTGTAATTACTATGTTAAAATGTTGTGTGCTGGTAGTATTTCATTAGGCTGAGCCCATGATGTTTTTACTATTGCATGTCACATGTTCATGCATTTTTCATGCATACATACCAATTTTGATTCTATCATATTGATATTAAATTGTTTGGTGCTTTTCTGTGTGTCTTTCTCTCTCCCTCTCTCTATCTTGCGTTAGTTTGCTCTTTGGCACCTAAACGCAAATCTACTCTATCCCAAAACCCTCTTCATTTCGGGGCATCTTCTTCTTCTTCTTCCCCCTCTGATTCTACTTCATCTCACGTCCGGTTCCGTGATGATAAAGCTCGTAAGGACTTTTCGAAGAACTTCTCACAACGAGGCATTCATTTGGAACACCAAGTCGTTTTATCGGATTTTTCCGATACCGACCTTCCCACTATCATCTACAGTAGGGGTTGGTTATGAGCGTTTGTGGACTGTGTCCAAAGGGAGAGTAGTTTTTGGAGACTGTCTAGTCTCGCTTTTGTGAGACACCTTCATCTTGGGGTGACTGTCAAAACACCCCTTGCTTGGGCTTTGAAAAAAGTCTGAGATTCCTTAACATGATGATAACATTCGTTCTCCATCCATTGTCTCACTATAACTCTATCACTAAGCTTCATGCTCAATTTTTGTTATCCATTCTTGAGGGACTCACTATTGATTTTCCTTCTCACTTCATTTTATCCCTTATAGATGTCTGTAGGGATACGATGACCCGTAATAAACTTATTTTCCTTTCGGCTATCACGTGGATTCTTTGCCATTTTTTTGTCTCTTGTCTAGAGTCTATACACTTTTCCCCTATGTGTGCCATAAACGCTGCTACCGTTAGACGGAGTGAGGCCTAGTTTCGACTGAAGCAGCAACAAACAGAGACAGTGACTCCTCCAGCTTCTTCCACTCCTTCCACATCCGCACCTTCTTCATCAGCAGGTGGTGTAACCCTCGAGGCAATCATGGCGTAGCTTGAGCGCATGGATGCTCGCCTTGATACACTTACTACTGAGTTGTATTAGGTAAACATCCATGTTGGCCGTATTGGTCAATGGCACGCTCGCCTTGGTGGCTTCATAGAGTCTCCCTCTCCTTATTTAGAGGCATCTAAGGACGAGGATGATGATGGTGACTCTGACGACGACGATGATGAGATGACTGCTTGAGTTACTTACACTTTGTCATTCATGACAAAAAGGGGAAGTAGTTTTGAGATGAGAGTAGTCATGTATTTAAGGGGAGAGTTAGCATAGGACATTTTTGTGATAGGGGGAGTGTTGATTTTTTGAGGGATGTAGTGAGTACTTGTGTATTTTTTTTTTTTCTTTTCTTCTTTTATAGACACATTGTTCTTACTTAGTGATAGCAAACCTTGTACTTATGATGTTATATATATATATATATATGTATGTATATAATGAGGTTGATATTATAGTTCTTTCACCTATCTCTAAATATGTTGTTTCTTTTCTCTCTTTATGCACATGCTTCTTATATATTGTATGCAATCTTATATTTCCGTTTCACACTAAGATGCCATGATGAGTTTTGTTTAAAGTGTTTTAGAAATATAGGTTGTCAAAGTCTTTCTTGCCATGAACTCTCTTCTTGCAAAGTTTTTCAAGAGTTTGTGTTAGGATAGATTTTATTGTATTTAACAAGTGAATATGAGTTAAGTGATTTATGACTTTTCTCATATGTTCATTTGTTTGTTGTGGTTTTATCACTGATTGCCAAAGGGGGAGATTGTTAGGACATATGTGAATCATGTTAGGAACATATGTCAATATAGAATTGGCTAATCCTTTGACAAAACACACTTTACTTGTAATTGGGTAGATCTAGGATGTGTTTAGTGCTTTAAGGAACAAGGTTTCAAGTCCAAATGTTAAACGATGCAAATCTGTCCAAAAATCAAGTGAAGAAGTGCTAGATTTTAAAACTTGACAACTAGCTCAATAGATAGCATTTATCGAGGTTTAAAAGGCAGCCTTTGCCGATGCTCAACAGTTGCTCGATAGATACCCTATCTATTGAGATTTAAGAAAATTAGTTTTTCAGATCTGATTTCACTCCAATCCGTGTATAAATGTTTAAGATTTCTTTTCTCACAACCCTAAACATATATAAGGATTGTTTTAAGGGCTATCACAACTGATGCACATCAATGCAAAAGTTTTTCACAAGCATATTATGAATTGGAGACATATGCCCTAGTTCATCTTTCTCTTGAAGAAGCTGTTGCGTTTGTATGCCGTATGGTTTTGTAACCAAAGAGTTTCGTGATCTTTATCATGTTGATGAACTGAAGAAATTTGCAGCTAACATCTTTCTCAAGTTGGTGTGTAAGTCACATACTAGGATTTGCACATCAATTAGTTAGTTACGTACTGGGAGCCGTGCATTGAAAATGAGAGATTGTCACTATAGAACAAGTCCAATTGAGTATTGGGGTAAAGGTTCAAATGTAGGTTGGTATAAGGTACTGTGATTCCTTTACTTGTAACTGCTTGTTTTGATAATAGTGGATTCTCGGGAGTGGTGACCTTAAAATTACCCAGTGGGGTTTTTGCTATATAAGTTTTCCCCATTCGAAAACAAATCAATGTATCAACTTTATTTTCCGCTGCATATTAACTTTTTTAATTTTTTTTTTACAAGATAGAATTTCTACTCTAACTTAATCTAAGTATATATATGTGTGAAACTCCCTCCTAGAGACTTGAACCCTGGCCCTTGCCCCCTACATCCCATAAGCACTTATACTTGTGGAGTGACTAACACACCAAGGGTGTGCGGTGGTCCGCTGCATATTAACTTAGTTGGTGATTTGTTTGTACTACCACATGTATTGCATGTTAATTAACTTAATTAATTCACTTGGTTAATTAATTGGTTAATTTATCACAAGAGGTCAATACAATCTTGGCCTATCAATACTCTTGAAGTATTCTATAATTACTTGCATTTCATGGCCAAAGTTCCAACCTATTTCCATTCAAACCCATTAATAAATCAGCAAACCTTATTGCCCAGAGGCGCCTATCAACTAAACTTTCCATTATAAGGCTACAATACGCCAATGCGTCTCTTACAAATCAACTAACTTTTCCATTATTAGGCTTACTGCGTTTTAGGGTAGAGCTTTTGTCGAGTCGGGTCGGTTTCTCATCCACCCGAAACCTGAACCGGTATTTCCAAGGAGGAACTCGACCCAACCCAAAAATTTTGGCCCATGGTTGATTTGGGTTTCGGGTTGGTCCCAAGTCATATTTGTTTTTTGTTTTTTGTTTTGTTTTGTTTTTTTTTTGTCCTTGTTATTGAAAAATAAAATCAACAAAGAGAAAACAAAGATTAATCTTAGAATACTCTTCTATATTGTTGGGCTTCTTGTTATTGGGTCTTCTTGCCAAAGTAGGCATCAACAATATTTATACCAAAAAATTATTTCTTTCACAAATGCATTAATCTCATCAAATTCCACATCTTCATAAAAGAAAGGGAAGAGAAAAACCCAAAACATAACCTGTAAGTGAGTAGTTTGAGGGAGTGTCCATTTTGTATTAAATAAAGATACAATTGTATAAAGAGAGTTAGTAACCCGTTTTCAAATTTATAAACTTGTACTAGCCTCATCACATGCGCTTCACACGTGTGATGATGCTCTTTTTTTATTTTGAGTTTATTGTAATTTTTTAATTTGAATTTATCTATTGTAGAAAGATTTTTAAGAAACTAATATTTAGGATTTGATATGGAGTAAATTGTTGGGTTTAGTGTGTGCTAGTTTTTAGGAAAAAAATTGTATTAAATGTGTGTGAGATATATTAAAATAAAGAGTATGCTAATTTTTAGGAAAAAATTTTCTATGGTAGGTTTTTTTTTTTTTTTTTTTTTTTTTTTTTAAGAATAAAGGTTATCTAATTAGATTAGGGGCATTTTTGACATTTTCGAAACCATAATTAACTTTCTGAATCCTTTTGAATTTTGTTGAATTAAAATTTTAACCTTATTTTTTATTTTTTAAGAATAAGGATTATCTAATTAGATTAGAGGTTGTAAGGACTGGAATTAGACCCTCAGCCCATCAATAATGGATGATGGCCCAATAAACCCAAAACAATATATTTGTTAGAGAATGGGTTTTACAGGAAAAAGACTCAGCAAATCAAGTATGGGCCTTAATTAATTGGTTTCGTGCCAAGAAGATAAGAAAACACAATTTAGTAGAAATAACACTCCTCAGTCAAGTTTGAGGTTGAAGTGCTCATATATTCACTCAAGTTTATCTAAGTACAAGGTATTCTTTCTTTTTTTCTTCATTCTCTGATCACCTCCCTTATTTTTCACGAGGGCCTTTTCCTTATATAGTCTTTCCATCCTTCATCCCAGCCTTCCACTTGTTGATCATATAGGTGATCTCTTGGATGCTTGTTCCATCAAAAACTTCCTGGAAGATTTGTGAATAGCTGTAAACTAAGATATCATTGTTTAGGTGTTATCTCCACGTAAATGCGGTCAGGTGGTTTGGTGTAGAGCATTTAATATGGTGGTGGCAGCCTTCTCCCCATATATTTTCTCCTTTGTTGTTGGCTACTTTCCTTGATATTTATCCTCAGAAGAATAGCTCCCTTATGTATAGAATTTCTAGGATAGTAGAGCTCCATCCTCCCATAATACTTTCCGAGGAGGCTCGGCTCCTAGGGAACTATTGCCTGTCCATTATTATCTTCCCTTATCCTCGGCTTATAAACCCCACAGCTTATCAAACCTTTCGATCGTCCTCGGGCTCCTATGTGTCCTTGGGCATGGCCCACGGCCCCATACTCTTGCTCGGCCTATTTATTCTCACAGAGGTATTTTTGACATTTTTCGAAACCATAACTAACTTTTTAAATCCTCTTAATATATACAGATAAAACAAAGATACACATACAAACATGCAAGCAAGAAAAAAAAAAAAAAAATATATATATATATATATATATATAAAGAAGAAGAAAAGAATGAGTACTAAGAAAAATATGTACCTTTGCTTATGTCTTTGTGAAAAAGAGATGGAGGGGGAGAGAACATTTATTTATGTTTTGTTTTGTTTGGCAACTAGCTTGCCATTCAAAAAAAAAAAAAAAAAAATGGTGTTACCTAAATTTAAGGATATGGATGAGAAGTTATAGTAGTGGTTTCATAGTTGGAGTGTTCTTCTTCTTCTTCTTCTTCCCTTTTTTTTTTTTTTTTTTTTTTTTTTCAATTGAAGAAGAGATTTGGGAAAAAGAAAAATAACTGTGAGATTAGAGTAAGGAAACTGGAAATTTATTGAAAATAAAAAGGGGACAAAAGAAATAGATAAGTCTCTTTTTATTTAGGTAGAAACAGATAAGTCTTGATAAAGGGGGAAAAAAAAAGTAAAAACATGGGGTGAGTAGAATATGGGAGAGATAGGAGAGTTGGAGATATGGAATAATAATGGTTTTTTTATAGTAGGAGTTTTTTTTTTTTTTTTTTTAAAAAAAAAAATGTGGAGATTTGAAAAAAAAAAAAAAAACCGTGAGATTAGAGTAAGGATAAAGGAAAAAAGAAAAAAAGAAAAAAGAAAAGTAGAAAAGGTGAGTGGAATATGGGAGAGATGTGAGAGTTGAGTTTGAAAAACTAACCGGAAGGGTGATCCTATTTTGTAGGGAATTAGAGATGTATTTTTACTTAAATGTCCAATTTAATCCTAAGAGTGTAAGAGAAAAAGCCACAAAGTAAAATCAAAGTGCTTACAATAAATTAATATCAACTCTTAAATAATCTCTATGGCTACCTCCACCTCCACTAGATATATACTCACATGTCCACGTGCAACTCCAATGTTGTTGGACTTTTCTAGTCTAGATTTTGTTGACACAAACTTCTTGCTCATGACTTTGGGACCACCTCAAAGATTCTTCACAGCAACGTGACTATGTAGGCTTTGTGGTTTCAAGATCTTCTATCACAAATATGATCAACAAACTAGCATGGATGTCTCATGAAAGCACAAGGATGGCGATTGTATTTTCTCTCTGAACAACACCAATTTTCAGCCTCTACATTTCTTAAAATCGTGCTTAAGTTATGTTTAAATAGGTGCTTGAATGAGGGTTAAAACACTAGCTGAAACTGAGTTTAAAATAGAGTAGGCAACTGTTTCTCACATTCTCGCTTGAGCGGGATTAGTGAGCTACTTGAGCGCGCCTTTCTATCTCCACTTGAGCATCCTTGAACTCTTCTTGAGCAGAATCTTCCAGCAAAATTCTTCAAGCTTTCTTTCAAAGACTTTAACCCATTTTACATCAAACAAAATGTAAGGTTGAATTTATTCAACCATCTAATTGGCTTTATTCCGTGCCAAATTTGCTTGTAATTCAGCATTTAGTAACCCTGTATTTAGGTGGGTTTGATGTAAGGGTAGTGAGTGAGATAGAGTGAAGATTGCTCAAGAGTGTGCAAGAAAACAGAGACTCGCGGCTGGGACTCGCGGGTGACTCGCGGCTGCAAGCCGCCAGACGCAGCACACGTGCCAAGCATGCTGGAAGATGAACAGTCATGCTAGCTGGAGCACTACAGGACAAAACAGGACAACTGACCATACTGTTATCTCGCGACTGGATCTCGCGACTTGGTCAAGCCGCGAGCCACCCCTGTTTTGTAAAACCTGACGTTTCACATTCCTCTCCCACTCCAGTATAAATACCCCTTTTACCCACGATTGTGAGAGAGCTTCCAGAGAGAATTTTGAGAGAGAAACCCTAAAGAAAAACAAGATTGATTCACCCACAATCTATACCTTAGAGTCTCTTCAAATTCCTCAACTCTCTTCCTCTCCATTGTCAAATCCTTGAGAGGCATTATACCAAACCTGATTCTCACCATTATCACTACTGTGAGAGAGCTGTTTGGATTTCTGGGAAGCAGTTAGGAAGGAACCAATCTTCATTGGTTGATGCTACAGTCTAGTAGCGGAATCCGGGAAGCTAGAAAAGAAAAAGGTTCGGTGCAACCTCGTTGGAGCAAGAAGCTTGGAGGGCTTAGGTGCACTGGGTAGATTAGGCTTGGAGGGTCTATTGCTGTCCATGTATCCCAACTGTATTTTCTAGTGGATTGTTTACCGCTTGGAGGGTGGCGGAGAAGTTTTACGCCGATGGCTTCGGTTTCCTCTTCGATAACACATCGTGTGCTGTCTTTGTGTTTGCATCTTCCTTCCTCTTTATCTTTGCCTTTTTATTATCTGCCGTGGATTGTATTTTGTTTTGGCTTAGATAGTTTTTAACCAATTTCATATTATAGCATATGTTAAGTTTCTGCACACTAGTTGTTTGACATATTGTTTGAATTGGTTAAGTTGTAATTTGGGGGTCTAAACGTTCAAAGGTGTTTATACACGTTTTTGAACTTTTAATTGGTATTAGAGCGGGTACACTGCTATTGGTTTCATTACCATTGTGTGATCCTTGACTCCCTTTTGAGATGGATAGGTCTCAATCCCTAAATGCACCTCCATATTTTGATGGTAGTAATTATGCTTTTTGGAAGGTTCGCATGAGAGCTTTTCTGTGTTCTATTGATGAATCTGTTTGGGATGCTGTTGAGATTGGTTGGACCAGACCTGAGGCAGCCAAATCGTTATGGGATAAGGCAGCACTTGCTGCATCTAATGCTAACAGTAAAGCACTCAATGCTATTTTCTGTGGGGTGTCTCCAGATGAATTTCACAGGATTTCTCATATTACCGTTGCCAAAGAAGCATGGGAGATTTTGGAAACCACCTATGAAGGCACGAAGAAAGTGAAAGACACCAAGTTGCAAATGCTAACCACTCGGTTTGAGGAGCTCAAAATGAGTGAGGATGAGTCTTTTGACTCTTTCTATGGGAAGCTAAATGAGGTGGTTGTCAGTAAGTTCAACTTGGGGGAGAAAACGGAGGATTCAAAAATTGTAAGGAAGATCCTTCGATCATTGCCTGAAAGTTTTCGTGCTAAAGTGACAGTGATTGAAAAGAGCAAGGACCTTGATGACATCAAAGTACAGGAGCTGGTTGGTTCTCTGCAGACTTATGAGATGTCGCTGCCCAATTAACGGAAGAGTAAATCTCTTACTCTAAAGACCATTAATGAGAAGGTGGAAGATCAAGACTCATCGGGAGAAGATGTGGTTGACAAAGATGTTGCATACCTTGTCAAAAATTTCAGAAAGTTCTTGAAATTCAAAAATAATGGCAAATTTGATGATAAAAGAAAATTCCAAAGTTCTGGAAGGGAGAAAAGGGAATTCAAAAAGAAAGATGGAAAAGAATCCCAACCCACACAAGGTGTCACTTGCTTCGAATGTAACGGGCATGGACACTTTAAGAAGGAATGTCCGAATTATTTGAAATCGAAAGGTAAAGTGTATGCCACGACTTTGAGTGACTTGGATTCATCTGACTCAGAATCTGAAGAGAGCTGTGATGGAGAAGGGAACTATTCGGCTTTTATGACTATTGCTCATGTTGAGTCTTCAGATGAGTTGAATCTGCTTGTACGAGACCTTGGGGAACATAGTGATGATGAATCACTAGGAATTATTGAAGAATCAGATGCTGAAGAAGATGAAAGCACAGCAAATCTTCAAGATAATTATAACTCACTCTTGGAGAAGTCGGGTGAGTACACAAGGGTGGCCAAGGCTGCTGTGAGAAAAATGAAGAAGGCTGAGGAGGACTACAAAAGTCTCTTAATCCGATATAGGGAGGCCAAATGTGAGATAGAAACACTGAATGGTGAGCTGTCCGAAACTTACACAAAAGTGAGATTTCTTGAGAATGAGGTTGTGCAAGCGAATGCTAAAATAGAGAGGGTCACCACCAAGAAGCTAGATGATGTTATCTCATCTCAAAAGAGCTTTTCAGACAAATCCGGATTGGGATATACCGGAGGAAGTAGTTCATCTGGAAATGTCACTAAAAAAGTGAAGTTTGTAAAGGCCAAAGATCCAGTTGTAGCTGACCTTACTGATGAGAAGCTCAAGGTGGAGGAGAAGAAGAATGTGGTGAACCAACGGATGCTGAATCCCCGTAATCAATCTGTGGGCAGGTCTGAATCTCATGCCAAGTCATGCCCACGACCACAAAGAGGTCCTAGAGCAACTTATGTGTGTCATTATTGCGAACTTCAAGGGCATACTCGACCAAATTACCAAAAGCTGAGAGCAAAGAATAGTACAACTCCTCAAAGGTCTGGAGGACCTAGAAATGATAGAAGAAATTGGGCAGGTGATCAATCTAGAGATCAGAATGGTGATCCCGGAATGATGAACGTGATGAAGATGATTGGTGCATTCACCAATTGCTTGGAAAGCTTCTCACGAAGGTTTGAAAGCCCTAACTCCCGTACCCATTCCTATAAGGAAATCACCCCAAACGCAAGTGACATGTGGGTGAAAAAGGGTACTCATGCATAAGCATTACAACATGTCCATGCATTAATACTTCCTATGCTTTGTGACGATTTTTGTTTGTTTGCTTGATGTTTTTGTTGTTGGTAGTTTGCTTGTCTTCTTGTGCATATTTTTAATTTTGTTTTATCAATATTTTTGCTTTTAGTGTCAAAAATCCAAAAATCACATAAAAATTAGAAAATCAAAAAGCTTGATTGACTTTGTTGAGTTTTTGTCTCAAAACTTGTTTTGCCTTGTACCTTTGTGCTAATGGCTTTGTGCATTTTCGAGCATTGCTTGTTTTCATGCACTCATATCACTGTAGGAAAAATCTTGAAATCTATGTGATTGTTGTAAATAGATCTTCAAACTTGTCATGAATGATTAGTGAATGGTTATGTTGATCTTGAAACATGCATAGACTTGTGTCTATATATCTTCCCACTATTTATTTATGTTTTTGCTAAAAAGAGCTCACCAAATGTAAATCTCCAAATGAAAAGAGATATTGAGCTGCAAAAGCCTGTCGCACATTCTAGTATTCGACTAGGAAAAAGGGTAAGCGACTTTATATTAAAGAAAATGTTTATTCAAAAGGCCAAAGACTTGTTCATTAAAGTGAAATATCAAATATCACTCTCACAATGAGACGTGATTGCCTCAAAAGATCAAAATGATCAAATGTTATGATTGAAAGTGGAGTCAAATGTAAAGCTCCAAATTATGTTATCAAGTTTTGTGGGAGGTCATATATACATATTTCTATAATTGAGATGGGTCACATGATCTAGTGCTAATTGTGTATGTCTTGGTTGAATTGATCATTGAAACTTCACATTAGACTAAGGACTATCTCATTGTTGATATCCACACACAACACACAAGTTTATGTTCAATAAATACCATATTCATTTGTGTGATTGTACTTGATGAAATGTGTTTTCACATGCTCAATCTTTGTTAATTCAAGTACAAAAAGATTTTTGAGTGTTTTAGGTGTTTTTGGAAAGTATTTTGTTTGAAAAATCTGAAAATTTCAAAAATCCAGTTTTGCCCTGTTTTGGCGGCTAAGTCGCGGGTATGTCAAGTCGCAAGCCTCAGTCGCGTCCTCGCGGGTCATTTTTGGCGACTTGTTCGCGAGTGGAAGGTCTAGTCGCGAGGGTTACTCAGAGATTTTCGTGACTCAGCTCGCGAATCACTCGCGGGTAGACCTTCCAATCGCGAAAAACACTTAGAAAAATTTTTCAAATTTTTGTCCTTGAGCGTTTTGGCGGCTTGAACTGGCGACTGTGTGGCGACTTAATCAAGTCGCGAAAAACGCGTGTTTGGCAGAAATAGGAGCAATTTTTAAATTTTTTTTCAATTTTCCCTCGAACATTTGTGACTGTTCATCTTCTCTCCAAACTATCTCCCTCCCAAACACTCCGTGCTCCCATTTCCAATCTCAATTGTTGCGTATTTTCTGCTCAAATTCTTCAAGTCACAGGTATGGGTTTTTAGTTTTGAACTCATTTCTACTTGATTTTGTGTTTTTCCCCTTGATTTTTCGCATATGTTTATGATTTAGAAATGGGTTTGTGTTTCGGCTATTGCTCTTTGTTCATGCTTAGCTTGCGGATGCTGTTGCTAAAGTTTGTTTTGATCTTGGTTGTTTCCTTTTTGGTCTTCATCCTGTGCTTAGCTAAGTGTGTCTTTTATTTTATCTGATATTGAGCTGTTGAGTTGTTTCAAAATGTTCCGTTTGATGATGTGTGTTTTACTGTGCTGAATGTGCATGTTCTATTGTGTTAATCTGTTGGGAGCATCTGTTAGTGTCAAAATGCTGTTTGTGAGTCATATCATTTTTCCATTATATGTCTCAATGACATATATCTGCCTTTAGGATAGTTTCTATATCTGCTGATTTTATTCTCCCCTGCATTCTCCATGTTGTTCTTGTGTTTCCCATTTTAGGCTTGTTTATCCATGTGGTTGATCTAAGTAGCTTATTGTTTAAGTGTTCAAGTTCATCTGTGTGGCTGTAATCTCTTTGTTAATTACATGTTACTGACTAGTTCTATACATATACTGTTCTATGCTGTTGTGGCCTCTTCTGATTGTTCACAGATGGCTCCCTCACCTCCGAAAAAGAAAACTCCTGCAAAGAAGGCTGACAAAAGATTGAAAATGGATTCTAAACTGTTTAGGTCAGTTCATCACTTTGAGAGATACAAGGATATCTTTTTGAAAGTAGGAATTATTCAAGAAAGATTTGTAGATTTGGAGGACTTTAGACAATCCTTTATCCCCAGCTGTTTTGAAGGAAAAGGATGGGAAAAGCTTCTGAGTGATTTCCCTGTAGTGTGTGAACCCCTGATTAGGGAATTTTATTCAAATGCTGTGATAAAGGAGAATGAGTTAAGCTGCTGGGTTAGAGGTAAAGAATTCATTTTGGATGCACATGTCATAGATGATGTGCTAGGGCTTGAAGGTTTAGAAGATCAGGAATTTATCAATTACAAGGATAGGAGTGTTTCTATTGAAACAGTTCAACAAAGGATAGGTGGGTAGAGAGAAGGGAAATGTTTGAATACCACTGTCTTTCCAGTGGACATGAGGTGTCTAACAATAATCATGATGTTTAACCTCTATCCCATAAAGAAGTTGACTACAATCAACTGTGCAAGAGCAATTTTTTTGATGGATCTCAAAGAAAAGAATTTCATTGACATAAGTTCCCACATATATGACACCATTGTGGATAAGACAAGAACAACCTCTAGGCCAAAATTGATCTTTCCCAGTTTGCTAATGAGGATTTTTAGAAGGAAGGGTGTTCCAATCCCTCAAGACATCAGTCTCATGTCCACACCCTCTACAATTAACAAGCTTACCTGCAAAAGGATAAGTGTTAGGCTTCCAAGAGAAGATGATGAAGGTGATGAAGGAGAGGGTGTCCCAATGGAAACTGAAGCAGAGGCAGCAGGGCATGCATCAACCTCAACACCCAGGAGGAGTGGCAAAAGGCCTAAAGCATCAAATTCTTCAGATACACCTCCAGATGCTTTCCAAATCATTCTGGAATGACTTGATGGGATCAGAGAAGTCTAGACTGAGCACTCTGAGAGGATGAGAGCCATGCAGGACCAGATTGATGTTTTGTCTGCAAAACTTGACAGCTTCACCACCCAGCATGAACAGTGACCCTTTGGCCATTCCGGCCAAAAAGGGGGAGATGATATTGATGATGAGAAGCAGAAAAGCAGCTCTTAAGGGGGAGTAATGTGTTGAGGGGGAGTTGTCAAAGTTGTCAAAATCAGAGACTTTGTTTATATATGCTTATGTTTTGGGTATTTAATGTCTTTATGGGTTTGATACACTGTGTTTTTGGTGTATAGTTGTTTCTAACTCTTAACCTATACTCTTGGTTTAAACTTTAATATATTTTGATGATGTTATTCAGGAAGTTTTGTGTTTGTACCCATGTGCTTTTGTAAGCTTTTAGGGTTAATGTTTTATGCATAGGTTTGTAGGCTTTATGGTATGTACCTTGCTTAATGCAGCCTTTATGCTATGTTGAAATCAGTACTTTAATCTAAATGTCTTGCATTTTGGTTTATATACTATCACTCTTGTGCCCTTGTAGGATTGTTCCTAGATGCATATACCTTGTGTACTATGCATTGGTTGAGTGTTGAACATACAAGTGTCTTGCCTTGTGCTTGTTATCTTGTATGTCCTTGTGTTCATTCCAAGTGTGAATGAGCACTGTGATCACTACCTTGTGGTGTTCACTTGGTTGATCAAGCTATGGTTTGTTTCTTAACTCCATCTTTGCTTAATCACATATTGCCGGTTTCATATGCATTTTATCATTTTCTGCTTACAATGATCATGGTGTATTGTTGTGTTTCAGGAGTATTATGTTCATATGATTCAAGTGCTTCACAGCTTCTAGAGTTAGGTGTGAGTGAGTTTTGTTCAACTGTTCCCAACTCACATGTTAAGTCTAGAGTCTGTTTTAGGGTTTTGTCACAGAATAGCCAAAGGAGGAGATTGTAAGGTTGAATTTATTCAACCATCTAATTGGCTTTATTTCGTGCCAAATTTGCTTGTAATTCAGCATTTAGTAACCCTGTATTTAGGTGGGTTTGATGTAAGGGTAGTGAGTGAGATAGAGTGAAGATTGCTCAAGAGTGTGCAAGAAAACAGAGACTCTCGGCTGGGACTCGCGGGTGACTCGCGGCTGCAAGTCGCCAGACGCAGCACACGTGCCAAGCATGCTGGAAGATGAACAGTCATGCTAGCTGGAGCACTACAGGACAAAACAGGACAACTGGCCATACGGTTATCTCGCGACTGGATCTCGCGACTTGGTCAAGCCGTGAGCCACCCCTGTTTTATAAAACCTGACGTTTCACATTCCTCTCCCACTCCAGTATAAATACCCCTTTTACCCACGATTGTGAGAGAGCTTCCAGAGAGAATTTTGAGAGAGAAACCCTAAAGAAAAACAAGATTGATTCACCCACAATCTATACCTTAGAGTCTCTTCAAATTCCTCAACTCTCTTCCTCTCCATTGTCAAATCCTTGAGAGGCATTATACCAAACCTGATTCTCACCATTATCACTACTGTGAGAGAGCTATTTGGATTTCTGGGAAGTAGTTAGGAAGGAACCAATCTTCATTGGTTGATGCTACGGTCTAGTAGCGGAATCCGGGAAGTTAGAAAAGAAAAAAGTTTGGCGCAACCTCGTTGGAGCAAGAAGCTTGGAGGGCTTAGGTGCACTGGGTAGATTAGGCTTGGAGGGTCTATTGCTGTCCATGTATCCCAACTGTATTTTCTAGTGGATTGTTTACCGCTTGGAGGGCGGCGAAGAGGTTTTACGCCGAGGGCTTCGGTTTCCTCTTCGATAACACATTGCGTGTTGTCTTTGTGTTTGCATCTTCCTTCCTCTTTATCTTTGCCTTTTTATTATCTGCTATGGATTGTATTTTGTTTTGGCTTAGATAGTTTTTAACCAATTTCATATTATAACATATGTTAAGTTTCCGCACACTAGTTGTTTGACATATTGCTTGAATTGGTTAAGTTGTAATTTGGGGGTCTAAACGTTCAAAGGTGTTTATACACGTTTTTGAACTTTCACAAAATACTTCAAGAATTTTGTTTGATTACAAGCAAATGTCATCGAATGAGACAGCACTGAAAAAACTATCAATCTCCTCCTCTGGCCATTAGGTGACAAAACACTTGATACAGACTCATCTCATCTAAAATAGACAATCCTAAGAAACCATAAACTAAAATAGGATTGACTAACTTATAAGAATCAATAAAATCCAGCACGCAATTGTAGAAAACTTGTAATTCCTGAAATACTTGAACAAAACACATTACACATATCTGTGGAAAATAGAACAAGTAATATAACAAAATAATAGCTCAAATAACCATAGGTTACAAAAAGTTAATTACACATATGACAATAATATTTAATAACTAGTAACCTCAGCCCATGTGAAACAAAATTAATAGATATCAGCTGTCTAAATAACATAATCAATGAAGACAGACATGATATCTCAAGTCAATGAATGAAAATTTTATCTGACTTTTGATCCTGATTTGTCAAATTACAATTGAGTGGAAACCTAACTTCATTTGTTACCAGCTTCATAAGTGTTGTATATTTGTTAAATATAAGTAGGTTGTAATATTAGAAGTTAGATTGAACAGGAATCCTATTGTGAAAGTCTTCATTATCTCAGTGGAATGAGATGTCAGATGAGGATTAGGTGAGGTTCGATCTCTGTCAGCAATTCTGACAAGTTGGGTCGATTAAGATGTTAGGTGAGTGTCAGGAAAACCCTTATCCCTGTAAATTAATTCTACAGTGTTTTTAAAGTTTTACTGATCTTTTTGACATGGTTTCATGCGTCTAACGGTCAGAAATGGTTCAAACTATTTTCTGAAAGGGTATAACACCTAATTGGTGTCCTTTCATGGTGCCTATTCATTTAAATCCTCACTTCATCTATAAATAGAGGGCAAGTTCATTTTTTCTTGCACTTCTATTATTTTACTGCCAGAACATATTTTCTAATAGAAGTTCTTGAGTTTAATTATTATCTACAAATACTCAAGCTTAGTTGTATCTAAGAGACTAATTAATTGCTTGCAACCCTTAGCAAACTCTTTGGATTATAGTGTTAAAGACAGCAACTATGCGCCTTAAAGCCTTCATTATTCTTCTTCCCGACCCCACTATCCCCAGCAATAAGTACCCGCAGCTTGCCAGGTATATTACATGAAAGTAGAATTCATCTTGAGCGTAAATAGGAAGTGTAAATCTAAAATAAAAGGAGTATAGTGGCATGACGTGAAATAAGGTAGATAAAGGAGTAGGGTGAAATACCACCACAACATTCTAGTTTCCATGCAACCACCAAATTTCAGGCACTTTTCATTGTTATTTCAATTCTCTATAGCTTGCAGTTGTGTCAGATTTCCCCAACCAAATATCCCAAAGATGTTCTTTAAGTTTTACAAATGTCGGTTCTTCAGTCTTCACCCCAAAAGCACGGAGAGCAATGTCTGAATTGACATATGCTAGCATGTTTGAAAAGAACCAATTGCCTGTGAACTCAAATCAGAGGACAGTATAACTCAAGCTATTAAACAGGAAGTTGTAGTAGATTAAAAGAGCCTACTAAGATGCCTGGGACATTGATATATATATATATATATATATATATAGCTTGTTTTGAGTTGTTACAATGGAAGGAAAAAAAAAAAAAAAATTGAACTGTTGATTGCGGCTGTTAAATTCCATCACTTGTAAAGTCAAGTTGCATTTGAAGTCCTTGTTTCAATTAAGTTCTAGCTGTGACTTAGAAAAATCTAGCTTAATTATGTGGTCTTTTACCCTATTTTTGGGTGGTGGCTAGGAGGGAGATGGGGGCAGAGCAGAGGGAGGAATGATAGAAGCCATCCATGTGGTGGCAGAGTGTGTAATGAAAATGCAAATGTGATAAACATAGTAAGAGTAAGTTCTGTTCTTTGTACCCGTTCTTCTTGCAAAGCAAAAATAAGAAATTTTCTTGTTAGTCTCCCATTGCTTACTTTTTGTAGCTAACAAAAGGGAGCTATGTTACTCAATTAAAAAAGAGTCTAACGGTAGCTGTAAATAGGGAATCCCATTCTCTGTAAGCTGTAGCTAGTAAGAATAATAGTTAGTGAATTGTAAGAGATTAGGTCTGATGTTTGTTTATGAATCAGGGTAAAAGGGCACTTTAGTTTGTCCTTAGCAGCTACCTACTTAAGAATGCTATGGTTATTTTATGGAAGTATGTTGAGGGTTTTTTGAGTCACCTCATGACACACTTAGTTGGTCACCCTTGTTGACTTGGATTTAGTTTGGGGAGCTAAATCCGCCACTCTCGTCTACTCGGATAGTGATGAAGGCTAGCAACACATCCTAGTACAACGTAGCACTTGAGTCGTGGCGACGCCACGTTGAGGCCAGGGTGTTCCCAGGAACACCCTGACCTGAAAATAATTTTTTTTTTTTTTTTTTTTTTTTTTATATATAATAATTTAAATTTTCTTATTTGTTTACCCTTAAAAAAAAAAATAGGAACACTGTCAGCGCAAAATCAGGAACACCCTCAAAAATTATATGTTCTTTTTTCAAGCAAAAAACAAGCCCAAAAAAATTTGAACTAAAATCTAGAAAAAAAAAAAAAAAAAAAATTGTAACGGAGCAAGCCCACTGCCCAAAGCCCAACATCAATCCTAAACAACAGATGAGAAACCAAACCCAATCTAAAGAAAAAAACAACATATGGCAAACCTAACAAATGGTAGCAAACCCACGGATTCTCAAAAAAAAAAAATAAATAAATAAATAAAAACCCAACCTAAAGACAGATGGTAGCAAACCTAACCCACGGATGGTAGTGAAAACTGAAATCAGAAACCAAGAAACCTAACCTAAATAAAAAAAACCTCATCAGTCATCAACGACCAACAAACGGCGCCTCTATCTCAAACTCAAGCAACAGAGCTCATTGCCATCGGTCATCGTCAGTCAGATCAGAGATTGGTCATTGCCTCGGCCTCGCCAGTTAGATCGAAGATTGGAATAGCACAGATCGAATTGGAAATTCCTTCCTCGCCAGTCGCCTCAACATGCTGCCCAGCCCGACGGCACCGCCCCTCAGCCTCAGGCCTCCCTACTCCCTCAACTTCAAGGTATTTCATCTTTACTTTACACTTTTCTTCTCTCTGACTCTCTCTTTTTCTCTAATGGGTTCTCTCTACTCTTTTACTTCTCTCTGTCTCTCTCTTTCTTTTATCTGAAGACTAAAAGTATGAAAGTGAAATGAGAGTCTCTCTCTCTTTAAGACTAAAGACTTAATTTGATTGGCTGATTCTCTTTTTTCTTTTTCTTTTTTTGGTGAATTGCTTAGCTTTATTGAACTGCAATTGCTTAGGTTTATTGTAACCTTACTAATATTTGTGATTGACTGATTCTCTTTTTTGTCTTTTAGTGTAATGTCTATTGTGATTTGTGATCGTGAATCTCTGATTGGCTCTTGTGATTGGGGCTTGACTGTTGAGTGGGGGGAAGGGTGAATGGGGCATGGGGCCAGGTGGGAAGTACAAGCAGGCAGGCAGTGGATAATGCATATGGGTGTGTGCTAATAGTTAGTAAAGAAAAATAATGAAGCAACTAATAAATAATAATTAATAATTTAATTAACCAATACATTATAAAAGATAAAAAAAATTATATTATATTAGGCTAAACAACAATTAATAATTTTATAATTAATGAAACAACAATATAACAAATTATAATTTATAAAAGACAAACAAATTAATGAAATAGCTAAACAATAATAATTAATAATTTTATTAATATTTCAAATGAACTTATAGTTTATTATTTATTTTTTTGTTAGAATTATGGACAAATATTTGATAAGAAAACCACTTACCCAAGATTCATCTCCTGTGTAAGATTCATCTTCATCTTCTAAGTGAATTCATGTTGACTTTATTTGCGTGTTTTTTGATTGTTGTTGTTGTTAATATATAAAATTTTCTTTTTATTAGATTGTGTAATTTATGCTTGTTGAGGTATATCCTGGAAAAAATTTCTAGAGTCGCCAGTACACTTGACAAGCCTATAAAAGAAGGAAAAACACAATGGCCTGCTCACAAAATTTAGACAAATTGTGGTGTTACCGTGTTAGTTTTAGAATAAAGGATAATAGGGATTAGTGGGATGAAGGAGAAAATAATCACTCTTGTTTAGTGCCCTCACAAACTCATGGAAGTGATTTGAACCATCTATTGAATGTTTTTGAAAGTCTATGAAGAGTGTAAAAGGCAAACAAATATAATTTCCTGTATTGCTCCGGATCTTCTAAGGTCTGATCTTCCTAGTGTTCAAGTCCTCCATTTAAAGATTTTTGAGTCACTAAAAAATCTGTTGAATGAGAGGAAAACTTGATGTGCTTGCTAGATACTACTATTGACTTGCTTTGAGTAGTGAAAACGGAAAAGCATCAACCTGCTACTGATTCCTCTTAAGTCTCACACGATTAGTTGGCCGAGGCCACGAAAATATATTTCTTCAATAGGGATTTGACTTTCTCGATTTGCTGAATGTGAGGATTAGGATAATCAACATTAAATGCTAATTGAATCCTTTATTATGAGCAAATATTTCTATCTTGTAAAGTTTGTTTGTCTTTTTGTTTTATTTTTTTGAGATGGGTAAGGGATTTCAAATCCATTCAACAAATATTTTAGTTCTTCCATGAGTCGGGGGTGTGCAAATTGCATTGCTCATGGGCTCTATGGTTTCTGAAGTGTTCCAAAGCCCAGCAGAGAGACTTTTCATGAACCCGAAAGGCCAAAACTAATGCAAAATGACCCTTTTTCCACCAATTTACCGCTCCTAATTACTCCTTTGTTGGGCTTCTTACTTTTTCATGTAGACTTGGTCCACAGTAAAATGGATCTGGCTGAAATTACTTGCTGACACCGACTTCATGGGTCCAAGTTTGGCCTTTTTATGCTGGTTTAGCCTTAAAGATACTTAGAAAGACCAAATTCATGAGCTTATTTGCATGGGCTGTATTTTCACGATCTGTGGGCATGAATTGCTAGTACTTTAAGCTTACAAGCCTTAGGCCTTTTTATTTTTTTTGGGTCTAGCCTGTTGCTCTGAAATACCCTAAATATGTACTGTGTCTTCAGCCCAGTAGCTGCTAGTTCTGGTTTATATTCTGCTAATTCTTGGAATCAATTCATTGATTCATTCAAATAAATAAAAAAAAGCACCCATTGAAAACAAAGCAATATGGCATACAATCTGTCCTCGATCAATTATAAGAGTAGTGCTGCTAAATGTAAATCAATAATTATCCTCATTGTTAAGGTTTTTTTTTTTTTTTTTTTTTTTTTTTTTTTTTTTTTTTTTTGTTGGCAATTCATGAGCAAAAGACAAGTTTTAAGTATCTATAGAATATTATTTTTGAAGACAAGATTGCTGCAAAGTTCTACAATTCAGAGTGCAAATCTAGAAATTTCGAGTGATTGATTTGCAGATTTTAAAGCCCAACTCATCATCCTATCTACTAGTGTTATCCTATCTACTAGGGTTTTGTGCCACTTATTTTACACTAAATAAGAGAATCTATTGATAGAGAGAGAAGTGCCTCTTGTACCTCCAATTCTAAATATAGGGTTTTTGTTCCCAAAACTCTCTCAAATCTTCTATCGGTAATATTCTTTGAAGAAACTCAAGATCCGGTGTCGTAGAAATTGTTGCTTCATTCTAGTCATCAAAGCTGCTAGAGATCTAAATCTTCAAGGGTAGTATTGAAGTCAGACTGGAGGAGGTTTAAGTTGATTTAAAACTTCAATGGGATTTTTAAGTGCGTGGATTGGAGGTTCATGTTGTAACAGTTCACTATAAAGAAAATTTGTGGGATTTAGAGCTCAGTTAAGTAACTAAAGTTAGATTTACTACAAATAGGGTTATTCTAGATTGTAAATCTCCAGCTTATAGTGAAATTGTTTCCTTGGGATTTGTTCCCCAATTTTTTACTGTGAAACTAGTTTATTTTATTGGTTTTTATAGGTCATCATATCTTGTATTATTTACTTTTTTGTTGTGCATTATATGGTTGATTATTTGTTTAACCAAAGGCTTGCATAATTAATCTAATTAACAACTTGGCCTTAAAACTGGTTAAATACTATTTGTTCAAGTGTCTAAATCTAACACTTATAATACAAGTGATATGCTTCCGTTCCTCTTCCATTTTAATGGGTTCACTCTACACTTTATTATTTTCTTTGTAATAGCAAACATTGGATTGGGCCTCTCCTACGTATTGCATTCAATTCGATTCCTCAAATTTTATAAAAAATTATATTGCTTTGTTCGTTTTGATGGAAAACTTTGTATATAGATAATTTTTTGTGTTTTCAGTGTTTGGTAACATAAAAAAAAATAAAAAAATAAAAAAATAAAAAGAGCCAAAAGAAAATTATTTTTGGTAAACAGAAAAAGTATGACTTATTTTTAGAAATTGTTTTCCATTAAATTTTTTTGGAAAACGACTATCTTTCAGCAAATTAAATAAGGGAAGTTAGAAGATTATTTTTCAACTCATTTAAGGTTTCTACTGAACATAGAAAAATGAGGTAGTTTTATAGAAAATACTTTTTGAAAAATAATTCATTTTCTAGAAAACGTTATCTCAAAAACATGAGATATTTTTTATTTAATGATTCTTACAAAATATTTTAAGAATGCAACCCTAGATAACTTGGCAAATTGGTTCGGTTGGGTTAATCCAGTTCCAGTAAAAAAAGAAAAAAAGAAAAAAAAAGATAAATTGGTTACAAGAGAGTCAAATCAATTGGGTTAAGAGTCAAGTTGATTGGGTTATGGTCAACTTGGATTTTTTTTCGTACAAAATAATAATAATAATAATTATCCCCCCTCCCCCCACCCCCACACACACATATATATATTTATTATTTTTGTCTTCTTTTCAATACATATAAGAGAACTAATAACAAATTACTCAAAAATAAAAATTAAATAATGCATAAATTTTTAAGTTTATACAATCCTTAATTTTCCATCACCATAAAAGAAAAAGAAAAATATATTATAAATGCTATGAATCATAAATTGTTTTAGGTACGGTATATAACCACCATAAATGCTGTGAATCATAGATGCGTTTGTCAATTGAAATGAATATAGGTACTGTATTTTTCATTTTTATAGAGGTTCAATTTATGACAATTATTTTTAATGATTACACTTTTTATTATCAAACTAAAAAATCAATTGATTGTTAGTATAAATGATAATTGAAGTCAAGATCTCTTATTCCATCATACTATAAAGTTATTGTTTATTCATCAGAAAAAGAATGTATGTACTGTTTCGAATTTGATATATGGAAAAAATTACTTTAAAATCGGGTTGAGACAGGTCAAAAGTTGACCCGATTTGGAGTTAAACGGGTCAGGTTTTTACCCGAGAAAAAAAAAAAAAAACCGTATCGGGTCAGTTATTTTTCTTCCTTCGATTCTAAAACTATGGCATTTCGAGATCTGTCAAACCCTGAACTAAGTCTACTCGTCAAATTGAAGAAATTTCTCATTCTCTAGAAAGACAGAAACATTTCAGAATCCACCAACCGGCAACCAGGTTCCTTGAATGACCTGACAGCTTGGGCTGGGAAATCAGAATAATTTTCAATCCCACGTGACGGGTCATAGAGAAAACCTGATTATAACAAGTTGGACTACTACTGCATGTATTTGAAAAAGGATCCTCAAAATTAATATGTTTTCCATTCACACTAATTAATATGGAACCTCTAGTCTATACTCAAAACTGTAAATTCTTCTTTTACCTTTTCTGGAACAACGTAAATATATAAAGGTCCATATTCAAAGGGAAATTCTTCTTTTACTTTATCCGGTACAATGTAAACAAACAATAAAGGTCCATATTCAAATTTTTTACAGTAACATGGTATCCTCTAAAGTCATCACCAATTCATATGAAGGATGATTTAGAATTGCCGACTCTCTATCCGTCTGCACATTGTGTAAACGTATGAGAAGGTACAGAGGCCCAGAATTACAACAAGTAACAGTTTTCTCTTTAATATAAAAAGACTAGCTTCTTGAATCGTCTGTTACTCGTTATGAAAATTACTGATTGTCTTTGCCTATTTATAGTCCATCAAAAGCTTGCACTTTGATACCCGTTAAGCAAAAATTTTATATTTCACCCACGATCAATGATATGCGTATTCCATTCATTGCAGCAAGGGGATTGTATAATATATACTATATATTACTTTCTCTAAACAAAGAAGTACACTACAATCAATGATTGTCTTTAAACTTCTTGTTGTGTACTGTTTCTTATCCTGCTTCTTAAGATTTTCTGCTGCAATAGACACTATCACTCCAAGCCATTCCATCAGAGACGGTGACACTTTAGTTTCAGCTGGTGGAACCTTTGAACTGGGATTCTTCAGTCCTGGCAATTCAAAAAGCCGATACTTGGGAATATGGTATGGGATATCTACTGACGCAGTTGTATGGGTAGCTAACAGGGAGACTCCAATTCCTAATCGCTCCGGAGTTTTGAAGGTTACAAATGAAGGAGATATTGTTGTTCTCAGCAACACAGATACTATCGTTTGGTCATCCAATACGTCAAGTGCTGCAGAGAGTCCAGTCGTACAGCTCTTAGATTCAGGAAATCTTGTTGTGAAGGATGGAAATGACGATGACCTGGAGAACTTTTTGTGGCAGAGTTTTGATTATCCTTGCGACACATTGCTGCCAGGAATGAAGTTGGGAAAGAACTTTGTGACAGGTCTAGAATGTTCTTTAACATCTTGGAAGAGCACAGAAAATCCTGCTCAAGGCGAGTTTTTATTAAGAATAAATCCTCATGGGTTTCCACAGCTAGTTGCTATGAAGGGAGATAAAATAACTACTAGAGCAGGGTCATGGAATGGCCTACGTTTTACAGGATATCCTGGGTTAATACCAAATCCAATATTTCAGTATGAATTTGTGTTGAATGAGAATGAGGAATATTACGAGTTCACACTTGTGAACAGTTCAGTCATTTCAAGGCTTGTATGTAGCCCATCAGGCATTGCGGGACGCTTTACATGGAATGATCGGACACACGGTTGGAAGCTTTACTCTACATCCCAGGTGGATCAGTGTGAAAATTATGCCTTCTGTGGTGCATATGCTACCTGCAATGCTAATAGCTCTCCAGTATGTACATGCTTGGAAGGGTTTGTGTCCAAATCTCAAAAACATTGGAATTCAGTAGATTGGTCTGATGGTTGTGTTCGGAGGACTCAATTGGAATGCAATGCTGGAGACGTCTTCCAGAAATACACGGGGTTGAAATTGCCTGACACATCTTCTTCCTGGTTTAATATGACCATGAGCCTTGAAGAATGTGAGGGATTGTGTTTGAAAAACTGTTCTTGCACAGCATATTCAAATTTAGATATCAGGGGAAAAGGAAGTGGCTGCTTGCTTTGGTTCAATAACCTGAACGATATGAGAGTATACTCCCATGGTGGGCAAGACCTATATATAAGGCTGGCCAGTTCAGAAATAGGTACTTTTTACTTCTCTTGTATGTTTTCTTTTTATTTTTCTCATTTATTATAAATAAAGGACAAATTGGCCACATATATTGCTTCGTTTTCTGTTGGTACTTTTCTTTTTTGGATGAATCAGTGAATTGATTCATAGAAAGATACACAATACAAGCTCAAACTGGCAGCAACTGTCCTGCAGGCATAGTACTTCCACAGAAGAACCATAAGAATCTAAACCTTACAATTCACTAAAATTTCTTGCTGAATACAGAGAAAGGTATTCCCCATTTAAAACATAAGGCCCTTTTTTAAAATTGAGTTACCATAGCTTGCCTTAAACACCAACCAGCACTAACTTCCCATTAGATAGCATGGATTGTACTGTCCTCTGATTTGAGTTGACAGGCTATTTGTGGTTTTCAAAACTTCTAACATATGTTCATTCAGACATTTTCTTTTCGGTACATTTTCGGGGTGAAGAAGGAGCGAGTGGGGATGGGGGACAAGAACCAACATTAATTTGTAAAAAAAACATATGCAAAATATGTAGGATGTTTGGTTGGTGAAGTCTGACTCACAAGTTAGAAAATTGAAAAAGAATGTGAAAAGTACAGGAAACTGTGGTGGTTTCTGTGCCATGGGAACTAGGATGTCATTGTGTTGCGCCCTAATGATTCATCCACCTTATTTTTACCATTTCTCTTTCCTATTTAAGGTCAAGATAAATTATTTTCATGAATTAGGCTTGGCAACCAGCAGGTACTTATGAAGCTAGTAACAAAAGCCCCATATATGTTCATTTACTCTACTTCTCATTTTCAGATGATATTAAGAAAAACAGACATTCCAGCAAGATAAAACAAGCAGGAATCATAGTAGCCTCTGCAATACTAGTCATGGGAATTATAATACTTGGAGTAATCTCATATGTTCGGAAGAAGAAACTTCGTTTCAAAGGTAAAGCTGTAAGACATGGACTGATAATTTCTGATGCATGATAATAGATTTTACAACAAAGAAATTTTAATTTGAAGAAATGCATCAGACTTGGTGGTTAGTCAATTCAATAATACCATTCAAGTTATTCATGCCAATCCATCTCCTATTATTTCAGGAATCATGAGGAATGATTATGACAATGAAGGCAGGAAAGAAGATATGGAGTTACCCATCTTTGATTTGATGGCCATCGCTAATGCCACCTGTAACTTTTCAAGCAACAACAAGTTGGGAGAAGGTGGCTTTGGATCTGTATATAAGGTAAACAAAAACATGCTTAGCTAGACGAGCTATCTTCTTTGGCAAAATTTCCTAATCTTTTGATTTTTAGGGTACACTGCAAGAGGGGGCATGTGGTAGCTGTAAAGAGGCTTTCTAAGAATTCTGGACAAGGATTGAATGAGTTCAAAAATGAAGTTATTTTAATTGCTAAACTACAACACCACAATCTTGTCAAGCTTCTCGGTTGTTGCATTGAAGGAAATGAGAAAATGTTAATCTATGAATATATGCCTAACAAAAGCTTGGACGCCTTTATTTTTGGTTTGAGATTTGACCTTTCTTGCTCAATGACATTCAAGTTTAATGTTTTCATCTTCCATCGATGAAATTGTTTGTTAAGAATTCAGGTAGGATTATGCTAACATGAACATAAATTGGTCAGATCATACAAGAAGCACATTACTAGATTGGCATAACCGCATCCACATTATTTGTGGCATTGCTAGGGGGCTTCTCTATCTTCATCAAGACTCTAGACTCAGAATTATCCACAGAGATCTCAAAGCAAGCAATATCCTTCTAGATGAAAGTATGAATCCAAAAATTTCAGACTTTGGCTTGGCTAGAACATTTGGTGGAGATCAAATTGAGGCCAACACCAATAGAATTGTTGGAACATAGTAGGTGGACTTTTACTTTTTACATAATTTACACTTCTTTTCTTTTGTAAGATTCTCTTAGCTTGCAATGGTTTTTTTGTAGTGGTTATATGTCTCCTGAGTATGCGGGGCATGGACAGTTCTCAATCAAATCCGACATCTTTAGCTTTGGAGTTTTGGTGTTAGAGATAGTGAGCGGGAAAAGGAACCGGGGGTTTTTTCACCTAGAAGACCACCTCTATCTCCTTGGACATGTAAGCATGAAGAGTTATTCTACTAATTTACTATGTTGAACAGAGTTGCAGTTTTAAATAGTATAGTTCCTCTAAGGAAATCTGCCAATGACATGCTTTAGCAATCATATATAATTCCCTTGTTTTTTCCTCTAATCAAGCGAAGTAGTCATGGGCTAAAAGAAGCACAAATTAGGAATAAAAAGATGTCCAAATCAACCTCTTACATTTATGATTTTGACCTCGTTTAAGGCCTGGAGATTATGGATTGAAGATAAGGCAATGGAACTGGCAGATAAAGCTTTAGGCAACATGTGCACTCTATCTGATCAAGTGCTACGATGTGTTCATGTGGGCTTGTTATGTGTGCAGCAACGACCGGAAGATAGGCCAGACATGTCATCTGTGGTTCTAATGTTAAGCAGTGAGATTTTACTGCCTAAGCCCAATCAACCAGGTTTCTATATGG
This sequence comes from Quercus lobata, assembly GCF_001633185.2. Classification (NCBI taxonomy): domain Eukaryota; kingdom Viridiplantae; phylum Streptophyta; class Magnoliopsida; order Fagales; family Fagaceae; genus Quercus; species Quercus lobata. Next base: position 16,289,068 of record NC_044911.1, on the reverse strand, counting down.
AAAAGGCTCTACCTGAAGCAGATTCTTCATCAACAAAGCATGAAGCATGTTCAGCCAATGAAATTACTATCACGTTAGTAAAGGGAAGGTAAAATGTCATCACATTGTTCAAGATCAAACAGCTTTAGTTTTTAGCCAAGGACTATAATGTTTGGGATCTTGTATTTTTGAGAGTTAAAAAGTAATAACGTTTAAAAAGTCTTTTTATGAAAAGAGAGACAATATGTTGAGATATACCACATTTCAAAAGTTGGCATTTTGTCCATAGAAAAAACTCTGTCGGTGTATTGTAACCCATCTCTTCATTTGCCGTTAGAAAAAACACCTTTTTTTTTAAAAAAAAAAAAAAAAAAAAAAAAAAAAAAAAAAAAAAACCTTAAAATGAATCAAAAAGAAGGGTTTGAAATTTCATTTGTAATGTTATCAGTTTCTTAATATAGCTTTAACCAAGAAGAATCAGTGATACTGACCTTCATTTGTATGGTCCAAATAAAGCAAAAATTTATTATCCATATGTAACACATCCCTATTCTGCACAAAAGTTTCCAATTTGCTAAAATGGGCCCAACATTATTTTTACACTGAGATTTGGCGATTAGTTGGGCGGAGGAAATTTGGCCATGGTAAAGACAGGGGAGTTTCGTCGGTTGCAAAATAGAGTCAGAATTTGGGGATCAGGTTTCTAGAGAGAGAGAGAGAGAGCTCATGTTTTTTGAAGATACGTGGAAAGTTCCAATGAATATTATCGGCTGCACCAGTTAAGCTGTGGAGATGGAGATGGATCATGGCCAAATACCACGTATGACAAAATTTTCAGCAAAATAGTACTATGCGCAAACTAAATAGGAGAATACCTCCTTTTTGAAACTCTATTTTATGAAAATCAAGTTTTGTATAGGACTCAATTTCACAGATATCGAATTCTAAAAGAAAATGCACATAACTAAATTTTATAAATATCGAGTTACACATGGTATTTTTTATGCATAAAACTTGATATCATTGAAATCACAAAATCGAGTTCCAAAAAAGTCGTTTTCTAATACATAGTTTGTGAATACTCTATTTTGCTGAAAACTTCGAAAATATGTGGTATTTGGCTATTTTGATGGATTAGTGGGTGGGCTCTTAGTGGCTTGAGCTTTATTAGGCATATTGCAAACGATTTTGAAATTGGGTGGGTTACTTTATGTGATAGAATAGGTGGTTTAAATGTTTAATTCATTTTGTTTCTATGGAATGGCAAATTTTTTTTTTTTTTTAATTTTGTTTTTTCCTTAATTATATATATATATATATATATATATATATATATTGTTCTGTTTTGGCATAAGAGAGACATAAAAAGAGAACAAAAATGCATTTTTTGATTATAGGAAACGGAGCAAATTTTAGGTGGATAAAGTGTTAACTTTCAGATCACAGATAGAAAACGTGATTTCAGGCCAAGTAGATTTACTATAATTACCCCTTAAATAAACTAGTTGCAAACCTATACAATGCACAATAAAGCTTTACATAAAGATATAACTTAATTTTGTTTGTCTCTTGTTTTAAACAAATAAAGTTGGGTTTTTTGGTCTCTTCATGCACAAAGCAAATCCAACTAAATGAAAACTGGTAAATAAATGGAAAGGCCCCTTCAAAGAAAATAATAGATAACAAAATTTGAAAAGATATTGAGAAACATAGAAAATTGTAAAGGCTAGCATGTAATATCAAGATAGCAAAGTGTTTGCTGATATTATAGAAAATTACCATAAAATCAGTGGCAGAATCGAATTGGGGCATGGCTCCTGAATGTTTTTTCCAAAAAAAAAAAATTGAAATATATAAATTTAAGGAAAATTATAGTAAACCCAAGTTAGGCATGTTTTTATTTTACCATCCTTGGTATAAAAGTTCACACTTTGCCCATGGGAAATTTTAGCTAGCTAAAGAAGAAAGGAAGAATTCAGGCGAGATGTAATGAGGAAATTCGATCTGTGACCCGTGTTTTTCAAGCGCAAATGGAATCAGAACTGGCCGTTCTTGGTTGGATTCGCAATCACTACTAGTGCTATCAAAAGGCCAGTTTTGTTAGTCTGTCATAACTTACCTCATTACTTTGCCTTAAAAACACAAAAAAAAAAAAAATAAAAAAATAATAAATCAGATCAAAAAGTGTTTTTTTTTTTTTTTGGGTAAAAATTGTGCAAGGAAGAACTTTAAGTGAATGCTTTTCTGAGGAGGATCATCAATGCGCCGGTAAACACTACTGCCAGTGATGGTGCTAGTGTGTAGAGCGCATAAACAGGTTTGAGTTTTGTTTTATCACTTTATGTTATGAGTTTTGTATTTTGGGGCTTTTGGTAGATGAGGTTTGAGGTCTCTGTTTATGGAGATGATGAATTTGGTGGGGATTGTTGCTTGTAATGAAGGAGATAATAGAGAAATGGGAGATTTTGTATTGTGGAGGCAAAGATGGATTGGGGTTTATGGAGAGAGAGAGAGAGAGAGAGAGAGAGCTACTCTGATTGCTAGTAGTGGCCAGGTGGCCATGGGCGGAGTTAGAAATTTTGGTTTGGGAGGGCCGAGGTTAAACTATCTCGTAGTGAGTCACAATTCAAGAAAAACTCAAAATGTTACATATATGTTTTTGTGTATTAGTTTAATCAATGTAATTCTCATTAGCACTTAAAAAAACTAAATGACCAATAAAGTATCTTAAGTTCATTTTCCCTTCTAAGTTTCTCTTAGTCCTTTTAACAACCATAAGTTCAACCATTCAAGAAATTAAATATAAATATAACAATTACATCCACAAGAAAATATAAAATTTTTAGAATTAAAAATAACAAAATCCTTATAAGCCAATATGAAATTATATATAAAAATACAAGATGACTTTGGTATTTTGAATAAATCTTATCTATTGGTTTAATAAAAAAAAATAAATAAAAAGGAGAAGAATACTCTAGTACTTCTCAAGATCTTAAAGTCATTTTTGCTAGTTTCAAATAAGCTTAGCACTCTTTTTTGAGACAAAATTATAAATTTTATGCAAAAAAAAAGAAGGAATACAAAGCCAAAAGAATGGCCACAACAAAATAGAGCAGAGAAAACAAATTAGGAAAAATAGCAATAGGTATATTAAGTAACAGAGAGCAACATTTACTAGCAAGTAGCAATAGATGCGAAAAACAATCTCAGCTTACAACATAGAGCAATATAATAACAATAAAGAGCAATATCAGCTCACACCAGATCAGAAAAATATATTGAAGTTTGGGAATTGAAAAGGTAAAACTTCTAATCAAGCCAATGGTTTGACATATGAAGGAGTTTCAACAGTAAAAACTAATAATAAATGAGGGAAAATATTAAACGTGGACAAATGGGGGGGCCAAATAAGTTTTCATGTGGGGGCCAATTCTTAGAAAAATGGTTCAAGTATGCAATTTTACCTACCTTAAATTATTATTATTATTTTTTAAGTTTTGGGGGGGCCATGGCCCCTCCAGTCACCGATGTAACTCCGCCTCTGGTGGTGGCAGCCATGACGTTCAACAATGGCTTGTAATGGCAATGCAGCAACTGAGGGTTTTTTTTTTTTTTTTAATATCCCAAATATGGGGGTAGAAGTGATTTTTTATCAGAGACTTTATTAGTGCTTTACAGTTGAGAGAGTTTCAACCAAGTGCTTTACATGTACCACTTGCTCCAATTTCAAGGGGATGGGTGATCATGTGTATGGTTAAAAAATCATTCACTTTAGAAGAAAAAATTGATATTGGTTTCTTTTTCTTATTTTATTTTTATCTTTAATTGATAAATATATTATATAACATATAACATAAATCATTATTAATTTGACAAAAATATATAATTTTTATTTGATTATTTATTTATTTTTTGCATTCAATAATTGTTCTATAATTTTTAATAATCTATTAGTAACTTTTTATCTTAATAATTATACTTAATGCGCAATTTAAATTGAAAATCTAGGTCAAATGGACAAGCTAATTAAAATCTTTTTTTTTTTTTTTTGAGGGACAAGCTAAAAACTATTGAGTTATAAATTACTCCACTTAACTTGTATTGCATTTCGAATTGTACTTGTTATATTATTTTAATACATGCCTACATGGGTATAATATATACAGAGAAATAAATTAATCATCTTATTTTTATTAGACCCCCAAGACAAATTTCTGGTTTCACAACTGTATATAATGTAGCCATATCTCCCTTTCAACTTTTTCTCCATCAGTCTATCATCAATCCACCTAAAGAAAACAAAAATGAAAAATTTGCTTACGAAAATTATTAATAAATAAATAAATAAATAAAAGAAGAAGAAGAAATAACATTAATAGCCATCAAAAGCTAACTTAGAGGGAAAAATCTAATTGAATTCTTCTCAAAAAAAAAAAAAAAAAAGGCAATTATCTCTATAGTTGATGTCCCTTCCGGAGTGTGCATTGGGCATTATCTAGGAAATGAAATACAAACACCGAAAGAAGCACCACAAATTCGGCAAAAAGAGCCAAATAGCACTATTTGGCGAAATATTTAGTAATTTACCATTATTTGCAAAATATTTAGTAATTTACCATTGTTTTAAAACTCGAGTTAATAAAACTCGATACAAAATGTGCCACGGTGGCACTCGATGAATTGAAATTTAGAATTAAAAATGTTACATGGAACTCTAGATCCTTCTCTAATTTTTCACTAGTTTCAAAATAAAGTGGGTCTTCTAAAATAATAAAAATCAATCAAGTTTTCACCGATTTAGAGAGAGAGAGAAACATGGTTTGGGTTCCAAATTAACACTAGCTCTTATCATAAACCAATAAACTTCAAAAATTGAAATCTGTTAGGTTCTAAGGAATTAGAAATTAATGTATTAGAACTTCATTATGTATATATTGGCAAACCATGATCAAAACATTCAGTTTAGATTTAGGCTGCTCAAAGTGTGTTTATGTGTAAAGTTGGAATCGAGTGTACTACAGGATTTAATGTGTAAATCTGTAAAGCTCAATTGATCAAAAATTAGACTCGATCGATCGAAGCTTATGCAACTTGTTTTTTTGCAGAATTTTCCAACTTAAACCCAAGCTCATATGACGTGTAGGGTTTTATGTTTTGCTTCTAGTATAAAAAGAAAAACTCTAACCACGTTTTAAATGTTGTTGATATGTTGTGTGTATGAATCTCTTGTGAGATCTAAAGGTGTTTGCCTTCATACATAGTTAGGGTTATCAAGATCAAGATTGATGTCGAGAGCTTAGTGATCGCTTCAGTTGCTGCATAAAGAGCTTAAAGAAAATACGAGTGAGAATGCTTATGGTAGCTGTGAATCCAAGAAAGAAGTAGTCCATGGACTTAGAGCTGTCACGTGGTCGTGGTAGTAAGTTTTCTACTTGAGGTAACAATAGGATATTAGTGGTCTAAGTCGCTATTGTAAAATTTTAATTCTTTTATAGTAGATCTGTTTTACCTTGAGGATAACTAGATTAAAGGTTTTTTATCGGTTTGGTTTTCCTGGGTTATCATATCGTTGTGTTCTTTATTTTCTGCATTGTTTACTTGATATGATTTACTTGTGTTAAACTAGACTTGAATAATTTATCTAAGTAATCACTTGGCTAAATATCTAGGTTAATCAACTTGTATTTTAAGGGGTCTAAAAACGTACAAGTGGTATCAGAGCAGGTTAGCTCTAGCAATTAGATCTTTTGATCTAAGAGTTGATCCTTGACCCCTGTTGTCATGGATACTTGGAAGTTCTTATTGCTAAAGTTCCAACTTGTCTACTTTTGGTTTGTGTCTCTTGTTGCTTTTGTTAAGTCTTTCCTTGAGTAACTTGGTATAATTACATGTGATAATAATTATTTGTGTTATACTGTTTTAACCGCCTTAAAGGCATGTGATGACTCAATTAGATATCACTTTGATAGGCCAAAAATGTATTGACCCCTTGTGATAAATTAATTGATTAATTAGTTTAGTTTATTAATTAATCAAATTAACATGCAATGTACGTGGTAGCACAAACAAATTACCAATTAAACTAAGTAGGCAGCGGAAATTAAATTGACATGGTGATTTGTTTACGAATGGGGAAAACCTACACAGCAAAAACCTCATCGGGTGATTTTAAGGTCACCACTCCCAAGAATCCACTATTATCAAAACAAATGGTTACAAGTAGTACCTTATACCAACCTACAGTTAAACTTTTACCTCAATACCCAATTGGACTTGTTCTATAGTGACAATCTCTCATTTTCAATGCATGGCTTCCAGTATGTGACTAACCAATTGTGCAGTTCCCAGTACGTGACTTTAATCACCAACTAGAGAAGGTTGTACCTCAATACCCAATTGGACTTGTTCTGTAGTGACAATCTCTCCTTTTCAATCCATGGCTTCCAGTATGTGACTAACCAATTGCGCGGTTCTCAATACATGACTTCAATCACCAATTAGAGAAGGTTGTTGGCTGCAAAGTTCTTTAGTTCATCACACGATGAAGATCAAGAAGTTGCTTGGTCACAAAACCCTACGGTGTACAAACACAGAAACTTCTTCAAGAAGGATGAACTAGGGTATATTCTGTCTCCGATCACAATTTGCTTGAACAAAACTTTACTCAACACTTGTGTAACTTGTATCACCTTTGACGGACCATAAAATAATTCTTATATATGTTTAGGGTTGTGAGAAAAGAAAGCCCAAACATATAGTCACGAATTGGATGAAAAACAATCCTGAAAAACTGAACTTCATAAATCTCGACAGATACCCTATTTGTCGAGCCACTGGATTCAGACAACTCTAAGTCTCGATAGATGCTAGCTGTCGAGTTTTAATGAACAACACTTTTCAAACTTGATTCTTGGACAGACTTTCATGGTTTTAACACTTAAACTTGAAACCTTATTTCTTGAAGTATTAAACACATCCTAGGTCTATCCAATTCCAAGTAAAGTGAATTTTGTTAAAGGATTAACTAATTACATAAAATAGTGACATATGTTCCTAACATGTGAAACACATATGTCATAACAATCTCTCCCTTTGGCAATCCGTGACAAAACAACAAGAAACAAATGAACATATGAGAGAAGTCATAAATCACTTAACTCATACTCACTTGTTGAATACAATAAAATCTATCCTAACACAAACTCTTGAAAAACTTTGTAAGAAGAGAGTTTATGGCAAGTAGACTTTGACAACCTGTATTTCTGAAACACTTTAAATAAAACTTATCAAGGCATCTTAGTGTGAAACAGAAATAATAAATTGCATACAAGATATAAGAAGCATGTGCATAAACTTAGAAAAGAAACAACACATGTAAGGGTAGGTGAAAAACATACATCAATATATAAAGAATATAAGTACAATGTATGTCAAAATGGTCACAAGACCCATGTACAAGAACAATGTATCTAAAAATGAGAGAAAAGAAAAAGATACATAAAATCCTCATTACATCCTTCGATATCAACACTCCCTCTAACAAAAATATCCTATACTAACTCTCCCCCTAACTATGACTACTCTCATAACCAAAACTACTTCCCCTTTTTGTCACGAGTGACAAAGGGTAAAAGTGTCAAGTAGGCAACTTGTTAGCACTAGAAGAGCTAGCATTTCCATCATCCTCATTATCGGAAGCAGTAGCATCATCATCATCATCCTCATCCTCAAAAGCCTCTAGAGTAGGTGGAGGAGAAGTAATGAAGCCACCCATGACCACCTGGCATCATGCAATATGACTAACATGAGAGGGAAAATCTATACTAAGATGCTCTAAAAGTGAAAGCAAAAATCGAACACAAGGCTCTGTAATAGAGTTATAGTGAGATGTTAAGAAAACAAGGGCCTTTAGCAAAGCCCGAACAATAAGTGAACTGACGCTCACCCCAATCAAAAGGGCGCTCATAAAAAGAAGAAATAAGCTCATCTTTAGACATGGTCTTAAGATGATCATAACTAGGGTAGTCAGGATACTCTACCTTAGGGACATGGAGCACATCAAACACAATATTTGGTGTGACGACAATGCGCATACCTCGAATGTGAGTAATAAAGAGAGGTACTAAAAAATGAAATCCATGCATGTTGGAGTAAAACTCCTGGCGTTCAGAATGAATGCCTCATTGGGTAAAGTTCTTAAAGAAGTTCGATTTGGCCTTCTCATCACGGAACCAGACATGAGATGGTGTAGGATCAGAAGAAGTGGATGCCCCGGAACGAAAAGGGTTCTAGGACGGAGTATATTTGTGTTTGGGTGCCACAGAAGTAGACTAACGCAAACAAAAGAGAGAGAGAGAGAGGGAGAAAGAGATAATTAGAAAAGTCCTAAGCAGCAAAAATATATCAAAATATAGAGAATAGAAAGAATGTATGCATGAGAATGCATGAACATGTGACATGCAAAGGTAATTGCATCATGGGCTCAGCCTAATCCAATCCTACCAGCACACAATCAGTTGCACATATATCACACACATCTAAATGTGTGAAAATATAGTCATAATGCACATGAGATGCAATGCATGAAGTTTTAAGATCACATAAGCATAACCCAACCCAAAAATTTCACCAAAACTTCATCAATTTCGAAGAACCCCAAATTTTTCCCAAAAAAAAAAAAAAAAAAAAAACCCAAAATCTAGGTCAAAATGCATGAACATGAATGATGAAAGACAAGAAAAGAGACCATACCTATGAAAATGCAAGCAAACGATCAAGGAAAGAGTAAGAAAGATGAAGTGGTTGAGTTGAGAGTTTTAGGAGTGAGAGAGATGAGAAACTATTGAAAGAGATCAAAGAAATGAGATCAGAAATCACAATTCACATATATATAGAAACCTCATAAATCTCGATTGATCGAGATGTATTGAGCTTTAAAATGCGTCTTCTAATTGTCGAGCCAACTATCGAAGGGACAGAAAGTTTGTCGATCGATCGACCTAGCTATCGAGAGGTGTCAAGATTGCGATAAAAAACAACTGAAGAGCTTGATAGATAAGCTAGGTATTGAGAGGTGTCGAGGAGCTGTCGAGATTGCTTAAAAACAATTTTTCAAAGAAGAGAAAAACACAAATATGAATGCAATCAAACATGCAACTTAACTAAGGATCCAAACAACATTTTTGAACTCTTAAAATCATCTCTCAACAATAAAAATGTTAAGCACAACGATCCCAAAACACACACATACACTAAACAAGTCTAACTAATTTTATATTTCAAAAACAAGTTAAAACAGTTTAGTGAGCATATATTAACATGGATAAACCTTGTGATGGCCAAATCACATTGTACCTGTACATGTATCGAGAGTAGTAAAGAATATTGCGTGTTGTGTGTAAAAAACATCGCAAGATTGCATAAGCGTCTACATGTTATAACGATTTGAGATATGAGAAAATCACTTTAACTTACACACAATTATAACTATTTGATGGGGACTATCACCTTCAAGGTACATTTTATAGCTCTCACATCTCCTAAAATACACGCTTGCAAACATATATAAAGCATTTTGATCTTTTTGCTTTTATTTTCTTTGCATATTTTTCTTTTAAGAAAACCATGCATGGGCATATAAGAGATAGAAAAGAAATACCCAATTATGTTAAGCATTTGAGATTCCACTTTTACTATGTCGAAGCATACAAATGTCATTTCATGATTGGCGGAAAACAGTGATGAGATGGTTATTTATGTATTTTTCTTAGGATTTTCTAATCTTTCCCGTCAAAAAGAGTAATACGAGTGTTAAGTACAAGAAATTACTTAATCTTACTCATCACAAACACGAGCCATAAAGCTCATTTACTTAGTTGTGCATAGAGACGCTCATTTAAGTTACAAAAGATACAAAGTTTAGAAAACTTTGTTTCAATGACCATTCAAGGTACACAAGTACCAATGTACACAAACACACTGTTTTGTATTTTTCAATTTTTATTTTTATTTTTATATGAAAAACAAAATAAACCAAAACTGAAAAGGAAACAGACAAAAGCAAATTAAACAAAGCAATGCATAAAACTAGACTAACTCAAAACAATAAAGCAAAACACACAAGTAATGCAAACTCAAAAGCAAGAAGAGAGAGAGAAAAAGTGATAGAATCACTTGGAGTCCTTTTCCTTCCGTACTTTGGAAGAACCTTTCCTTTGAGTGAATCCTTGAACCGGAGGTGAAGGGGAAGAATTGAAACTATTCAAGTTCAAAAGGAACATGGGGCTTTGAGAAGATCTCCAAGGGGAGCAAAAGAGGATGGAAACTGATTCTGGTTTTCTGATGCGATCATGTCGTTGCTCTGTTGAGTGGCTAACCACTTATAGCAATTATGTTGAGTATGACCAACTACTCCATAGTGATGACAAAGATGCTGCTTCTTCTGTTTAAGCTTTTGAGAGTTAGCCTTCTTAGCTCTAGGGTTTTTAACTTCTTTCTTATCCAACTTAGAGGGTGCTCCTAAGATAGATTTATCCTTGTCTATGTTCTCACTAGCTAATTCATTTTTAACAATATTGTTCTCAGTTTCAACATTATTAGTAGGAGAACAAAAATAGTAGTATAAGTAGAAGCGATATTAGGAGAAGAGAAATTATACCCTAAACCGGTTCGATCGGAAGCAAATTTCTGAAGATTAAGCATTCCATTGAGCTTAGCGCTTGGAGTCCTTTCCAGCTAAGCTTTGACTTGGAACAGTTCTGCCTTAAGCTTCTTGATCTTCTCAGCCAAGAAGTTATTCTCAAACCTTAGTGCTCCAATAGTCTAATTGGCTTCATCAAACTTTGTAGAGATTTATTCTCGCTCCAGTTCCACATCACTAAGCTTCTTGGTGGTCAACCTATATAACTTCTTAGGCTTTTCAGAGACCTTGTATAACTTTGTATAGGTTGTGTGGATGTCATCTTGTTCATCCATCTTCTCAAATTTGGACTCCACCAATTCCTCTTCTTCATCCACATCTTCAACAATCCCCTCAGTAGGATTGACAGTGGCAGTGAAGGCATTTAGGATTCCGTCACCCTCATTGTTGAAATCATCCTCAGGCTTAGTGTCACTCGACGTAGCAGCAAGTGCCTTACTCTTCCCAATTGTTTTGACATATGTAGGACACTCTTGTTTCATATGACCGAAACCTTGACACCCAAAGCACTTTGGTCTTAAGGGAACAGTGTACTGACCGCCATCCCTAGCATCCTTCTTCCCTTTGTCTTGGTTCTTGAACTGCGAGGAGCTAGTTTGCCTACGGTCTTTGTCGAAGCCCTTCCCATTGGCATTCTTCATGAACTTCTTGAATTGCCTTGTAATGTAGGATTTCATCGCCTGAAGACTCATCAATATCACTACTCTTGGCCTTCAATGCCATGTTCTTGCTCTTGCTCGATTTCCCGATCCTTGTCAAACCCAACTCATTGGTCTGCAAATTTCCAACCAGCTCTGTCAGAGGAATCTTGTCAATTTCCTTTGATTCCTCGATCGCGGTGATCTTGGCATGGAATCTCTTGGGTAGAGATCTGAGCACCTTTCTCACAATCTTAGATTCAAGAATGGTTTCCCCAAGATTGAAAGTTGAGTTTACTATGTCCTTAAGCTTGGTATAGAACTCATCGAATAACTCATCTTTCTCCATCTTGATTTCTTCAAAGCTTGTAGTGAGCCTCTGAAGTTTTGAATCTTTGATAGCCTTGGTTCCTTCATAGGTTGTTTGGAGGATGATCCAAACTTTCTTCGCAGTTTCAGTGGAGGATATCTTCTTGAATTCCTCATTTGTGACCGCAATGAATAAGACATTCAATGCTCTGTTGTTGAAATTTGCCGCCTTGATCTTAGCATCATCCTAATCGGCCAACACTTCCTTTGACTTGATCCAGCCTATCTCCATAGCTTGCCACACTTTCTCATCTAGAGACTGTAAGAAAGCTCTCATGCGTACTTTCCAGTATGCATAGTTAGTGCCATCAAATAAAGGAGGTATAATAAAGATTAACCCTAATTAGAGTGTGCTTGCTTTGATACCACTTGATAGGCCAAAAATGAATTGACCTCTTGTAATAAATTAATTGATTAATTAGCCAAGTTTATTAATTAATCAAATTAACATGTAATGTATGTGATAGCACAAACAAATCACCAATTAAACTAAGTATGCAGTGGAAATTAAATTGACACGATGATTTGTTTACAAATGGGTAAAACTTACACGGCAAAAACCCCACTGGGTGATTTTAAAGTCACCACTCCCGAAAATCCACTATTATCAAAACAAGCGGTTACAAGTAAATGAATCGTAGTACCTTATACCAACTTACAGTTGAACTCTTACCCCAATACCCAATTGGACTTGTTCTGTAGTGACATTCTCTCATTTTCAACGCACGGCTCTTAGTACGTAATTAACTAATTGCACGATTCCTAGTACGCGACTTCGATCACCAACAAGAGAAGGTTGTAGGATGCCAACAATTTTAGTTCATCACACGATGAAGATCAAGAAGTTGCTTGGTCACAAAACCTTACGGTGTACAAACACAGCAGCTACTTCAAGAAGGATAAATTAAGGCAAATTCTATCTCCGGTCACAATTTGCTTGAACAAAACTTTGCTCAACACTTGTGCAACTTATGTCACCTTTGACGGCCCTTAAAATAATCCTTATATATGTTTAGGGTAGTGAGAAAAGAAAACCCAAATATATAATCACAGATTGGATGAAAAATAGTCCTGAAAAACTGAACTTCATAAACCTCGACAGATACCCTATCTGTCGAGCTGCTGTCGAGCCACGGGATTCAGACAGCTCTAAATCTTGATAGATTCTAGCTGTCAAGCTAGCTATCGAGCTTTAATGAACAATACTTTTCACACTCGATTGTTGGACAAAATTTTATGGCTTTAACACTTGAACTTGAAACCTTATTTCTTGAAGCATTAAACACATCCTAGATCTACCAAATTATAAGTAAAGTGCGTTTTGTCAAAAGATTAGCCAATTACATAAAATAGTGACATATGTTCCTAACATGTGAAAGACATATGTCTTAACACACTTTATTAGGGATTTGGTTGAAAGAAAGATTCTAGCTCTTGAATATATCCTTACTGAACGTCAGAATGCTAACATATTCACCAAACCTCTTTATAGAAGTAATTTTGAGACACTTTGTCAAGTAATTGGTGTGATTCTGTGTCCCTAATCATCTTTGGTTTTCATGGTCATTGAGCTTCATCTCTTTATTCTTTGTGACCTTTCTTTTTTATTGTTTTTATTTTCTTTGTTTTTAGGATTTGCATTGCATAACATTCATGCATTTCATGCTAGGTTGTTTTTGTTATTTTTTCAAAAAACAAAAACAAAAAAAACAAAAAAAAAAAAGAGGAAAAGGAAAGAAAAATGTGTTTTGCATTATTTTTCTTCGATTTGAAATCAAGGTTGGCCATATTATCTTTACATAACATGTGTATGTATCCTGTTTAGCTTGGATGAGCTTATTTTATTGTACTTTACTAGTTTGAGTTTTGTAGTGCATGTTGTGTGGGAATTGTTTATAGTTTTTGATCACATGATCTTGATCTTGAAATCATATGCTTTTGATTGCAAAGAATAAAAAATCCTAAGAGAAAGATATAAATAACCATCTCATCACTGTTTACTAGCCAATCATGAACACCTTAGTGCATATTATATGATTTTGTACTCGAGAAAGTGTAGCACATGTACAAAAAAAACATAAGGTGTAGCCTCGGTTTAAATAATAAAATTGGTGTATACATTATTGGGCTATAATAAATTCAAAATTAAATAAAATTGGTGTGTATATTATGATGTAACTCTTTAGGTGATAGTTACTTTCAAACTTATGTGATGAATTTTGTAGAAATTGTGATTGATTATTATCTACTTATCCCATCACATGTATCTCATGTTTTTACTAGTTGCACACACTACACAAGTTATTCTTTGTTAAACTTAGTACATTACATTGTGTGTGAACTTATTGTGGCCATCCAAGATTAAAATTTCCTTGATTTTGATGCAAAATATGTTTTAATATTTGAGCTTTGAGGACAAATTGATTGAAAATCTTATTTTTGGAAGATCTAGGTTGAATTCAAGGGTTTTTGAAAAACTTTTCATCTCATACTCATGCATTTCATTCATAAAACAATGTGCTTTGAGGAGTTTCTACATTAAAATGCTTTGCTCGATCAATTGAAATTGCGATAAATATTTTCGTTTCAATCTACGTGGCTCGATCGATGCTCGATTGGTGCTGGATCGATCGAAATTGATTATCGATTGATCGAACCTAATTTTCGACCGATCGAAATTCGGTCTGAAGGTTTTTTAAAAAGCTTTTTCTCTCATGTGTTCTTCACTTTATTCAACTTTTCAAAAAACCTTTTGCTCTCTCTCTCTCTTCGACCGATCCACCTCAAACCAATTTTTGTCATTTTCTTCCTAATTTTTCTCAAAGGTTTTTGTCTTTAAGTGCCGGTATGTCCTATTTACCCCTTCTTTTTCATTTTATTCACATATTTCATGCATTTTAGGTGTAATTTTTTGACCTATAGGAATTTGGGGTTTTTGATGTTTCAATTGGTCTCTTTCAAATTTAATCATTGGGATTTTGTTCTTAGATGCTGTAAACATGATTCCCATGCTTTAATTTGATTAAATTTGTGATTTGGGAAAATTTTGAAATTCTAGGGCTTGAAACTACATGAATTTGGGGATTTTGTTCAATTGGGCTTAACTTGATAAAATTGACTTGTGTAATTGATTAATTATGTCATTATATATTGTTATCTAATTAGTATAATGATAAATTGGTCAATTTGGTTGGATTTTTGAAGTTGGGTATTTTCAAATTTGGGGTTTTTGTACTAAAACTCATGTTTAAGTCAAATTGTTGGTTTCTAAAGTGTAATTGAACTGTTCTCAATGCATTAGTGCATGCATCATCTGTTCATGCATCATATAGATTGTTCTTTTCTATATTTTTGTGCTCTAACTCTTTCTAATGTAGTTTGCCCTTGGTTTTCTTTGTTTTTTTTCCTTGGTCTCTGTTTTTGTTTTTCTTTTAATCTTTCAGCATCATGTTTAAGAAAATTAGAGCCAACAGGAAAACCTCCTCTTCCTCTACTTCTACCATTGAGAGTGATAGGTTTAGAATCGAGAAACACCAAGATAATTATGAAAAACTTTATATCTTTAGATCGATGTGGGCTGAGCATAAAGTGATCCTTGATGAGTAAGATCCTGAGATACGTAGGAACTTTGAGAGTCAGGGTTGGTTACCTCTTTTGGACATTTCTCATCCCCTTACGGTTGTTTTGATTAGAGAGTTCTACTCGAACCTCTCTGTTCACTCCACTTCATCCAACATTCAGTTTGTGAAGAGTTGGATAAAGGGAGAAGAGTATGTCATTACTCCTCAGGTAGTGGCCTCTGCTCTTGGTGTACCTTTGGTACAACAACCTGTCTATCCTTATGATGAGGACCCTCCCCTTGATGAGATCTTGTCTCACATTACCGGTACTTCCATTCGATGGGTTTTGATCCTCGTATCACTACTCATGAGCTTACAAAGCTCAACTATCTGTTTTTCTGGATTGCTTGTCATTCTCTTTAGCCTATCTCTCACTTGCACACCATTCCTATTAAGCAATGTGCATTTTTGTATGCCCTTATGACTGATGCTCCTATGAGTTTTTCTACCCTTTTCATTCATTCTTTGGTTGAGGTTCATAGGAGTAGTTCTAAATCATAGTCTTTTCTTTCCTGTTTTTATTCATAGGATTTTGTTACATCTAGGTTTAGAGGTTTTTCTTACATCTGAGCCTGTCCATATTATTGCTTCCATAGGTGCCACCTTTCTTAGGCAGAGAGCTGCTTAGTTGGAAGCTAGCTCTAAATGCCCTCGAGTCAAGTCTTCTACAGGTGCTGCATCTCAGCCTCCTACTTTTGGCGACCCTATAGCTGAGGAGTATGTCGATCCCACAGCCGTTGTTGATCCTCCACCAACTTCTTCTTCGAGTGATGCTTCTTTACGGAGTATGCTAGAGACTGTCATGACCATTTAGGTGGCTTAGGGACAGATTTTGGTGGATGTGCTCATGGAGCTTCAGGCTTTGCGTGTTGATTTGGTGAGTTCTAGACGTTCTCCACCACCTCCTTTTGATGTTGAGTCTTGATTGCCCTTTGGCAATTCTTCACAAAAAATGGGGAGTACATACTGATGGAGATAGGGGGAGTTTTGATGTTTTTGGAGCTTTAGATTGTATCTAGGAGCTTTTTGTATATGTTTTTGGCTTGTGATGTATTTTTTTTTTCTCTTCTGATGTATTTATTTTCTTATAGGTTGTATATGTCAAGAGGAGACATTATGTTTTTTTATTTTTTATTTTTTTTTTTTTTCTGTTTCTTGTTTCACATGTGCAACATTGGCTATTGATTTATATTATGAGGTTATTCATGATATATGTCCTTTTTATTTTATGTTTTTGTGAAATCAAGAAGTTATTTTGTTTTACTTGTATTTTCCACACATGCGTTTATGTGTTTGTTGAGTGTTTCAGGAATATACAGGTTGATTCAATCGTGCTGCTATCTACACTAATAACTAATAGATAGTAATTAGGTTGAATTGTTTATTAGGCATTTTATTGTAATGGGCTGTTTTGTAACTTTGAGCATTTTTGTTTTGGTATATGTTTTGTTACGAATTGCCAACGGGGGAGTTTGTTAGGTTCTAAGGAATTAGGAACTAATGTATTAGAACTTCATTATGAATATGTTGGCAAACCATAATCAAAACATTCAGTCTAGATTTAGGTTGCTCAAAGTGTGTTTATGTGTAAAGTTGGAAATGAGTGTACTGTAGGATTTAATGTGTAAATCTACAAAGCTCGATTGATAAAAAATTAGACTTGATTGATCGAAGCTCATGTAGATTGTTTTTCTGCAGAATTTTCCAACTTAAGCCCAAGTCCATATGACTTGTAGCGTTTTATGTTTTGCTTCTAGTATAAAAAGAAAAACCCTAACCACATCTTAAATGTTGTTGATATGCTGTGTGTATGAATCTCTTGTGAGATTTAGAGGTATTTGCCTTCATACATACTTAGGGTTATCAAGATCAAAATTGATGTTGAGAACTTGGTGATCGCTTCAGTTGTTGCATAAAGAGCTTAAAGAAAACACAAGTGGGAGTGCTTGTGATTGTTGTGAATCCAAGAAAGAAGTAGTCCGTGGACTCGAAGCTGTCACGTGGTCGTGGTAGTAAGTTTTCTACTCAAGGTAGCAATAGGATGTTAATGGTCTAAGTCGCTATTGTAAAACTTCAATTCTTTCATGGTGGATTTGTTTTACCTTGAGGATAGCTAGGTTAATTAATCCTTCCCAAGTTTTTTACCGATTTGGTTTTCCTAGGTTATCATATCATTGTATTCTTTATTTTTCGCATTGTTTACTTGATATGATTTACTTGTGTTAACCTAGACTTGAATAATTTATCTAAGTAATCACTTGGCTAAATATCTAGGTTAATCAACTTGTGTTTTAAGGGGTCTAAAAACGTACAAAATCTAATATGGTAGGGATTATTGCTCAGCTCATACCCAAATCCCGATCTCAACTACTGATGATGAGAGAATAAGATTAAATTCTAAACCTCTCAGCTCCTAAGATACTTGGCCCATTTCATATATGTAATCTACAAATTGGTGGATATAGAAATGGAGGGTTAGATCGTAAAGGAGATAGTGACGTTGATTGTTGGAGAATGATCAAAATAAGAAGGAAGCAGTGGGCCCAAGTCAAAGTTCAAGTCTCTATGGAAGACTCCAGCAAATGGCGATGATGCTCCTCCTCCTTCTCCAGCAATGATTGGTACCTCACTTGAGTCTTTGGCTTGGTCTTATTGATGTCGTCGCTGTCGTAGCTTCAAAGATTAAACTGGCTTGCTCTTATAGTGAGTCTTGGCTTGCTTTTATATATAAGCTATTAGAAGATCCATTTTATTTTGAAATCGGTGAAAACTGAAAACTTAAACAAGGAACTCGATTTATAGTAAAAAAGGGTGTTCCACATTACAAGAAACTTAATTTTCTGAACTCGAGTTTCACGTGGCATTTTTAAAATATATAATACTTTTGAAAGTATTCTATAATTACTTGCATTTCAAAGCCAAAGTTCCAACCTATTTCCATTCAAACCCATTAATAAATCAACTAATCTTGCCACCCAGCAGATAGGGATGGCCATGGGTAGGGTATGGATCGGGTATGCCCATACCCTACCCAAAAAGTTTGCCCATGGATACCCAATTATCAATACCCATTAGTATCCATACTCGAATCTTACCCAAATATATTATCCATGGATATTCATATCCTACCTGAAACCCATTAAATTTTTTTTTTAGCCAAAACATTTTAACGTAAAAACTAAAAACTAACCGATCTTTAAAAAAGAAAAAACTAACCAATCTTAAAAAAGAAAAAACAAAGCTTTGAATATCACGGAAAATATCTCTCTTTCTCTTTCTTTTAAATCCAAATATGGAATTCACAAATTTAGAGAGTATTCAGATATGATTTGATGTTGATGAAGATGAGCGAGTACGAATTCGTGGGTGGTGAAAATGGTGGCGATGAGGACAGAGTGACAGAGTGAGAGGTTAGGCTACTGAGCATCGACGATTTGATGCTGTTATCGCAACTGTTGATACTGCTGGAGCTAGCTTCGGCATTCAGTATTTCGCTGGAACCCTACAGGACCGCCGTGGAAGTCAACCGCGTGTTGCAAACAACGTTCTCGACTCTTTGTGGGGTCAACCACTCGACAGCGAAGGGATCGCTATTCGAAATGACGGATTTAGATCCTGACCCAGACCAGGACCCGATGGTCGTGGAGGTGGACGAGAACGAGATTACCAATCGAGACGGGTTTGGGTCAGATCTGAAAAGATCGAGAAAAGACGACGAGTGTTGTGTGGAAATAGAAGTAGAAGAAGCCGATTCGGCACTCCGTAACAATGAGAACGACAAGTTGTCGGTGGCGGCCAAGATTAGCGATTCACAGACGTGGTGGATCAATGCTGCTATGACTGACCAAGAGATGTGCTTGGATGGGTTGGGAAGAGAAGAAAGTAGCTCTGGTCTAGAGAGGCAGAGAGAGTGTGAGTGATGGTGAGAGAGGTTTTGAGATTTTTATTTTTTACGAGTTGGGTTTGGATAATATCCATACCCTACCCGAACAATTCGGGTAATATCCATACCTTACCCAATTAAGCTCTATCCATGAAGAACCGGGTATTACCCGAAACATTTGGATCGAATAGGGTTGGATATCCATTACCCAATAAGTATGGCCATCCCTACCAGCAGATCATATCAACTAACCTTTCCGTTATAAAGCTACAATACGCCAATGCGTATCTTACAAATCTTCTAGCCTTTCCATTATTAGGATGCATCTCAAAAACTCTCAACTCAGAGTTACGATCGTGATTATGACTATTATAGGTGAGGCCGAAGAGAGAAGTAATCTCCAATATGAAAGACTTGAATGGAACTCAAATCCGACAAAACTACAGTATGTGGAAAGAATTTATATATTATTATTATTATTATTTATTTATTTTTTCCTGTTCAGATGTGGAAAGAGTCTTGACTTGTGAATATCAGTTGGTGGTCTCATAATTCCATTGAAAAGAAAATTTCTAAAAATGAGGTGTGGTGTAGGGTCATAAACGAAATTGTAAAACATCTATAGTTGTGGACGGAGGGGAACATTTAACAATTAACGTTATGTTTAGTGCGCAACTAAGACTTGTAAGCAAGTTAAATTTTTCCATTTAAAACGAAAAGGTAAGCAAGTTAATTTCAAGAAGGAAAAAAAAAAAAAAAAACTGGGTTTATATATATACACACACACATCGTGGGTTTAGCCAACCCCAGGGAGAAAAATCCACTAAGTACAATCAAAGTGCTTAGAATAAATTAATATCAACCCCTAATCTCTATTGCAACCTCCACTAAATCCCTATTCACATGCCCACATGCAATTCCAAGTCGTTGGACTCTTGTACTCTAGATTTTGTTGACACAAACTTTCGGCTCGCGACTTCAAGGACCACCTCGAAGATTCTTCACAGCAACGTGACAATGTAGGCTTTGTGCGGTTTCAAGCTCTTGTATCACAAATATGATCAGCATGGTATTTTCCATAACAACAACCACAGCACAGGGGTCTAGGATCACACTTAGGTAATAAAACCACAACAAGTGTACCTGCTCTGATACCAATTGAAAGTTCAAAAAACGTGTATAAACACCTTTGAACGTTTAGACCCCCAAATTACAACTTAACCAATTCGAGCAATATGTCAAACAACTAGTGTGCGGAAACTTAACATATGCTATAATATGGAATTGGTAAAAAATTATCTAAGCCAAAACAAAATATAATCCACAGCAGATAATAAAAAGGCAAAGATAGAGAGGAAGGAAGATGCAAACACAAAGACAACACACGATGTGTTATCGAAGAGGAAACCGAAGCTCTCGACGTAAAACCTCTCCGCCGCCCTCCAAGCGGTAAACAATCCACTAGAAAATACAGTTGGGATACATGGACAGCAATAGACCCTCCAAGCCTAATCTACCCAATGCACCTAAGCCCTCCAAGCTTCTTACTCCAACGAGGTTGCACCGAACCTTTTTCTTTTCTAGCTTCCCGAATTCCGCTATTAGACCGTAGCATCAACCAATGAAAATTGGTTCCTTCCTAACTGCTTCCCAGAAATCCAAACAGCTGTCTCACAGTGATGATAATGGTGAGAACCAGGTTTGGTATAATGCCTCTCAAGGATTTGACAATGGAGAGGAAGAGAGTTGAGGAATTTGAAGAGACTCTAAGGTATAGATTGTGGGTGAATCAATCTTGTTTTTCTTTAGGGTTTCTCTCTCAAAATTCTCTCTGGAAACTCTCTTTCAATCGTGGGTAAAAGGGGTATTTATACTGGAGTGGGAGAGGAATGTGAAACGTCAGGTTTAACAAAACAGGGGTGGCTTGCGGCTTGACCTCGCAGCTTGACTAAGTCGCGAGATCCAGTCGCGAGATAACCGTATGGCCAGTTGTCCTGTTTTGTCCTGTAGTGCTCCAGCTTGCATGACTGTTCACCTTCCAGCATGCTTGGCACGTGTGCTGCATCTGGCGGCTTGAAGCCGCGAGTCACCCGCGAGTCTCTCTTTTCTTGCACACTCTTGAGCAATCTTCACTCTATCTCACTCACTACCCTTACATCACACCCGCCTAAATACAGGATTACTAAATGCTGAATTACAAGCAAATTTGGCACGGAATAAAGCCAATTAGATGGTTGAATAAATTCAACCTTACACTATCTGAAATGAAAAAATTTATTAATTGGGAATCAAATAGAATAGTTCCAGTTGAATATATTTTCAACAACAAAACGCATACATAAATTAGTATGAACAATATTGTATGAGTCACTACAGAAACAATTTTGGTTTGATCCTCAAATTGTGAAAACTGGAATTATTGACCATTGTATATAGTGCACTCCAACTCTCCATAAACACATTGAAACATGCTTTATACCAAGCCAGGAGAGAAACAGCTCCAGATGTAACCATTACTTGGAAACAGGGTATTGACAACATAATGAGCAGAATGGAGGAGTTCTGCCTGGAAACGTCTAATCTCATCCTTTTCGTATGTCTGCCCAGGTGCGTGAAAAATTGCAATACAGATAAACCGTATGTTCTCATCTTGTACAGCGTGATCACCACCATAGACTGAATGTGGAGGCATGCCAGTCCTCACATAACAAAAATGTCTATTTCCCATGTGAAGTAGGCTTGATGAGGATTGCAATTGTGGAGGAAAATTTACAAAAGCATCCTTACGCATCTCCTCTGAGACAAAATGAATGTGGTGATTTTTAAACAACCTTGCAGGCTTAAACAAACTTCTTGTATGATGGACCTTCTTTGCTTCCTCTTCTTCTTTCACCTTTTCCTCCTCTATTTCCTCCTCCTCCTCCTCCTCTATCTCCTCTATTTGCCCCTCTTCCTCCTCCTTTATCTCCTCCTCCTCTACTAATGGGGCTATCGCAGCTATACTGTTGTGGTAACATCCATAAAGGGTGTTCTCTACAAATTTTGTCTTACCCAGGGATGCTTGCGTATTTTATCCATCGATATGTGTCAAGATCGAAAAAATAGAGGGGTCGTTTTCCCTCCCACTGCCATGCTACAAGGACAGCCTTCCTTCCCACAACAATATGCCCAACCCAACTCGTGTTCACATTCCTTATGGGGGGATTTGGCAATTTGGTCCACTTATCATCTATAGGATCATAGATCTCAAAGTAAGCAAAGTTTTTAAGATCTAAATCCTTTATTTTACATATGTCACTGATGCTCATTTTGATTGTGCTTCCAACCATGCAAATCTTCCCATCGGCCACAAAGGCCCTGGGGCTGGCCTTTCCACTGTTCATCGATGTACTGCATTCTAGCAACTTATCCAACAAAGAATCACCTGAACCACCAATATTGGACAGGTCTAGAATGTAAACCTCCCACGAGAAAACATCCCGTTCCACATTCTTAAGCTTCTTCTTTACATCTTCATCAATGTGTGGGTCATCAATATTGAATTCACCACCAAAAAAGTACAATTTGGAGCCCAAAGAAACGCAACAAATGCAACAATTTTTTTTTTTTTTTTCTTGTGTAGAAATCACAATGGCCAATGGTTATGGGTGGTTATGAGACTATAGAATTTCAACTTATGTAATTCATTAACTAGAATCCACACTTGTTTCCATCTAAACAACGGAAATACTGTCATAAATTCAACTTTTAGAGAAAAACTAGATAATTTCATGTGCAATGCATAGATACTTGGCAAATTTATTTGAAATAATTTTTATGTTTTAGACCTATTTATAATACACATTTTGTTGTATAATATTTATGTTTTACCACAATATTGTTGAATGCTTTGAAACTCAATTTTCTTAATTCATATTTTATATAAAAAATTTGTCATAAAATTGGTTTTCAAATATTGAGTGAAATTGCTCTATTAATCTAAATTTATGAAGTTAGCACAATTAAGATTTTTGGACATTTCTAGGAGACTAAAATATTATATTATTGATTAAGAAAGACTATGTAGCATGTTAATTGTTAAGTAACATGTGGTAAACATTGCAGTTGCTCTTCACTTAGAACCTGAATTGTATTGCCATTCTGAAATAAAGACTAAAGTAGGATGCTAGTAATTGAAAAATTGGACTGCTTTAGTAAATTTGACAACCTCTAACAAAGATAATTATACTGCCCCCTCATGCCATGATCTTTAGCTCTCTCAAAAATCTAACAAAACAGAGAGGACTCCTAACTATTCCAACTCTGCAACCAACTGACAATATTTTTGTGTTTTAGGCATGGAGACAATGGATTGAAGAGAGACCTCTAGAGCTATTGGATGAAGTGCTAAATGACTCCTTCACATTGTCAGAGGCATTACGATGCATTCACGTAGGTCTATTATGTGTGTAAAAACAACCAAGTGATAGGCCAGACATGTCATCCGTGGTCCTACTGCTGGGGAGTGAGTTTATTGCCTTCACCAAAGCAGCCAGGTTTTTATACAAAAAGGAATCTGCCTGAAGCAGATTCTTGCTCTTCAAATTTAGTGAGCTTTTCTACGTTGGCAGCATGGTAGATTAGTCACTACAAACAAAGGAGAGGGTTTTCTTTTGAATAAAGTGACAAGATAAAGAATTATGCAGGTAAGTTAATTGTAAAGTTGTCACCTCTTTGCCCTGCCTACTAGTTTCCCACGCTGTAAGTTTGATATGATATTTGCCAACATGTATTTCTTGAGCACCTAAATGCATGAATAATCATCTATTGCACCCTCTACATTATTTATATTATAAGGCAGATTAATATTCTAGTAATAACGAATGGAGAAATGGATTGCGAGATGGAGGACTTATCTTTTGTTTCTATTTATGTCCGATTGTGGTTGGATTGGGGATTGTTAAGGTGTTGAACAGGCGTATGCTGCTTGATTACTTGTTTGTGCTAAATCCAAAATGAATGGTTTAACAGGTCATGTCGTTAAATACCAACTAGTGTATTTGTTACACTCTTAAATGCATGCCACTTATGGGTATCTAATATCATTCACACCATCTGGCACGTTTTAGGCTCGAGGCTTTTCTTTAGCTTCAGTGGGAATTAATGACATGATATTTTTCCTTATGATAATGCAAAGTTGTTTCTGAAATACAGATTTTCATTTAGAAAAATAACATTTTCCCAACTAAGCACAGTAAACAATGTTTTCTTTTATAATCTGAAATGTAAAATTTGATAATTGGGAATCAGGTAGAGAAGTTCCAATGATTGAATATACTTTCACCAACTAAACACATACATAAATCAATATATATATAAAAACAGAGACCTCATGTGAGAGTACATGAGGTCCTGTCACATGGCACTCTAATATTACATTTAACATTTTTTATCTTTTTTATTAACTCTTTTTTACTGTTACCCAATAAATTATAGTAACTTATTTTTATTATTATATAAATTTAGCATTTTTTACCTTTTTTTATTTAGTTTTTTTTAACTGTTACCCAATAGATCATAGTAACTTATTGCATTTAACCATTTTTTTTTTTTTTACCTTTTTTCATTAATTTTTTTTACTGTAACCCAATAAATCATAGTAACTTATTTTTACTATTATATAAATTTAGCATTTTTTACCTTTTTTTATTAAGTTTTTTTTTTTTTTTACTGTTAGCCAATAGATCATAGTAACTTATTTTTACTATTATATTGATATGAGTTGTTCTTGACAATTAGACCAATTAGACCAAAAGTTATTCACTATAAAATTAATTACCTTTTAAAAGTAGACCAAACCTTATGAAAAACTCAGGCCCGGTTCTTACCTTACATATTATGACCCAAGTTTGACCATTCCCACGTGTAAATCAAAGCAAAAACTCTTACTCTCTTACAAACTCTCTTCTTCCTCCCCCACGTATAGATGATACTTCTAGAAAATCTCATTCTCATGAAATATCTCTTCATTTTTCCCCAATTTCAATTCAATATGCTTTTGTCTATTAATAATATTCTATGCAATTTATGCAGACAAATTCTCTATCATCGACCAGTGCAACAAAAATATATATAAATCTTGAGATCCCTCAAGTTGCTGAAATAATTGACAAGTGCATATTTCTAAAATTTATAATAACAAAAAAGTCTAATAAATAGCATATACTATCTCACAAAATGCCATTAACTTAATATTTTCTTTAAAAAAATTCAATAATAGGAATGGTCAAAAACATGATCCTATACAAGAAATACCAAGAATACATGCAAAACAATTTTCATAGGAGGATTTATCTTTAAATAATATGAAGACAATAGTAAAGATAAAATGCATTGAATTTGATCCTATGAAACAAGTTTGTTAATTATTTCAAATTATACTCATCATTTATGTAAAAAAATAATAACAGATCATATTATTTACATTAAAAAAATAATACATATTAATTTCAAAGTTCATTGCAAGATGTGAACTGCTAGGGTATTGCAATAATAAGTAACATTGATACAACAATGGGTTGGTATTACATTTTGTGTGTACTTTGTGAAATGAATGTCAAATTACAAACAGGATCATTTTGGTGTGCAAAATGTAAAACAAAAATAAATCTTTCTATCCCAAAGTTAGAGGCACTCACATTAACTACATACTCTCCAAATATTTATAATATATTTATCTCACTATAACTACTATATATATACAATTGCAAACTACTTCAGATACAGGATTCAAATTGAAGTTTTTAATGCAACTAACAAAACAAAGTTTGCGATATTTGATCGAGATGCCGAGAAAATCCTAAATAAATCTACAAGATCGAGATCTTGCTGAAAAATAAACTAACGTACAACTTATTTAAATTATTGTAAAAATATTGATATTGGAGAAGGAATCCCACATGATTTGGGGGAAAAAAAAGGAAAAAAAAAGGATTTCTCTACTTCATTTGAATGAATTTAATCTAAAAGATGGTTTTGAAAATTACATAGTTGCTAAGATTTTTTATGCACCTTCAAATAATAAAAAGGTATGGAAGAAAAAAAAAACACAATTTAACATGCTATATTAATTCTTTTTGCTGCACTATTCCAAAATTAACAAAAATAAAAAATTTACAAAAAACAATCACATCATTGAAATTTAATATAAATGCAAATACCTATGAAAAATCTTAGCAACAAAGTCCAAACTTTGTAAGATCTAATCAAGAATCTCTCAGTGCCAATTCATTAGTAATTAACACAAATGATGCAACAAAAGGAAAAAAATGATGAAAGCTCAAAAATTGAACAAATATGGACGGACTAAATTTCAAATGTTGAAGATGGAGAAACTTATGATGACAACAAGCGTCACCATACCACAATAACAAAGCATTGAAGAAAAAAAAAATCGTAATGAAGCTTTTTATTACATCACATAATAAAAATCCATAATATAGAATGAATTAATATGCTTTTATCAACTTTTATTATACAATATTACTCCAAGTTGTTTTCATTATTGCTCATTACTTGAACAAAATAATTATAATAGATATATGTGTGCAATTTATAATTGTTACTTTTTATGATAAACTCATTAGTAATAAAATTTTATAATAAATATGCTATAATATATGTATAATATTTTCCAAAAACAAATTTACATAAAACATTATAACATTATCCGTGTATCGCATGGGAAACTTACTAGTTAGTATGAACAGTAGTACATGAGTTCACTAAAGCCATAATTTTGGTTTGATCCTCAAATTGTGAAAACTGTAATTATATACCATTGTATATAGAGCACTCCAAATCTCCATAAATACATTGAAACATGTTTTAGGCAAATGCTTTATCGAGCCTCTAGCAATGTAATTGTTAGTCCATTTGTTGAAAATCCTTCTTGCTTGATTGGTGAAGAATCCATTTCTGATAGATGTCTTCCAGTGTGAAAACCAGGCTCTTTAGGCTCAGGCAGTGCAGTCTCACTACTCAACATTAAAACCACTGTAGACATGGTCGGTCTATATTCTGGACATTGCTGCACACATAACAGACCTACATGAATTGATCGTAACACTTCGTTTGGATTGCACAATTCCTTTTCTGAATTATCAATTAGTTCCAATTGTCTGTCCTCCTTATATAGTCTCCATGCCTGAGAATTTAGATCACTTGTAAATGTAAGTTTAGGGGGAAAAGAGATTATATTGAAACCCTGAAAGTTAGCAAAATATGGCCAAAATCACTCATCTGAAAATTTAAAACAGAAAATAACAAAACAAAACCAGAAGGGATTATATTGGTTGACATCACTTACATGTCCAAGAAGGTTAAGATTGTGGTCTGGATGAGAGAATTCCCTGTTTCTCTTACCACTCACTATCTCTAATACCAAAACACCAAAGCTATACACGTCAGATTTTATTGAAAAGAGTCCATCAATTGCGTATTCTGGAGGCATGTAACCACTGCAGAAAATTATTCATTAAATGAACATGTTTATGGATAGCGGTTGCAATTACAATATATGTGGAGATTCTTACAATGTTCCAACCACTCTGCTTGTTTTTGCTTCAGTTTCGTCTGCTCCAAAAATTCTAGCCATGCCAAAGTCAGCAATCTTTGGATTCATCTCATAGTCCAGTAAAATATTGCTAGCTTTTAGATCTCTATGAATAATTCTCAATCTGGAATCTTGATGAAGATAAAGTAGCCCCCGTGCAATCCCATTGATAATGTGGAAGCGCTTAGGCCAATCTATTAATATGCTTCGATTTGGATCTGCAAGTTTAACATCAAAGTTAATTCATGCTGGGGCTGTCAATTATTTAAATATTCACTGAACCTAAAATCAAATAACGTTGCTAACATGGACATTCTGTACAAGTAATTTCAAGTGGCTGCAAAGGTAACAATCATAGCAAAAACTAGGACCACAATCTGTACAGAAATATTGGTTCAAGTGAAACAGTAAGGAAAAATGCTATTTGGTGCAATTTCCATCCTGAAGATCTACAAAACTATGACTGCTCTAAACATTAATTCAACCAGAAGTTGCAGAACTTAAAAGCTAATCTAGATAAATTTACGGTCTAAATAAGCTAAGATCTTGATGAACCCAAACCAAAAATGAAGTAGTCCAAGCTTTTGTTGGGCATGTATTCATATATCAGCATTCTTTCTTCTTCTTGAATGCAACATCCTAAAATCTTCACGAGGTTACGATGCTGAAGCTTGGAAATGCTCAAAACTTCATTTTTGAATTCGTGGAGTCCTTGTCTTGAATATGCTGAGAGCCTCTTAACTGCTATTTCTTTATTTTCTTGTCCCTCTGTTAGTATGCCCTGTGTATTATCATTATTAATAGGCATCAGTCACAAACGTTCAGCTATAAGGGATATTATACTTTTATATATTGCTTGTACGCATGCATTCATATTTATAAATGTCTGAAAAAGTTCTATGTGCTGAAAAGACTATTTATAACCCCCACCTAGATGACTTTATAAACAATAGAATATAAAAAATAGTTTGTGTAGAGTCTGCAGACATTAATTTCATATTTCTGCAAAAGAAGTCATCTTTTTTAGTTAATTACCAATACCTGTACATGCACCAAATGCACAGAATTTCTTGTAAATTTCACAAGAATAGACTCATAAGTTAATAATTTCATTCAGAAAGCAAACTGCTACTGAAATATTAGGTAAGTTCAATAAGATAGTTTGCTTTACTAAGCTGAAGTTATCAACAAAACTACAGAATCGGAACTAAATTCAAGGGCAGAAATACTATTTTGGTGCCTGAAATTGGTTCCATGTAGAGTGGATAGTCCCAACCATATTTATGGAACTGTATAGCTGTCTTTCTATTTAGATACCTTGTAAACCTGTCCAAAGCCACCTTTTCCAAGCACATTCTTAACTGAAAAGTTATCTGTGGCATAAGCTATTGTAGCAAATCTGAATAATGGTAGCTCTAAATCGTCATTCTCACTTCCAGTGGTGAAGTCCTGTATTGGTCCCGGATTGTATAAAATAATTCCTGCAAAGAATGGAGCGCATATGAAATAAGGAAGGAATACATATATTTCAGGAATGTTGAAATTTTAAAAACCCGTGGAACATTTATGAGTTAGATTATTCCAGTCAATGCATTCCAAAGTGGTACTCACTGACATACTGTGATCCTGACTGATTGATCCAAGACATGGTAAAGAAAACAAAAACATACTATAAATGATTGCCAAGATGAGGTTGGACAAGAAATTAGAAATCAAAATATGAAATAGGATTGATTTGGCATTGTGGTTGTCAGATTAGTCATCCTTCCTTATAACACAATTTTTCACTGATCAAACCGGATTTTGGTATTTTTTTACATGTATTACCTTCTCTTTTAGGCTTCTTCTTCAAGACATATATCATCAAGCATGGGCCAAGGAGAGCCATTCCAAAAGATAATAAAGCAATAACTATGATCCTCACTTGTTTCTTTCTTTTCGAGCTTCCATATGCTGCTGCAATCATCAATTCAATATAAGAAATTAGCATTAGCATTATGGAAAATAATTGTCTCAGATCACTTTATCAGTTTCTCACATATGGACTAATTCCTAATTGTTCATTCTGTTTCCATATGCTTATATTTCAATTTGCCTCATTTACAAATATTGAATCCAAACAAAATTTATTTAAGAGTAAGAAAAATGAACCTTACCTAATTCAGAGGCTGCCATCCTAATGTAAATGTCTTGCCCATATTCAGCGTACACTCTTATATCAATCAGTTCTCCAAACCAAAGTATGCAACCACTTCCTCCTCCGGTAATGTCCAAACTAGAATAAGCTGTACAGGTGCAGTTCTTCAAGCACACATCCCTGCATTCATCAAGGTCCATTGTCCTGTTATACCAGGACTGCCTTGTGTCTGGCAATTTAATTCCAGAGTATTTTAGAAAGCCCTCACCAGCCCCACAATTTAAAGGTGTCTTCAGTACACATCCATGTGACCAATCCGTCGCATTCCAATCTTTTGGAAATTTTGGCACAAATCCTGTCAAACACTCACAAGCTGGGGAGTTGTCGATGTTGCAACTACCATATGCACCACATAGTGCGTACCTGTCACAGCCATCCATTTGTACTGTTAAGTAAAGGCTCCAATTCTGTGTTCTATTAATCCATATAAGCCGCTGCAATTTGCCATCAGGACTTAAAACCATCCTTGAAACAACCGAGTCATTAATAAGCTTATAAGTATAGTAAGTCTCCACCGGATTGGAAACATGTTCATATTTATAAATTGGGTTGGGTTGCAAATTAGGCATACCACTGAAATGTAGACCATTCCATGGTCCTGCCCGGAATAACACTGTTGGTCCCTCCCTAAGAATAAACTGTGGTAATCCATTTGGATCAAGCTGATTAGTATAATCACCTCCTGAAGGGTCGTCAGGGCTCTTCCATGATGTCAACACTAGACTCAAGCCAGTTACCAAATTAAATCCGTACTTCATACCAGGCAGAAACGTATCAGCTGGATGATCAAAACTCTGCCAAATTATATTTTCTGCATCACTATTTCCATCTCTCACTATAAAGTTTCCTGTATCAAGAAGCTGCGCAACAGGGTTGCTTGCTGCTCTTGATGAATTGGAAGACCAAATGGCATTGTTAGCTTCATCCGTTAGGACAAGAATTCCATGGTCCACAAGTTTGAAAGCTCCTGTTGTATTGTTAAGAGGGGTATCTCTGTTGGCAACCCATACCACTGTCATTGTAGATATCTTCTTGTACCATATTCCTATATACCAAGTTTTGGAATTACCTGGGCTAAAGAATCCTAGCTCAAAATTCCCACCCGAAGAAACTAAAGTCTGACCGTCTCTTATTGACTGAGTTACAACAATGGTGTCTACTGCTGTTGTAATTACAAAGATGGAGAATATATAACACAAAAAGTAGAGCACAAAATAGACTTGCATGGGTTGCCTCATGCTTCTTATGAGCCAAGTGGACCTATACAAACTAATATACTGCAGGACTGACATAGAAAAAATGAAATGCTAGAGCATTTCCAGCTTCCAAAGCCCTTTGCTATTAGAACTTTGAAGGGAACATGAAGGGCCTCCTATGAATTGCAAGTTCTTAAATTACATTGTTCAAACATTAAAGTATAAAATTAAAGCATCACCTTCTTCATATTTCTTACTTTTTTTTTTGGGTTTTGTTTTTTAAGATATATTATGCAGGCCTTATTGTAATTTGAATTGGTGAACACATAATGGAAAGGTACTGTATTTTGAAAGGTACTCAAGGAGTAGAGAATTATCATCACGATGCTGTTTTGAACGGTTGACAAAGAGTCGCTATTATTTTCTATATATAAATCTATATATTACTAAAAGCTAAAACATAGCATTTAATGTTGCTACGCTCAAGTTGAGCCGCATCAATAGCCATGTCGTTACCATTTTTTTTTCTTGAATTTGTCCTACAATTTAAAAATAGTTTTCCTAAATTTAAAAATACTAATAGAAAGAAAATAATTCCCAATCCTATCTCTTACACGGTTACAATTTTAGATGGCAAGCCTTTGTGTTCTATAGTTACAATTTCAAATGGCAGCCCTTTGTGTTTCACGATCACAATCTCAAACAACAACCCTTCAGCTTCCTAATGCCAGACTATGGCTTTCTAACTCCATATATTTCTCTCTTCAGACTATTTTAATACAATTTAAAAATAGTTTTCCTAAGTTTAAATATACTAATAAAAATCTATATCTATCTATATATTATTACTAAAAGTTGAAGTGTAGCATTTAATGTTGCTACGCTCCTGTTGAACCACATCAGCAACCAAGTCATCATCTTTTTTCTTTTCAATTTTTCATATAATTGTTTAACATTTAAAGTGAATTAATAACTCCATTATATTAAAATCAAAATATCATATTAATCTTATTTTTAATTATTCTTATTTATTATTATACTTTCTTCAATTTTTCTCATTCCATTTTAATTTTTCATATCCCCACTACTCTCTAACTTAATATCACTATTCCCCTACCCCTTTATCTTCTTTTATTTTTGACTCTTCTTATTCTTAACCTCTTACTATAAATTTGTTGTTCTCTCAATCATTCCATGCATGATTTTCTATTTTTATACACACAAAAAGTTCTCTCTCTCTCTCTCTCTCTCTCTCTCTCTCTCTCTCTCTTAGTTTTTGGTGTATTTTTTAATTTTGAACTTTTGTATTCTTTACAATTCTACTTTGAATTGATATGATTTAGTTTTGTGTTTTCTGCTGTTATCTTTTTAATTCTTATTTGATTGCAATCATTCCATTGCAAGGAATACATGCATTTTTTATTATTGATTCAAAATAGGATAGGTAATTCTTTTCATCATTGTCATAAATCATGTTGACCCCAAACTTCTTCACTTGGAAACCATTGCTTATTATGTATTATTGAATACTCCATTTCATCTCCGGCTTCCAATAGAGTGCAACCACAGATATTCCTAACATGGTATTACACGACAATTCTTTTGTTGATATTGCCATGTGATTTTCTTGGTATAATTTTTTAATTCATAGATTATAGTGAATCCATTCACATCATGAAAGCTTCTTGCAAATATCGCACATAAAGACCATCCTTGAATCTTTTGCTTTACTAGCGTGGGCACAACAAAATATAAAATTGATCCCTTACTCTACTCAAGCCAGTTTGGAAGCTCACCCAAAGGAAGGAAAACACTAAAACTGTCGGTTGCAATCAATTCCTAATAAATTAAATCATGGGCAACAAATTATCATCCAAATTGATAGTTTAAAACCCACAATCAAATTAGGAGAGAGAGATAGTGGAGATAGAGAGTCATTATCTCTTTCATTTTATTTTATTCAACATTTAAATTCAGCAACATCCTCCATAATCCATATCATTAAATTATTTATATTTTGTCTCATTTAAAAAAAAAATTAAACACATAATATTTTACTTAAATTCAAATAAATAAAATTTGTTCTTATAAAGTCTTCCCATGAAATCTTACAATGGAAAAATGAAATGCAAAACAAATACCAATTTAGAAACACTAAATTTAAAAAAATAATAATAATAATAATAATAGAATTTCAAACCAAACATAACTGAAAAAACTAATAGTGATGGCTATACTAATTTAATGGCAGCAAAATGGAATGAAAAAAAAAATAAAAATAAACATTACAATGCATATTTAGTACATTAGAATTATTATCAAATTTGGGAAAACAATAGGATGCCAACGAATAAACAACAAGAGAGAGATTTATAGGTAATAAAGTGTAGAGAGAGAAAGAAAAATAAAAGAAATTAAACGTCAATTTGTAACTGTTATTTAGAAAATAAAGAGGCCAACAAGTACATGATGGGAGGAGTAAAAAAAAAAAAAAATAGAGATGGCATTACGGAGGACATTAAAAACTTTATAGTGTAATAAAATTAATTGTAGCATTTATTTTTACTATGCTCCATTGTAGTCACGCGACCATGTTATTATCCTTTTTCTTTCCAAATTTTCCTATAATTTTTTTAATGTTTAAAGTGAATTAAAAAATCTATTATATTACAATCAAAATATCATATTTTTCTTTTTTTAAACTATTCTTCTTATTATTAAATTCTAAACTTATTTTTACACTTTCTCTAACCTTTCTCATTCCTTTTACATTTTCATCTCTCCACAATTCTCTATCTTAATATCAATATTCATCTTGCCATTTATCTACATTTATTTTGCCTTTGTTTTTATTCCCTCTCCCATTCTATGCATAATTATCTCTCTCTCTCTCTCTCTCTCTCTCTCTCTCTCTCTCCCCCCCCCCCCCCCACACACACATATATAAATATATATATTATATTTTTTTTTTGAGTTTTGTGGATTTTTTTTCTTGCATTTCTACTTTAGGTTAATGGATTTTTGTATTTTTCAGGATTCTAAGGGGTAAGGGGTTGATACAATTTATTTTTGTGTTTCAAGTTGTTATCTTTTTTTGTATTCTTCAGAATAATTTGGTGTTTATTGATAAGCATTTCATTTTTACTATTTTTCTTTTCATCTTATTTTATTCAAAATTTAAATTCAGCCATATCCTTCATATTATTAAATTATTTATATTTTCTATTGATGGGAATGACGAGATCACATTACCCTGACGAGATCAACAATAGTGACGAGGTAAAGCTTGACGACAAACGAGTCATCACTGACGAGGTAAAGAAAATCATTCAATGGCGCCAGCAGGTAACCTGAACAGTTACGAAACCAGCAAAGCAGACCATTGGAGCCTAATAAAAGCCCCATAATTGGGCTTAAGGCGTTACAAGAAAGAGGCATTAACACCCCAACGGCTAGCAGTCAAGCTCACATATATAAAGTCCACACATTGATAGCAGAAGGGACATATATACAAAAGCTCACTAAAAATACCTATTATCTTCTAGTTCTGTGAATTGTTATATTGTTCTAACTTTGGTATCGGAGGCGCTGTGGCAGGCACCACACTGGTGACCACCTTACCTGTAGATAATCAGCTGCTGACAGGGAGTTCCGTCTGCCTACTGTGACTGACGAGTTTGCACCTCATCAGTTTGGCGCCGTCTGTGGGGACGATATTTTCAGATTCATATCTGAGAGCGTAGTTCCCATCAACCCTCTACATTCAAATGGAATCCAACCCAGACTCAGCAGCCTTGGCCCAGCAAGTCCAGGCCCTTACAGCCACCATTGAAGAACTCACCAAACAGAACCAGGAAATGAAGCTACGGCTTCAGCAAGTCCAACAGGCTCAACAGGAAGAGAACCGGTCCAAAGATAACATGGAGGAAGAAGGGGATAGTCAACGGAGAGGAACCCCTCATAGACCAACTACTCTAGACGAGCAAAACTCGGACCTCCTTAGAGAAATGAGAAAGGAAATGGACGAGCTGAGGAGCGCCATTAAAGAAAAGACGGACCGAAGCGTGGACAAAATGGTAAGAGCTACGGATTCACCCTTCACCGCCGCGGTACTAGAATGCCCTGTGCCTTCAAAATTTCACTTACCTCAACTTGAGTCATTCGACGGGCTAAAAGACCCCCAGGATCACCTTAATACCTTCAAGACGACTCTGGGACTTCAATAACCACCTGACGAGATATTGTGCCGTTCCTTTCCGACAACTCTCAAAGGAGCTGGAAGAGAATGGTTTACTAAGTTGCCAAACTTGACCATAGACAACTTCGATCAGCTGAGTAGTGCCTTCTTGCGCCACTTCATAGGGGGACAACGCCCAAAGAGATCAGTAGACTACTTACTCACCATAAGACAGGGAGAGAAGGAGACTCTGAGGTCATATGTCAAGCGATTCACCCGGGAAACTCTGGAGGTAGACAAAGCTGATGACAAGGTACAGCTGATGACCTTCAAAGCAGGGTTGAGATCCAGAGACCTCGTGGCCTCTCTTGCAAAGAACCCCCCGAAGACGATGGCGGAGATGCTCCTGAAGGCACAAAAGTACATGAACGCGGAAGATGCCCTAGCTGCCATAAAAGATACCGAGAGGCCAGGAGACAAGGCCAAGAGGGAAGACGACCGTAGGGGGCAAAAGAGAGACAGACTAGATCATCAGAACAATGATGGGAATAGGAGGAAGGACGATAAAAATCCTCGGACGGTAAAATTTACTCCCTTGGTTATGCCTGTTGACAAGATTTTCCCGCAGATCAAGGACGAGCACTATCTCAAATGGCCCAGGCCATTACACTCATCCCCCAACGTACGTGACAAGAACAAGTATTGCCGGTTCCATAGAGACCTCGGCCACAACACAGAAGATTGCAGAGACTTAAAGGAGCAAATAGAGGAATTAATACGGAAAGGGAAGTTACAGAAGTATGTAAAGAAAGGAGAATATAGCAAGTTCAGAGACGACAACAGGACCCAGCGTGAATCCTTCACCCGGGAGGACGACCATCTGTCCCAGCCTCCACGCAAGGTGATCGGGGAGATAAACACGATCACAGGAGGACCATTCTCAAGAGGATCATTTAGATCACTCAGAAAAGCATACCATAGACAGGTGAACAGCGTCCACACCATGCCTCTGTCCCAGCACCGACGAACATGCCAGGACATGTCCTTCAGTGAAGGAGACGCTAGGGGAATAAAGCAGCCCCACAACGATCCCCTGGTCATAATGCTGAATATAGAAGGGTTCAATACCAAAAGGATCCTTGTTGATAACGGGAGCTCAACGAACATCATCTACTTCCCAGCCTTCCAGCAGCTGAGATTAGATCCAAAAAGGCTTCGCCCTTTTGACTCTCCACTCGTCAGCTTCAGTGGAGACAAGGTCTACCTTAGGGGTATAGTGACACTAACGGTGACGGCAAGGACCTACCCATTGCAGTTGACCAAACAAGTAAACTTCCTAGTAGTAGATTGCCCATCATCCTACAATGTCATCATTGGGAGGCCCACCCTCAACAAGTGGAAGGCGGCAACGTCAACCTACTGTTTGAAGGTGAAATTCCCGACAGACAACGGCGTGGTTGAAGTGAAAGGTGATCAAGTCCTGGCAAGGGAATGCTATCAGGCCGTACTGGCAGGAAAGGAGAACCACACGTGGACGATTGAAGAAAAAGAGGAAGACGGGATGGAAACCTTGGAAACAGTGGAATTGGTAGAAGGAAATGCAGACAAGACGACCAAGATAGGGACGACGCTAAGCCCCGAGATGAGAACAAGACTCATAGAGTTCCTTAAAGAAGAGAATCTAGATGTCTTTGCATGGAGTCACGAGGACATGCCGGGCATATCTCCAGAAGTCATCCAGCATAGGCTAAATGTGGACCCCAGCAGGAAGCCCGTTCAGCAACGACGAAGAACCTTCGCCCCAGAGCGAGATCAGGCAGTTGTAGAAGAAGTAACCAAACTCTTGACGGCTAGATTCATCCGGGAAGTATATTATCCTGAATGGCTCGCCAATGTCGTCCTGGTAAAGAAAGCAAATGGAAAATGGAGAATGTGTATAGACTTCACCGATCTGAACAAAGCATGCCCAAAGGACAGCTTCCCTCTACCAAGGATAGACCAACTCGTGGACTCCACTGCCGGACACAAGTTACTGACGTTCATGGACGCCTTCTCAGGGTACAACCAGATAAAGATGGCTGAAGAAAACCAGGAGAAGATAGCCTTCATCACAAGTCAAGGACTCTACTGTTACAAGGTGATGCCTTTTGGGCTAAAAATGCTGGAGCTACGTATCAGAGAATGGTAAACAAAATGTTCAGCCAACAGATTGGCAGGAACATGGAGGTGTACGTGGACGATATGCTCGTCAAGAGTAAGGAAAAGCTCACACATCTGGACGACTTGGAGGAAACTTTTGCAACCCTCAAAAAACACCAGATGAAGTTGAATCCAAGCAAGTGTGTTTTTGGGGTAGTCTCAGGGAAGTTCTTGGGATTCATGGTGTCCCAGAGAGGAATAGAAGCAAATCCAGAGAAAGTTCGAGCTATTATTGACATGGCCTCACCCAAAACCGTCAAGGATGTTCAAAAACTCACAGGAAGAATAGCAGCTTTAAACAGGTTCGTCTCTAGGGCCACAGACAAATGCCTACCCTTCTTTAAGACCTTGAAGCAAGCTTTTGCTTGGACCGACGAGTGCGAAGCGGCGTTCTAAGAGCTGAAGCAATACCTGAGCAGTCCACCTCTCCTAAGCCCGTCCAAAGAAGGAGAAAACCTATACCTGTACCTGGCGGTGTCAGCCTCGGCAGTAAGTGTAGCTTTGATTAGAGAAGAAGGCAAGAAGCAACTCCCGGTTTACTACGTCAGCCAAGCCTTCCAAGGGGCTGAGTCTAGATACCCAAGGATCGAAAAGATTGCGTTTGCACTAATAGTGGCCTCGCGCAAGCTCAGGCAATATTTCTAGTCAAATCCTATTCTCGTAATGACGGACCAACCAATCAAGAAGTCAATGAGCAAGCCAGAAGTAGCAGGGAGAATGGTCCAGTGGGCAATTGAACTTAGTCAACTTGATATCGAGTACCATCCAAGAACAGCGATCAAGGCACAAGCTCTGGCGGACTTCATCGCAGAATTCACGATCCCTGTCGAAGACAGAATTACCGACGAAGCAGATAAACTAATAATACAAACTGATGGTTCGTCAGCCCAAAAGAAGGAGGGAGTAGGGGCCATCATAACCACCCCCGACAGAGAAGTGCTGAAATATGGGGTCCAACTAAAGTTCCCAGCCACCAACAACGAAGCTGAATACGAAAGAATACTGACGGGACTGAGGCTTGGGAAAGCTCTTGGTGCCAAAAATTTGTTGATCCAAAGTGATTCAAAACTAGTGATTGGACAGATCAAGGGAGAATACGAGGCAAAAGAAGAAAGGATGCAAAAGTACCTCAAGTTGGCAAGACAACTAGCTCAGGAGTTCGATACAGTGGAGTTGATACAAATCCCAAGAAGTCAGAATATGGGGGCTGACGAAGTGTCAAAGCTAGCATCATCAAAAGAAGAAGGGACTTGCACGAACCTGACGATGGAAGTCCAAAAACACCCTAGTATCGAGGAAGTTGTAACATTCACCATCCAGAGCACTGATACCTGGATGACGCCCATAATGTCCTTCCTCCAAGATGGGCACCTACCTCAAAACACTGAAGAAGCCAGAAAGATCAAGAAGAGGGCAGCCAGATTCACGATCCTGAATGACATCTTGTACAAGAGAGGCTTCTCTATGCCTTACTTAAAGTGCGTCGACGAGGAAGAAGCCAAATACATCTTGGCGGGAGTACACGGAGGAATTTGTGGCGACCACGCCGGCTCCAGATCCCTAGTAAACAAAGTGGTAAAGGCAGGATATTTTTAGCCAACCATGCAGGTGGACGCTGCTGAGATCGTCAGGAGGTGCGACAAATGCCAACGATACGGGAATGTGCAGCGGCTTCCAGCAGAGAAAATGACGACCATAGCTTCCCCATGGCCATTTGCACAATGGGGAATCGATATCGTCGGTCCTCTGCCCCAAGGTAAAGGTCAGGTAAAATTCCTTCTTGTTGCTATTGACTATTTCACAAAATGGGTTGAAGCAGAGGCCCTAGCAACGATCACTGAGGCTCGGATCCAGAACTTTGTGTGGAAGAACATAATCTGCAGGTTCGGGATTCCCTCGACGATCATATCAGATAATGGAAGGCAGTTCAACAGTCAAGGCTTCAGGGAATTCTGCTCAAACCTTGGGATTAAGAATCAATTCTCATCCCCAGGGCATCCTCAGGCAAACGGGCAGACGGAAGTGACGAACCAGACTCTGCTCAAGATTATCAAGACCAGACTGGATGATGCGAAAGGTGCCTGGCCAGAAGAACTACCAAATGTCCTGTGGGCTTACAGAACCACCGCCAGAACCCCAACAGGAGAAACCCCCTTCAGGCTTACCTATGGAACAGAAGCAGTAATCCTAGTCGAAGTAGGGGTCACAAGCATCAGGCGTGGAACTTTCAACAAAGAGATCAATAACGATGAACTACGACTCAACCTAGATTTTCTGGACGAAGTAAGAGTCAACGCATCCAGCAAGATGACGAAATATCAAAGAAAGATGGCCGAATACTATGACAAAAGGGTCAAACTGAGACGCCTGGACATAGGTGACCTCGTCCTACGCAGGACCACCATGGCAACTAAAGACCCTACCCAGGGAAAGTTGGGTCCAACATGGGAAGGTCCCTACCAAGTCATTCACTACTCAAGACAAGGAAGTTATCACCTGGAAACCATGGACGGACAAAGGCTTCCTCGACCCTGGAATATTGGGCATTTAAAAAAGTACCACCAGTAAATGTAATAGACAAAGGCAAATACTCCTGAATTCAATAAAAAATTCTTATTCTTTGATATCTTTATGCAGACAGGTCCAGTCAATTGTAAGCCAAACTAACAAGAGTACACCTTGACGAGTGTATGTTACCGACGACAACACCAACAAATATGAGAAAAAGGACTAAGTGATAAGATTCCGCCAAGACGGATGTAAATCACTGACGAAGCCCTAAGTGACGAGATTCCTTAATGGGATGTGAGTCACCAAAAAAAAAAAAAAGGGGCCAAGTGATAAGATTCCGCCAAGACAGATGTAAATCATTGACAAAGCCCTAAGTGACGAGATTCCTTAATGGATGTGAGTCACCATAAAAATTTAAAAAAAAAAAAAAAGAAAAAAAAAAGGAAAAAGTGGCCAAGTGATAAGATTCCGCCGAGACGGATGTAAATCACTGACGAAGCCCTAAGTAATAAGATTTCGCCGAGACGGATGTAAATCACTGACGAAGGCACACGAGACGTGCTGGAGATATAAACATAATCCTAAGGCCTACGTGAATGGCAAAGTCCCACTGAACGAACTAAGGACACTGACGAACCCGCAAGGAAAAGAACAAAAGAAGAAGAAGAAGGATAGAAACCCACAACAAGGATAAAAAATGACGAGCAAATCACAAGGAATTTGCATTAAGTACCAGCCAAATACAAGGTACGCTAAATCACGCACATGTGCACAAACATAGACAGTAGTGTAACCACAAAAGTAAGTAAACATTAAATCATAGAGAAGCCCAAAAGCATAGGGCAATTATCCTTGTTCTCTTAATAGGGCCAAAAGATATTGTTCTGAAAATTAAAATAAAAACAAAAAATATATGTACATCTCAAAAAAAAAAAAAAAGGCCCAAAACACAACAGGCAGATATGAAAGATAAAATCCCCTAAGTGTCAGGTTCGGCAGTAACATGATCGTCAGCAGCAGGAGCGTTTTCAGCAACAGGAGCGTCGTCAACAGCAGGGGCATCGCCGTTAGGAACGGAAGACTGGGCAGCCTCGTCAGCAGCCATCACTTGGTCTACCACCTCTAAATCCAGATTTGGCAGATCAACCCCTGTAGGGTACTTGACGAGATACCGGCGGAGGAGTTCAAATCCCTTGAAATACCAACTAAAAAGTACAGTGGAATACTCCTCCGTCTACTGAAAGGCCTCGACGGACCTGACAGCGATTGTCTTCAACTTCTCTTTGGCCGCCTGTAGCTGGTCATCCTTCTCCAGATTCAGCTAACGCTCAACCCTTAGGTCAGAGTTTAGAGCCTTGACTTTCTCCTTCAAGGTGGCAGACTCGTCCATCGACTGTATAAGGTCCTTTTTCAAAGTCGAGTTCTCCTTCTCCAGAGCCTCCATCCTAGAAGTTAAAGAAGCCACCTTAGCCTCTTGAGTAAGACACTCAGAAGCCAGATGAAGGCTCTCCCCCAACACCTGACGAAGAAACATAAGAATGTCAGTAAAAAAAAAAAAAAAAGTGGGAAAAAGAGGCCAAGGAAAAATGTATGAACAGCCTTACCTGCACAATCTTGTGGATGTGCTGACTCGCGACCACGTTGACAGGTACCCCAGAAAAGACCTTAAGGTCCTCAGCTTTCACAATGTTGTGTGCCCGCTCCACAGCCACACCCTCGTCATCAAACACGGACGAGCCTACTCTTTCCTTCTCTTTGTCCTTGGCTGACAGCCTCGGCCTCTTTGATGACGGAGTAGGAATCTCCTCGACAGAGGTAGCGGGCGAAGCTACTCGGGCTCCTTCTACTCCTGAGACGATTGGGGTAGCATCCACGGAAGGAACGGCGGAAGGACCCTTCCCCGTCACACGAACCACTTTCTTGCCGATACTAGCCAAGGGTTCGTCTTTTTTGGCCCTCATCTTGGCATACATATCCTTATTGAATTTGGTCGTCATCTCTGCAAAAAAAAAAAAAAAAAAAAAAAAAAAAAAAAAAAAAAAAAAAAAAAAAAAAAAAAAACAAAAAAAAAGGGACTAAAAAATCCAAAGTACGCGATTGAAGGTCAGTCTGGACGAAGTAAACACTTACTCTTCTTCTCCTCAATGCTGATGCTGCGCAAAACGTAGGGAGACGGATCGGGCCCAAGCAGTAGAAAGCAAGTGTCCGTGGGTCAAGGAGATCGTCCCAACTCTCAATCGACTTGGAATATTCGATTGCCTTTTGAAGACGTTCCTGGTATTTGCTCTTTAACTTGGGATGCTGTTTTACTGCAAAAGGAAGTGAATAAGTGGTTAATGACGACCAAACATGCAAGACAAAAAATAAATAGACGAGAAGGAACATAGACGCACCTAAGTTTGGGGTTCCCCACCGACAAAGTAACCTTGGGATATCACCCCAAGCCTCGTTGGAAGGGGTCTCAAAGTCATCCCCGAACACGAAAATGAAACGGGACTTCCAATACCTGAATGACGAGGCTAGACCCTTAATGATTCTAGTCCTCCTCGTCCAAGGGACTAATTCGTAGTACCCATACTCTTTTGATTCTTTCAAACGATAAATATGGACGAGCTCACTCACTTTGATCATATCCTCGTTGGCGGCCAGCCAAATCTCCATACAATTAATGACTATCCTCCAAGAGTTCGGCATGAGCTGCCCGGGGGCAATGCCAAAATGATCCAATAGCTCCATCACCAAAGGATGGACGGGTAGCCTAAGTCCAGAGGTGAAAGTAGCCTCGTAGAAGCACACTTCACCTGGGAAGAAATGGCAGGCCCGATCCTCAAGACCAGGCCGACGAACCCGGACTCGCGCAAGGAACTGGAACCTGTCCTTGAACCTGGCTACTATCTCAGCGTCCATCCCACACTCTTCGTTGAGAGCATAAAAAGTCCTAACTCGACGAGGGGAAGAAACGACTGTATCACCCTCGACCGAGCCGCCGCTAGACGACAACCCAGTGTCTAACTCACTGGATCTCACCTCAGACATCCTCTTCGTCTCTCTCTCAAACCAAGCCAATGACCGACCCAAAATCAGAGATAACTCCCCTAAAACCACACTCAAACCACTACCTTCAAATAGATAGTCCCTAATCAAAGGAAAAAAAGTCCCCAGAAACACCCAAAGCCGCCCCTAAGCGAGCAAAAAAGAAAGAAACTGAGGGGCAAGCTACCCAAACCTCAGAGGAATTAACCATGAAAAGGGACACCCAAACCTAAAAGCCCAACATACCAAACATGAAAATAAAAAGACAAAAGGAGAAAAATCAGAGATTTATAAGGAGACTTTGAAGAAGAAATCTGAGAAATTGAAAAGTAGCATACCTTGAAGAACGAAACAGTCGAGGTCGGAGAAATTCGTCGCCGGAGCAAGGTCAGAGTCGCCGGAGCAGGATTGGGATGATGGCAGAAACAAGCAAAGAAAAAAGGACAAACACTCGGAACAGAAAAAGAAAGA
The DNA here is from genome assembly GCF_001633185.2 of Quercus lobata. Taxonomy (NCBI): domain Eukaryota; kingdom Viridiplantae; phylum Streptophyta; class Magnoliopsida; order Fagales; family Fagaceae; genus Quercus; species Quercus lobata. Next base: position 16,245,500 of record NC_044911.1, on the reverse strand, counting down.
AAAACCAGAGTGAAGAAAAATGAAAGGTCTCTAAAACCAATAACCCAAGGAAACTGAAAAGTAGCGGGAAATCCAATGGGTCATGCCATCAATACTCCTAATCAACCTATGCCACGTGGCCACTTCCCATACTGCGCCGCCATCACACATTAAATTCGGAACGAACCCCCAAGCGTCACAAACAATTCAGGAAAAGAAACTTTTCACCTTCTGTGGCCTTCGTGACACGTCACTGATGACCACAGAACCTGGGGGGCAACTGATGGGAATGACGAGATCACATTACCCTGACGAGATCAACAATAGTGACGAGGTAAAGCTTGACGACAAACGAGTCATCACTGACGAGGTAAAGAAAATCATTCAATGGCGCCAGCAGGTAACCTGGACAGTTACGAAACCAGCAAAGCAGACCGTTGGAGCCTAATAAAAGCCCTATAATTGGGCTTAAGGTGTTACAAGAAAGAGGCATTAACACCCCAACGGCTAGCAGTCGAGCTCACATATATAAAGTCCACACATTGATAGCAGAAGGGACATATATACAAAAGCTCACTAAAAATACCTATTATCTTCTAGTTCTGTGAATTGTTATATTGTTCTAACTTTGGCATCAGAGGCGCTGTGGCAGGCACCATACCGGTGACCACCTTACCTGTAGATAATCAGCTGCTGACAGGGAGTTCCGTTTGCCTACTGTGACTGACGAGTTTGCACCTCATCATTTATCATTTTTTTTTAAAAAAAAATTAAGCATAAAATATTTTACATAAATTCAAATAAATAAAAATTGTTCTCATAATGTCTTCCCATGAAATGCTACAATGCATCAATAGAAGAATGGAATACAAAACACATGCTATTTTAGAAACACTAAATTTATAATAATAACAACAACAACAACAATTGAACATCATACCAAACATATAATAAACAAACTAATAGTTATGGATACACTAAGTTAATGGCAGTAAATTGGAATGAAAAAAATAAAATAAAAATAAACATTACAATGCATATTTAGTAGATTAGAATTATCATCAAGAAATCAAATGTCAATTAGTATCTGTTACTTGGAAAACAAAGAGCTTGATAGGAGTAAAAAATTAATTAAAGATGATCTTATGAATGTAATAAAATCAATTGTTACATTCACTTAATTAAATCATATAATTAAATACAATCATACAAAATTTAAATTTAAAACTAATCAAACTCTAATATGGAAAACCATATTTCTTATCAAAACTAAAAAGAAGATATTATTCAATAATAATAGAAATATATAAAAATAAAGATGGAAATTTTCAAAATCCTATTTTTGACATTTCATTTAACATTATTGAGGCAACATTAAGACAAGATATAAGAATTTTAGTTTTTAACTTCCATAGAATCAAATGTTTCCCACATTATTTTAACCTTATGGAAAATAGGGTTTACATATAGCATGCAAAATGTGTATAATTGACTTAGAGATGTACAAATTAGTCAACCAGCTTGTTGACACCCTATTTTGCAACCCGTATTTAACCTCACGTGGAGGGTAAAAGGGTAATTTCACATTGGAAATATGCATCTTGATTCTGGTCATTAGATCATTAATCTCATTTTAACAAAATTATCTTGATGTTGTAACAATCAAATCGACTGGTCATGAGCCCTAATCGGACCATTAGATTGAAAGTTATCATCAAATTAAGTTTTAATGACTAAGATACACTATCACAAATTGAGTCCGACTATATGTGATTATGAACAATTGATTTCAATTGGTTATAAGTATAATCAATTTGAAATCGATGATGTGTCATAATTTGATTGGTTAGGACTATATTTTATGTTAGGGTTACACACACCTAATTAACTAGATAGTTAAGCATTAATTATTCAATGAGTAATTTGTACAATTATCTTTTAATTAGGAAAAATTTGGAACCAATTAAGTCTGAAATGGGAGTGATTGAAGCCATTTAATGTTAATTAGGAGCTAATTTGGAACCTATTAATGTTAATTGTGCTGAAACCATTTTCTAACAAATGACCTCTGCTCACCATTTCATCGATATCTCTCAGAATATTTTGAATCTGTGAATGAGGTTAATTTTCCCAGAAACTAGACATCATTTGAGCACAAGAACGAGACAATTCTAATCAGAATTGTGTTAGATATGATTATTCAAAGTTGGCTCTACAGGCTGTTACAGCAGCTACGGGAAAACCGAATTTTGGCTTGCTCCTCACTCCTACCAATCTTTCCATTTAATGCACCAGATTTCCTCCAATGCTAAAATGAGGTCTAGGTTCATGATTTTTTGTCAACCCTCATTAAATGGCCTTCCATTTATATTTCCTCCACCACTACTATATAAACCCACCATCTCCTTCATTCCAAGACACAAAAAAACCCCTCTCTTCTCTTCTCTTGAGTTCTAGTGAAGTTGAGTAGCCTTATCATATCTTGGTCTTCCTGAGACTCAAAGTATTGAGTGAGACTCACTCTCCCTCTCCTAACTCTTCTTTTCCTCCACCCTTAGAATTTCCATCAAGAGTCTCCTCCTCCATCATATGGATCTTGCATAAAGGTATAATTCTCTTCCCTAACTGTTTGTTTATGTTGCCATGATGAGAATTTAAGATTAAAGAATGATAATTCTCTTGAATATGTTTGAATGTTCTTAATTGTTCTTATGTGTTCATTGCATGTTTTTGGTTGTTCATCACATGTTCATGCATATCACTAGATTTAATCTTAAATCCACATCAAAAATATGAAAAACATGTTTATTTAATAATTCTTTCAAATCCTTGAGTCTAGGTTATCACCATCTACACACATTCACTAGAATTTATTTTTCAATTCAAATACAGTGCTTAATAAATTGAATTAGGATTTATCACATGCACACACATTAAATTCAACATGCAAATTGATTGACATTTTGGATGATATGATATGAATGTTGATCACCATAGTCTAGAAGACTGATTTCACCGGGCAAGGTGGGTGCCTAACACCTTCTCACCTTGTAACATAGCCTCCGAGCTTAGATCAAGGGTTAGTAGATCAAATGTTTATCCATGTAATTTTCGATTTTTAGATTGTAACTAAGAAACAAAGCCATGTACTTTATCTTAAATTGTATTTAGGACCAAAGCCATGTAATTTTCCTATGATCAATGTAAATTCAATTTCAAATTAATAAAATGAGGAATTTTTCAATTATGGTTTTCTTATTTTTCCAATAATTAAATAAGTGATGACTTCATTGTAAAACCCTTAAACTAAAGGGGAAAATATAACTAGTCGAACCTCCATTTTGAGAGGCAATAACACGACTCCACCCATTCATGTGGGTTTGGCCCAACATCCTATAAAAATGGGCCGGGGGCGTGGTCTCTCACACAACTATGCTAGAATTAAGGTTTCAAAATTTAAATAAAACAATTCTACAATAATAAAAAATTATTTTGCGATGAAGATGATTATGAAAATGCATTTCTCTTCATTAAGTTAGTTCAAATTACAAAATAATGATAACAATGAGACCTCCCTTAAAAAAATAATCATGCACAACGTGCGGGTCCGCGACTAGTATATTACTAAAAGCTAAAGTGTAGTATTTAATGTTGCTATGCTTAGGTTGAGCCACATCAGCAGCCATGTCATTACAATTTTTTTTCCCTTGAACTTGTCCTACAATTTAAAAATAGTTTTCCTAAATTTAAGAATACTAATAAAAAGAAAATAATTCTCAACCCTATCTCTTACACGGTTACAATTTTAGACGGCAACCCTTTGTATTTCCCGGTTACAATTTCAAATGGCAACCCTTTGTGTTCCACGGTTACAATCTCAAACGACAACCTTCAACTTCTTAATGCCAGACTATGGCTTTCTAACTCGATCTCTTTCTCTCTTCACACTATATTAATACAATTTAAAAATAGTTTTCCTAAATTTAAAAATACTAATAAAAGGAAAATAATTCCCAACCCTATCTCTTACACGGTTACAATTTTAGACGGCAACCCTTTGTGTTTCACGGTTACAATTTCAAATAGCAACCCTTTGTGTTCCACGGTTACAATCTCAAATGCAACCCTTTAGCTTCCTAACGCTAGACTTTGGCTTTCTAACTCTTTCATCTCTTCCGCTCCTCACACTATATTAATACTGAAAAGCTGGATGATTCAGTTTAGGTATCTCTAAATCCCAGTTGCTCTTGACCTCTATTCTTGCGACGACCCTACATAATAGTTCAATGTAAAGATTAGATTAATAGTATTGTTCTTTTTTATTGCTATTTTTTTTTTCTTTTTTAATTTTGTTACTACCTCTTTTGTGTTGTGGGTCATATATGGGTTTTTATGTATTTAGGTTGGGTATTTGTATTGATATATGATTGTTTCTATTTTTAAAATTGATTTGGTTTTTTTTTTTTTTTAGACGGTAACATTATCGGTTTATATTGTGTAATCGGTGTGATAGAATTTTAGTAGTTAGAAAATTGAATGATAGAGTATTAGTAGGATCTATGCTTGTAGAAATTCAATTGAATGGTGTAATTCGTGCTTGCAGAAATTCAATTTGCTAAGGTGTTTTAGTAGTTAGCAAATTGAATTATAGGGTTTAAAATTCAATACTATACTCAGAACATGATACTTCTCCTTTTTTCTTAGTCTCCTCATTTAAGTGAATCCCTCCATCATTGGAATTGATTTAAAATTCCTTCTATTAGCTTTGATTGTATTTGATTGTACTCTGGACCATCACATCAATATCATATATTATATATAAAAGCAGAAACGTTTTTCCTGCAACTAAAGTTGTGATGCCACATATGAAAAAAAGCCATCTAAAAGAAAACTAGCCGCTTGAAATACATGGCAAAGGCTTGCAACACTCCAAAAAAAAGAAATTGCGATACAAAGATAGAGAAGAAAAAATAAAAACATGCGATTACGACACAAATATAGACCACCGTCCATTCCCTCGCTGGACTTAGACAACCGGAACTGCAAGCACATAGAGAAAGAAAATCTGCCACCATCAGATTGTCGAAACCAACACCACTACATTTTTTTTTTTTTTTTTTTTTCAGATTTGGGTATGCAATGTTACTTTTTATTGATTTTTTTTGTTGTATAGGTTTAGATTTGATTTTGGCTTTGATTTGTTTTTTTTTCAGGCTTTTGAGTTCTCCATGAAATTTTCATTGGGATCAAATAAGTATAGAATTGAAGGTTATGCTTGTTGAGTCCCAAATAATATTATCAACAATATTAGCAATCCAAAATAGTAATCACACACAATAACACAAATATTTACGTGAAAAACCCTTTCTTTTTGAAAGGAAAAAACTACGGGACAAATTCCGAATAATTTCACTATTATGAAATCAATTACAATAATTCTTGTGTATGTCTCACGGCTAAAGAAAAAAAAAATCTCTCTTATTTTTCTTTGCTCTCACACACACAAATTATCTTTCTCAAAGGCGACAATCCTTTTTTTCTTTTCTTTTTTCACTATGCAACACCCACGTTTTTCTTCACCTCCTTTTTCTTCTTGTTTGTGTTCTACCTTCTAGCACACCACACGCATGCCTTTTATATATAAAAGCATTCCCTCACACTCTCAAATCAATTAGGAGTAGGAATCTTGGTACACCACGTACAATACTTTGCAAGGAATTAGGACTCCTTGCTATTCAAGCCTATCACAAACTCATTAAAGAGTAGTGATTAGATGCGGCTGGACTCCTAGAAACACACAAAGTACAAACTGACCATGATCTCTTATTTCAACTTGATATAGGAGTCTTCATCACTTGGGCTTTTATTCTTCATGGGCTGGACTATGGTGCATGTGCACCTAACAACGCTGATATTTCTTTTTTCTTTTTCAATCTTATTTTAGGTTTTTTTTTTTTTTGGTCGGAACCACATGCACACAGAGATATAGTCTAGAAGGGACAGAGAGAGGCGCTTACCCATTACCCCATAATCGGTAAAGGTATTGCTTTTTTTATTGTTTTCAAATTTGGGGATTGAATATGATTTAGGTTTGAATTTCTTGGTTGGATTGGTTTAGATTTATATATTTAGTTATTTGTACTATCGCTCTGTTTGTTTCAGCATTAACGTTTTCTAGAACATGATTGATTTTCCAAAGATCATTTTGTAGAAAACTGTCTCATTTTCCAGTATTTGGTAACGACTTTGAAAATGAGCTTGAGAATGTTTTCTGGTGTTTGGTATGCATTTTTTTTTTTTAAATATTTCTTGTATAATTTAAAACATGTATATTATGTAAACCAACTAATGTAATCATTATAAATAAATAAAAACCAAGAATGAATTTGGTTTTCGTACTAAAATTTTGATAATAGATACAATCAAAATTAATTAGTTGTCAAATTTTTATGATCTCTACCACTCATTTGCTTATATATAAATACAATAACGTACAGACGCACACACACACACACATATACATCAACCATTTGTCTATATATATATTTAACAAGGGAATACATTTTCAATAAGTATAAATAATAATAACTTTTAATTGTCTACTCTTTTTGTTGGTATACTAATTGTCTATTATGGTCAACTACAAGTCTTCAATATTACTCTAAATTATGTATTACTGCATAGTATCTGCATAAAGTATCTTCCATCAAGAAAAGTATTTGCCAACAAATGCAATTCCCCTAAACAATTATCATTTATTATATAACAATATTATTTATCCAAGGTAAAGATTGTCCCATGTAAAAGCAATTTAGAGCAATATAGGTACTATGTTTAAAATTTTCATCTTTTACTTTATTCTTCTTCTTTTTTCTTTTTTCTTTTTTTCTTTTTTTGCACTTTATGTACGAAAAATAAGTAACTTCTGCCTGGAATCCATCAAACGGAAAATTTCTTAGAGAAAAAAGAAAATCAAGCTTGAAGTTCAAGGCAAAGAATTGGGATTTTGGTAGAGAGGAATGAAATAATTACCATTGCAAATTTGTTTTCCTTTGCAAGTCTAAGCTATTGACCGATCAGTGAAGGAAAAAAAAAATCTAATAAGAGAATTTGTGTTATAGAGGGGAAAAGAAACATGAAGAAAAGAGAGAAGAGGGAAAAATCTGTGGGAAGAGGAGACACCAAAGTTAGTGACAATGAGGGTGTGAGGAGAGAAAAAGTAAAGGGAAGAGAGTAAAAGTGAGAAATCTTACCATGAGAGAGGGAAGACGCCAAAAAATTATGTTTATCATGGCTACAAACAAAGATAATATTTATAGGAGATGCAATATGTGAGAGAGAGATTGTTTTCCAAAAAAAAAAATTTGGAAAACAACCTATAGAAAATAAGCCTTATTTTTATTAGGGTTTTCCGTTGACCAAAGATAGTTTTCCATTGACCAGTTTTTTTTGTGCTACCAAACACTGGAAAATGTGGAAAACTATCTTTACAGAAGGTTTTCCAGTGAAACAAACAGAGCGTATATATAAAAGCAGAAGCTTTTCCCTGTCATTAAGGCTGTTCTGCCATGTAGGAAAAATACCACTTAAAAAAAAAAACACGCGTAAAACAAACTTGAAACGCCACACTCAAAGAAAAATGATGCATCTATTCAAACCCAAAGAAAAATGATGTATATGTCACTGTTTCTGTGATGTATGTCCATGGGTTGTATTTCTGTTGCTGCATATTCTATTTTCTGCAGATAATTTCAGGATTTTCTACATAATCTATGCTCACAAGGTGGCTGAGTGTAATATCTGTTGCTATTTCTATGACTATGATGTATGTTCATGTGCTGTATTTCTACTGCTGCATATTCTGTTTTCTGCAGAACAGGTTCTGGATTTTCTGCATATTCTGTGCTCATAGGGGGGCTAAGTGTAATATCTGTTGTTGTTTCTTTGATGCATGTCCATGGGCTGTATTTTTGTTGCTGCATATTTTGTTTTCTGCAGAACAGGTTCGGGACTTTCTGCATAATCTGTGCTTACAAGGGGGTAATTGTAATATCGGTTGTTGTTTCTATTTCTATATTGTATGTCCATGGGCTGTATTTATTTTGCTGCATATTTTGTTTTTTGCAGGACAGGTCTTTGTTCCCCCGTATCTATGCTTACAGGGTTGTTATGTGTTTGTACATGTATTTCCCTTTTATCAAATATTTACTTTAAAGCATATATATCCAATTACAAAATGATATGAGTATTTTTTGTTCCTTGATTTTGAGCTCCACTAGGCTTTTATTTTATTTTATTTTTATGAGTGCCTCTTCTTGCATATATGGTAGTAGGGAATGATTTTGTAATGAGTCTCCTATCATTTGTCCTCTAGATCATACAAACATGTATATTCATGTCTCCATGTTGATTCTCTAAAATCATATTTTAGAAGTGATACAAATTCTGTTTTCATATTTTTAAAAAAGATGATAATTGGGTATATTTGGAATTAAAGGAATAAAGTAAACATACTGCAATGATGCAGCAAGTGAATTTCACCAATTAGAGACGCAAGGAGAAGAGTGACATTTTTAAATATTGCAAAAGTCATTCTCAACTAATGCCCTTATTGGTATAGTTTTTTACTCAAATCTATAGCCCTGCCTCTAAAAGGCTTCTATTCTTCCTTCTAAAATTGATTGATTTTTTAAAAAACTATTAATGTACATCACAACTGAAAGCAAAATACAAATATTGTGTTTATGCTTTGATTGCATCACACGGAAGAAATTAAATAAACAAAACATAAAGCAAAAACCCTAGAAAATACAAGCTGACCTCTCAAATTAGTTGGATTGAACTAAGGGTGTCTACGAAGCAAATACCTACTCTTTTTACTTGGTAACACTATGTGAATATTATATTGTTTGTGGCCAAAATGAGACCTTGATATCTAATATTTTTTGGATACTATTGATGAAATTTTAAGTGTTCATTCTTATTTGTGAATGTTTAGAAAGTGAGATGATTTTAGAACCCAAATAGATCTCCATAGACTTATGGGGGATAAACTTGGTAATAGATGTGTTTTCTCATATAAATTGTGTATTCATCTATTTACGTTTTGTATACAAGTGAATATTATGTTGAGGAGGTTGCTGGTAGAGTTTATGTTCTTGCTACCTTAAATAGACAATCTATATTAGTAGTTAAATGAATAACATATTCAATTTTATACAAGGTTGAGATTTCTCACAATTATATACAAAAAATTGTAATATTTCGATTGATTTTTATACATGGTTGAGATTTCTCACAGTTATACTGTCCTTCATTTGGGTTCTATTCAATAGTTTGTTGCTTTAATACAATCGGTAGGCTTCACCCATGGTTTGTTACATTTTCATATTTTTACATTATAAACATTGTCTGCATTTTCCTTTGGTGGAGTAGGTATTGTCATAAAATTAAAAAAAATTAAAAAAAAAAAGGTGAAATTGATAATTTGGTATAAATTAGTGGCACTACATTTTTGGAATCGCTCTTATAGCGAGAACGTGATTTTTTTTTTTTGGCTCAGTGAATTCTATGAGACTATTTATTACTGTAGTTGATGTAATTCATAGGTTATTACTATAGGATTTTAATTTCTTGATATTTTGATTATTAATTATTGTTAGTTGAAGACATTGGTACTTGCTTCTCGCAAAAATAAAGACAAATATTATCTCTCTTGGACCACCCTAAATTTATTTTGTTTATCTTTTTGGAACTTTGGAACATGCTTTAAATAATTAACTCTCTCTCTCTTTTTTTTCTTTTTTCTTTTTTTTTCCTAAGAAACATAATAATTAACTCTTGGAGTTAAAAGAAAAAAAAAAAAAAAAATCACTTTCTTTTATTTGCTTGAGTGAATGTGTGATGAAGGAAAACAAATTTTTTTGGGTATATTTCAAATTTTGTTGAATGAGCAAGAAATTTCAAGATTAGATTTCATAGTCTCTATGTAAGACTCCTTGAATTTAGATTTCTTTCTTGCAATTTTTAAAAGAAAATATTTTTTCGTATTATCTAATTATGAAATTTCTAAATTTTCACCTATGGTTTGTCTTTTGTAATAAATAAAAGTATCCCGCACATTGTGTGGGTTATAAGCTAGTCTATATCTATATATATTAAAAGGTAAAGCGTAGTATTTATTGTTGCTATGCTCTTATTGCTCCACCTCGTTCGCCAAGTCATTGACCATATAATCTTTATTTTACTTATTTATTTTTTATTCCTAATTTCTTTTACAAAAAATATATAAATAGATTATTGACTTTACACATTTATCTTAGGCAGTTTTAACCTTACATATAACTTTGTCTTTACATATTATCTACTTTAATTTAAATGTTTATTATTCCATTATGATTAAGTTGATGGGCTGGTGGTAAGATTATATAAACCACTACATTAATAATTAAATGCAAAATGGCCTCCTCAAATCTTTCCTTCGTTAAATCTATCTTCCTAGAGTAACATTATTTTTCTTTTTCTTTTTTCCCTTTAGCGGGTACTAAGCCACAAAGTAATCCTTAAATTGCCCTAATCATTATAATCTTTACCCATTTATCAGTTACAAAGATTTATATCTTAACATTTATGAGGAGGGACCCCAAATGATGTATGATCCATATATCTAAAGGTAAATTACTATTAAATTCTGCCTTCTAGATGATGACTGATGAGTTGCTAATATAACTAGAGCAACTCCCAAGTAGAAATAGAGCATCTTTATATGCGAATAGATTACAAGAACTACATGAACAATTTTTGAAAAATTATAATACGACACGGGTATGACACCCTAAATGAAATGTACATGCTTTTCTAGAGAGCAAGTCTAGACAAAAGACATTGTTTACAAAGAAATGTATATTAATCTCTTAAGGTAAAATTCCTTCAATTACAATACTTTTGAATTATTCTTTACTAAATTCCACCAAAATTTTCGCATTATTTAGAGTGAACCATCCACCGTGCCTTCATGCATGTTAATGCAAGTTATGGGTATCTTTTGATTAATTCATGGTTTAAATTAATTTATTTTTCTTTTCTTCTATTTTATTGTGAATGTGGTGATGGTGTATTTTTATTTTTGGTAGTTTCCATAGTATTTCTTTTGCTTCCTTCTACTTTTTTGAACCCATTTATTCTCCTATTTTTCATTGCTTGTGATGGAATGTAGAAAAATAAAAGCCTAATTAGATATATTTTATTTTAATTTAGTTCTATCAATATAGTTGTCTATTGTAAATTGTAATTCTGTCTCTAATTTGTTTTGTTTGTTGTTTCATTTTTCTTAATAAGCATGATGTGTGAATAATAAATATATAAAAATTATTGTTATGTGGAAGAGATAATTTTGGATTTGGTTTTTTGTTGATGTTTTAGTGGTACTATGGCAAAGATACTTAACTTTCTCTTGTAAAAAAAAAAAAAAAAAAAAAAAAAACAACAACAACAACAACAACAATGGAAGGAGAGAAAATTTTAAGATTTACTTTGCTGAAAAATTGGTTATATTTATATTTGGTGAGTGAAATTAATTATGATCTATTATATTCTTAAAGATCTGTTCCCATTTTTCAACTCCTAATATAACAAATAGCCTTTTTATTTTTATTTTTTGAGGCATGTAAAAAATGTTTACAAAAATCTTTTTGCACCACATCTTTAACATCATCCTTTAAATTTTATGTTTTTTGAAATTTTACTTTGTTCAACTTTTCATCTTCTTCAACTATTGTCTTCTTAATTCAATCTTTCATCTCCTTTGATCATTTTTTTTTTTTTAATTTTCATTTGATTCCCTTTATAGATTTTTAAAATTTTCTCATTTATATCTTCTTAAAAATTCTACAGTTTCACTTTGTTCAACCTTTCATCTACTCCACCATTCTTCTTCCATCTTAATTTTCATATAAATTTCTTATTATTTCATTTCCACCCCTACTCTATTCCTTCCAAGTTGTCCATGACAAAAGAGGTCAATACTCTCTCTCTCTCTCTCCAAATTTTTTTCTCTTTCAATAGTTTTTTTTTTTTTTTAATTGTTTAAACCACTTATTTTTTCCGCTAATGGTTCTTTTTGTTATTGTTGATTTAATTGTCACATTACCTTTTTTTTCTCTTTTTGATAAATTTGTATAGACTATAGACTTTTATTTATATTTAGATATTTTGGTATTCTAATTCTTGATCACAAGTTCTTTTTCTTTATCCCATTGGTTTATTTTACAACGATGCATATATAGAAACTTAATTCTAAGATTTTGCTAATAATTGTTTATTTGATAATCTTTGGTGGTGGATGAATTTGTAATTTCTACAAAGATAATAATTTCAATAGATTACCAACAACAAATTTTTTTCCTAATTGGTCCAGTTAATCATTGTTAAGTTTTATTAATTTTTTAGATACGTTTTTCAGTGTTTGGATTAAAGGGTAGAAAAAATAGGGTTTGAGAATGTTTGTTTAAAAATAAAAGAATAATTTCCAAATTTTATATAGTACTTTTTAATGTTACAAAAAACATTATAAATAAATTTTATTAAAAAATGAATATTTTCACTAACTTGCCTTTTGAATTCCTATAAATTTTTTTATTGTTTTCATTTTGGTACAACATAAATTATATATATATATATATATTACATTTTAATTTTTTTTTTTTGAGGGGAAACATCGAAATTTTATTAAAATACACCTCTTAAATCGGCTTGAACAACTGAATAAAGATGTGGTGGAACATCCTCCATCCACACTAGAAAATCTGGTATGCCAATGGCATGTCTAGCCAGACCATGAGCTAAAGAATTACCTTCTCTTAATGTATGAGAATAAAGCAATTTAACAAATTGTGAGGATAAACTTTTCACCTCATCTATGAATAACCTAAATGGAGCTAAAGAAACCGAATCATCCGTTTGAGCCTTAAAAACTTCCAGTGAGTCTCCTTCTAAAATAGCTTGCTGAACTCCTATGTTTGATGCCAAGGAAAGAGCTATAACAACTGCCATCGCTTTAACCTCTCTACTGCTATAGGCTTGATGCAACAGTTTCGAGCATGAAGCTATCACCTCGCCATCTCCATCTCTTATCACCACTCCTACACTCGATTTGTTTTCTTTCGGAAAGGTCGCGCCGTCATAATTTATTTTCAAGAACTCATTCCTCAAAGGCTTCCACCTGCACCTGGCCCGTCGAGGTTCTTGTTGTACCTGGGAAGCATGAGGTACTTGCCTCCCTTGAAAATCCAATAGCCACTTCCTAGCGATATGAGTGACTTGGTGAACATATGATTATGAAATATATTACTCTTTATTAAATTAGTCCAAATTGCAAAAAAATGAATGTAATGAGATCACCATAAAAAAATTATCACACGTAACATGCGAGTTTGCAACTAGTATATATAAAAGCAGAGACCTCATGAGGGAGTACATGAGCTCCTACCATGTGGCACTCTAAGCTTCCATTTAGGCTGTGTTTGGTTTATGTAAAATATTTTTCGGAAAATAAATATTTTCCGGAAATGCTATTTTCGGGAAAGGAAAATGTATTCAGGCTGTTTGGTTGCCTCGGAATTCGTTTTACGGAAAATCAATTCCGGTGTTTGGTTCGTTCAAACATTTTACGGAAAATGATTTTCGTTTTACGGAAAATCAATTCCCATGTTTGGTTCGGTCAAACATTTTACGAAAAATGGAATTCGTTTTTTACGGAAAATCAATTCCCATGTTTGGTTTGTGGATCATTTTACGGAAAATATGAAATGCCTTACAAATTCAAGCACCTGCATCACCTAGACAAACCTGTAATAGTACAAAACTAATCATCCACTTCAACATCAAAAATAATCATTTGAATATACCTATAATATTTATATAAAAATAGCCACATCAATCGTTCACCATTGGCATTACATCTCCATGGTATACAAAAATGATACCTACTCGTGGTATCTGAACAGTACAAATACATAATTTGGGCAATTATATCGTTCCAGTAAAACAAAAGACTACATATATAATACAATGGTAGGTCAATACTAGTATTACAACAAAAGTTAATTCCTAAAGCTATCGTCACAGTCAACATGAAACAGACAAGTCAAAGTTGTGAGAACAAAAAACCATCCAACCACAACTTTCTCATCCTAGCATTCTTGGCTAGAAATCCCTGTGCTACCTTCTCATTTTCACAAAGATGGTCAAACGCAATTGTGAGCATGTCTTCGCTATACCCATCCACCATCATAGCCATGACCTCATTGTAAAGAGCTGTGTAATCCACTGGGCCCCGGTTGATTTCTTTCAGAGCCACAGCTATTTCCTTCAGCTGATCAGACAAATTAGTCAACACACTATCATTAACATTAGAAGGTGCACGCCCTTTTTTGCGGGACTTGGACATTCCCGACCCAGTGGTGGATGACTTGACTGCATTCTTCCCTTTCTCGACCACACCTTCCTCCACATTGTCTGCAACAAACTCAGCACTATCCCCATTGTCTAGCTCATTCTCAATATCCACATAGGACTTAGAAAAGCCACCCGTGGCAGTGTCCTTCCCCACAACAATAGCTAATTCATCATACATCTCAATTTTTGTGTTTAGATACTCCGCATGCTTTCGATGCATCTGTAAGGGAGAAAGGAATGTATAATAACAATGTAATAATCACTTCACTCATAAATTCAATATTCAATTCAATATAGATACCATTAAATGATTTAGGTCAATGATAAACAAAAAAATCTGTTACGGAATAGGAGACATAACCCATAATTTTGAAGATAAGTACAACAGAAAATACAATGTACAAATGCTAAGACCAGATTTTACAATAGATCCGCACATAAAAGTTATATTTGAAAAACCTTATAAAAGCAATGGAATCCTAAAAAGAATGACACTATAAATTTCATATAAAGAGGGTACTTGAGCAGCCTTGTCTTGTTCTCAATTCATAGATTATAAAAGGCAAAAACATATATTAAGAAAATATAGTTGGAAGCCATACCATGACTTCTTCTTGGTATGTATTCGCGTCGCATGTTATCATTTTTTAGGTTATCATCCCAGCCAAAGCCACTCTTCTTTCTAATAGTCTGAATAGTGGACCACATGGTCCTTAGAGTCCGCATCCGATTTTCAACATAAGAGGGGTGGCACTCAACCCCAAATTGGGCAGTTATCTCCTTCGCTACAAGCGTAAAGGAGCCTGCCTTGAAAGTGCTAGATGGCTTGTTGCCTTTTGCAGCCTCTTGCGCAAGTATCCTAAGCATCGTTGAGTGCATGGGCGGCAGCCACCTAAACTGCTTGCTGCTGCTCACCTTCTCTTTGCCCTTTGACATTACTACATATGAAAATTGTATAGTGAGAGTAGCATTTAGTAATTACGCTCGGAATATGAACAACAAATCAAACACACATACAACCACGCTTATAGATGTGCACAACAGAATGAAACATGCTAACACTGGAAATAACAATGTAATACCATCAAATAACAATGTAATGCTGAAAATACTTTTTCATTACACCACCAGAAGTCTATAGTAAATACATTGTCTTTACAAAAAGAAAAACACATATTACAATCATAGAAATCTAAATAAAGTACTACTCTCCACTCCTAGTATAATTAGACCACATAGCTTGGCATATCTCATCTCTCTTAGCATTCCATAGTCCACTATCTTCTATGGACTCCCGACGTGATTGTGTTTCTTGTTGGGGGTCACTAGACTCTACTTGGTTCATTGCATCTTCCATAATATGGTCATTTGGTTCAACCCCCATAATGTGATTATGAACCACACAACATGCTAACACTACTTTTATTTGGGTTTCAAAAGACCAAAATGGTTCTGCATCCAACACTCGAAAACTTTTCTTCAACACTCCAAACCCTCGCTCAATGGTAGTTCTCAATGAAGAATGTCAGAGGTTGAACAATTCTTGCTCATTCTCAAGAGGACGATTACTAAACTCTTTCAAATGATATCGCACACTCCAATAAGGTGACAATATTCCATTTTTATTATCACTAGTGTTTAACCCGTGCAATGCGTGGGATCGTTTTACATATTAATGAACTTTGCATCTAACATAAACTTATCACACTTCTACTACATATATTCAAACTTTAATAACGTAGTATATTTAAGCATATAGTGTCCAATACCTAAAACTATATACATTAAGCTGTTATGAATATGGGGACATACAAGTTTAGGCATGTGAGTCAATGGTGACAAAGGACTAGCCCCATGCTATGTTAATACCATTGGAGTACTTCCTCATGGGATATAACTTGTACTAGCCATCTCAATTAAGTGTCAACCCAAGGAGTCCCTTGAGTTCATCTTGCATTGCCCCGAAACTTCTCTCACCCAAAAGTATGGGCCTAAAGTTGGTACATAAAAGGAGGAAAAGGAAAGATGTAAGGAAAAAAAAAAAATTTAGAAAAGGAAGTATATATTGTCATTCTTTAATTTGTAACCATCTATGTATGTTAGATGAGGTTGGCTGAACTGTCTATAAATCCTTAAATAATTATTCATCAGTGACAAACAAATTGTGATAATAAGAACAATAATTGATGGTGACTTTGTTTTTTTGAAGTTTTAAAATGTCTTTTTCTTGGCACATTATTTAATTGCAGCTTCATGGTAAAACAATAAACCAAACATAAGGATGATCAACACATACACACCCCAAGAGCATTCACATCAGTTGGTTGGATAATATGAAGTTGTCATCAAAGAATAGCTGCAAGGCTGTCATAGCAATAGAAATTTCACAAACTATAAACAAAAAATTAACCAAAAGATATTAAGATGATACCACTAAAAACCTGTCAACTTAATAGCAATCACATTCATTGTTTTATTATTCAAAATTCACCCACCAGCAACCATAAAATTTCAACAACAAAATACATTTTCTACAATTGTCTACCATTAAAATAAAAGTTTAAAGTAGCTAACCCTGGTAATTATGCAGATAGGGTGAAATATTGACTAAAATCTATGAAATAATCAACTTTGTATAAAGAACATTACACTTTTAGATTTCAAAGTTCCACAATTTCAATCCCTCTTTAAAAATAGTAGAATAGGTAGGAGGGAAAACAAAAACTGAAAATTAAATTGAATTCTATAGTTGCTATTTTTCCTTCTTCAATTTTTCTTCTTCTTTGATGCATTTTGTTTAGTAGCATTGTTTTGTTTGCGAAGCATTTGAATAAGCATGCTATCATCTTCTCATTTTCCATCTTCAGCAGGTTTATGAGCTGCAAATAGAGAATTGCTGTGAAAAATAAACATGATATTTTCTTTCATAGCAGTTAATTTTCTCAAAAGCTAAACAAACAAAAATATTTACAAAAAAAAATCAAGATAAATTATATTATTTTCAAGCTTGCACAGCCCCAAATCTTGCAAACAGAAAATGGTAATTCTCTGTCTTTCTAACATTTTTTTCAGCATTCAAGAAGCCCCAAAGGAAATTGGGGAAAAAAAATATATGTTAACTAATTGAAAATGTAAAGACAGATTGAAAAGCTTAAAAATCAATACTTGCAAAGAAAATGAAACATGCCCATCAAACCAATATGCTCAAATTCCATATCCAATTTTGAAAGGCTTCCATGTGGAACATTCTCCCCTCTCAAGTCAAAGATTAACTTATGACTGAATAGAAGTTTAGCAATTATATATTACAAATCAAAACCAAATCTTACACGAATACCCACAGCAAAACTGCTTCTAACCTAAATATGTACCTTAATTACAAAAAAATTCAAATTATTTAAAATAAATAAATCTAACCTAAATACCTAAAACAAAACCAATCCAATCAAAATACCCGTGATATTTATCACCTAAGAGGTTAGTAGTTTATAAAAGAGATGAGATGATTGCATACGGTATTACAGTTTTACCACGTACCAAACACCCAACACATATATCCTTTTATAAATCTAGTTACATACACCATAGGTAGATACCAAAAACTAATTTAATCTAGATCTAATTCAAATACTCCAAACAAAATTGATTTTAAACCCAATCCAACCAAGTGCATTTGAAGATGCTGATTCTGCATTAGCTAACTTTTTTTTTTTTTCTTTTGAATTCCAATGTGCCTCTAACATTTATATACTGCACAAAGTAAATGTATCTTAGAAGCTTGATAAGGAACTAAAAAAAAAAATCATAAATGCATATAAACCACAAAGTTTGATCATAATCTATGTTTTGTTTAAGCTACCTCAGGACATAAATTTTCTCAACCTCATTAATTTTTGACACATATTCTCCTTAGTCTATCCATTCAATAGATGGCTAATTAAATTTCACAACTCCTACTAAACCATACTAACTAACAAAATAAAAAAAATTCATATTGAAGTCTGAACTTATATGCATTTTATAATGCATAACATACATGCCAACAAAGAAACTTGATTGGCATTTAAATCATCATTGATCCAAATATATTGCATACAGTATTACAAACCTTTTTAAGCCCTTTAAACATTTCTATAAGCTTTCTATAAATCTTGAAGATAGAAAAACTACTAAGCACTGCAGTTATTGTCCCAAAAAAATGCATCTAAGACTTTTCATTTGCCAACAAATTTCTATGTACAAAATATAACCATCTACACTTAAGCCAAGAAGTCTCAGATGTCTTCCATCATAGCTGTTATTTGGCAAGGCAGAGCCCCTTTCTTAGAAATATCTCCCCACCAATCTTTTTTTTATGGTAGAACAGATTGTATATAGTAGAGATAAACTATATGGTTGTTACTTCTATGTTACCTACCATAGAAATACAAAGAGTAATACAACCTCAACAACCATGATGATTTTAATCAACAATATTGTACACTAACATATCAGGCATAAACTGTCAATATGATTGGTTAGTAATAGGAAAAGAAGAAAACCTAAGAGCTCATAAATTTAGCAAAGTATACATACATACATACATACATCATGATTAACGCTTTGCATGAGATTTTGTGTGTTTTTTGAAGAACAAAATTGTTTTTGAAGGTTAGTTTATTTCACTTAATTTAATAGTAAAATATGGAAGGGGGTGGAGGGTTAATTGTTCAGATAATGATGCTAATAAAGTGCAGGTGTTTTTCTAAAAGAAATAAAATTGATTGGCATTGTTTTTGAGAGAAAGGACAGATTGGGGATAATGTATGTAAGAGGAAAAGCTATGGAAATAGAATTGATATTTCTAATTGAAATTACCTCTGCTTATATCTCTGCAAGTTCTTTTATAGTCTTAGATACAAATTTCTCAGTCGCTTTGTCAAATGAAATGAATGTTGTTGAATCGGTTTTACTTTCTACTTGGACATGTATCCTATACCTGTTTCAGTAGCAAAGTTGTTAGTATAATGTATATTTATATTATGTGTGCATTTGTAAATTTGCAAATAGTTTTTCTCGTTTACCTTTGATACCTTTTTCTCTAAGTTCCACTCCAAGTCCTTTATTTAAGATATTGATTTTCCATTGTGCAAGGCAAGTTCTCCATCCTGTACTTCACGTGGTCTCCTTGGTATAATCTGTGTAACATTAATGTCCATTGTGGTGTTCAATCTATGCATCACCATTTGACATGTTTTTCTGTTAGTTTGCTGAATATTTAATTTCCTTATATTAAAAAAAAGAAAAGAAAAGGAAATAGCATGGCAGTAGTTACTTCCATTATAATTTAACCCTCCAAAATTCTATCAAGATTTTTCCAAAATGCATTTTATTCACATGTTGCAAGGGCAAAACCGAAACAAAAGAGAGACTACTACACATTGATGGTTGACTGTAAGACCGATTTCTTAATGCAATCATAAGTAACAGGTTGGAAATTAAGGATCGTTTGTCAATAGATCAAGTAATTCACAGCCACAACAGTTGAGCCAAACACCTCATCATTTTTCTCTTTTATGCTAAAATTTTCTCAAAATTAGTACTCTTCTTCTTACTACTAAATCTGAGATCTCTTACCAAAAAACTTCAAGATCAATATAGCACAACTGGAAATATTAAACAAAAACAGAATATCATGCCTACTGTCAACTTGTAGTACATTGTCAAACTGTAGTAAGACTAAGCACCAAAGTTTACTAAAGACATATAACCCCTCTATTTATGATAATTTTCATTACATAAGATTAAAGGTGGATTATAATATTTAAAATATTACCTACAGCCATCAAAAACTCATACTTTAAGAAATGATAATATGTATTTGTACAATGATAATATATTCTTCATGGTTAGGATTAATTGCATTTTGTCAAGTGGAATGTTCAACAACAATTGCTACTCTACTATTGTTTTCTCTTCACATTTGAGTGCCAAAAGGAACTTTAAAAAAAAGAAAAGGGAATATAGACATTATCTGTCACCACCAACTTTATTATACCCCTGTTTTGTCCTCTATATTCAACACTTATAAGAGGCATTAAAAAAACTCAATAAATCTTCATGCTGGTCGTGCCAATATGCAATAAAAATATGAAATAAAATAACATTTTAAAATAAGATAAGTTTGAAGAAAAAATTAATAGAAATAATAGAAAGAAGTACAAAGTGTGCCATATAAGAAAGGTGAAGAAGAATTAAAAGTTTAAAACCTGTGTTAATGATAGATTGTTGTAGACAATAAAGGCTATCCTGCAAAGAAGATTAGCCAGCCGCATTGGGTCTACCAATCGTGTTGAAATTGCATCCTTTGTTGGTAACACTTCTGATTCTCTCATTTCTCATTACCTCACTACTCTTTGCTATCTACATAAATTGAAATATAAATAACACAAACAGAAACAACAGACACCATAGGTTAAAATTCAATCATAAGTCTAAAACAAAGAAAGAACTGATGAGGTATCAAAAAAAAAAAACTTGAGGAACATTAATAGGTCTATGCCAATTAAAAATAACTGATGTCCACACCTTTATAATTCCACACAATCCAGGGGCTCCAACAAAAGGCAAACACAAATAGAGAAACCAAGATTTTGAATTAGGAATTTAACAAAAAACCAAAGGCACGAATTTAAAAATGCTCATTATGGGGAAAAAAAATTCTAACCCAATTACTGTAGCCAAATCCAAATCTAACTAAAATACATAAATCCAAACCTATCCAACCAAATGACTAAACATAAAATCAAGTTATGGCATAATTTAAAAACGAATAAACAAAAACCTTTACCTGTAGTGGTTCTGGCTACATGACAGATTCTCTACTTGTCTTCACAACTTACTGAAATTTCATGGTATTTAAATACCAGAAGTAATCCACAATTAGAAAAGTATACTAACAAATGTAATTGAAATTTGAGACAAAAAAAAAAAAAAAAAAAAAAAAAAAAAAAAAAAAAAAACTTTAGAGCTTGATGCATTTCCTATTATACTTTTAGATTTCACAATTTAAACCCATTAAAATCCAACATCAAAAACAACAAAATCAAGACTTAAAAGTCTCTTTTTAAAAAATATATAGAGAAAGTTATTCTATCAGATTTCAAAATCCCACAATTTCACTCCCCTTTAAAAAACTGAACAAGTAAGAGGCCAATAAAACTCAGGTAGGATTTTCATATTGTGAGTGTTTTCCTTGATTTTAACAAAATAAAGAGGAAAAGGGTTATGAATCCAAATTCCTAAATTGACAGCAAAACATAATCAAAGAGAATATAAGGAAAAGAAATTAATACCCTTGCTTTGATTAAATTAGAGACTCTAGATCTGCAGAGAAAGAAATTGAATGATTTAAATCCAAAAAAGAAGAATTCAAACAAACCATTACCGAAGATATTTAATAAAAATAGTCAAATATCATAATTCCGATTTCCTTAACCCTAATTTTAGGAAACAAAATTTCATTACAATTGTATAAGTGGAAAACATATAACAAAACTAATTTAACTTTAAATTTGTGGAAAAAAAAAAAAAGTCAGAGAAAGAATAGGAACCCGTCGGAGGCATTGTTAATAAAAAAATCAGAGGGACCTCTTGTTAATTTCTGAGTTTTAATTAGGAACCAAAACGTAACTTAGAAAATAGATAAAAGGTCAAATCTTCCTTCTAAATTTGGGAAAAAATTTGAAAGAAAAAGAGTAGGTACCCATTAGAAGCATGTTGTAATGGGCGGGGTAGACTCCTCTTCGTTCTTGACGCTTCATCTTCCTTACTTCTTCTTATTCCAGGGAAAGAAATTAGCGGACAGTTAGATGAAGAAATCTGATAGGAAGTGAGAGACATATTTTCATTCTTAATTGCAAATTGCAGTTTTTGATCTCTCGATCTCTGTCTCCTTCTCCGTTCTCTGCCTCTCTATTTCTCTGTCTCTCTTTTCTCTCGTTCTCTCTTTCTCCTTTCTCCGTGTAGCAATCTTTCTTTCTTTTTTATTTTTTATATTTTTTTGTCTTTAGCGTTTAGTTTTCTTTTATACCAAGAGGGCTCCAAACAGTGTTTAACGTAGTGAGAAATTATAATTTATCGCTTTAAAACGGTGTTATAGCGTTACCAAACAATGTAATTTATCGCTTTTTAACTTAAACGTGGCTGAATTTTAGATAGCCACTTTTCCTATATGGCAGCACCTCCTTAATTGTAGGAATCAACTTTCTCTCAGTTTCTGCTTATATGATATATGATACCCAGCATCACCAAGATAATATTTACCTACATATATTCAAAAATAAAACCAAATCACTACTATGCTTAGGAAAATGCATAATATTTATTAAACTAATAAACCTAAAAGGTGAAGTAATCGTATAATACCTTTAGAAATTTAAAATCCCCTTGGCCTAGCAAATGCATCATTTACTACTATGCTTAGGAAAATGCACAATATTTATTAAACTAATAAACCTAAAAGGTGAAGTAATCGTATAATACCTTCAGAAATTTAAAATCCCCTTGGCCTAGCAAATGCATCATTTACTACTATGTTTAGGAAAATGCACAATATTTATTAAACTAATAAACCTAAAAGGTGAAGTAATCGTATAATACCTTCAGAAATTTAAAATCCCTTTGGCCTAGCAAATGCATCATTTACTACTATGTTTAGGAAAATGCACAATATTTATTAAACTAATAAACCTAAAAGGTGAAGTAATTGTATAATACCTTCAGAAATTTAAAATCTCCTTGGCCTAGCAAATGCATCATTTAACACACGTGAATCATGTGCACTGCCTTCCCATCCAGCCAATACATAAGTGAACTTTAAGTCAAAACTGATGGCAGCTAACACATTTTATGTGGTTCCATCTTTGCGACCACGAAATCTTTCTTATATTTTAGGTGGCATAGATGCATGAACATGTGTACCATCTATTACTCCAACACAATCCTAATTTTCGACAAACATAATGGTTTAAAATTACACAAATCTTCACAATTTATAAAAATACACAAATCGCAATATTTACCTTAAAATATGGGTAGAACCTTTTGCTATTCCTTATCTCTGGGGGTGTATCTTCGCTACGTAGTCTTATTAGAGCTCTATATAATTTTAGGACCCCCCCTAAGGACGACCTTGAAGTATCTATGAACAATCTCAGTTGATCTATAGATTCGACTACCCATTACACGACACCTCAAATTATGACCAATAATGTGTAAGAAAATGAGCACTTGTCCGTAATAGACATTTGAATAATCGGGCGTACGTGCTCCCCCTCAGTGAGGATGTGACATAAGTGGTGGAAAGCTATAGGCTTCATCCTAATTTGATTCACACAATGTCTCTCATTTCCATGCAGAATACTATTTATGTATTCCTCTCTCTCGGCTGCATGATTAACATAAGGCGCCCTAAGCAGTCATCTACGTCTATGCCGCAATTTCCTTAACAATGCAACCCCCACAAGGAGGACAGACACAACTGAGGCAAGAATTGCGGCTTTGGTTTTTTTCTTCATCTAAAAAATCACAAACATTGTGGTTTAAGATGTATGTAAACAAGCATGCTATTGATTACACAGTAAATAAAAATAGCCACAAACAGAAAACATTCAAACCACATTGATAATGAGTACCAAAATTTTTATGCACATATATTTCTGTATAATTGTAACATCAACAACGTACACAATATAATACCATCACAATCAATATTTACACCTATGAACAAATCACATTGCATTATATTTCTGTATAACTATAACATCAACAACGTACACAACATAATACCATCACAATCAATATTTACACCAACAAATCACATTGCATTCTATTTCTGTATAATTGTAACACCAACAAAAGTTACAACATAATACCATCATAATCAATATTTACACCAACAAATCACATCATTCTATTTCTGTATAATTGTAACACCAACAAAATTAAATTCTAAAAACAATATTTAAATAAAAAATGGATAACTAAAAAAGTAAATAAATAATTAAATAATTATATAAATAAATAAATAAATAATTATATGAAGTAAATAATTATATAAATAAATAAATAAACAAATAAATATATGAGTATAAAACAAATCCGATATATTGCAGCATTTGTATGCATGCATCTCAAGGAAGAGATTTTTGGGTTCAAAACCTTCTAATTTTGGTGATTGGCCATATATATATATATATATATATTGGTAGTATTGATAAAATAAAAAAAATAAAAAAGGGAGAGAGATAGACTTAATCTTCTTTGCTCATAACATCAAACTTGAACAATAATATTTTCTGCTCATATCATCAAACTTGAACAATCCAAACTCAAACCCAACAACCAACATCAAATTTCACAACTCACAGAACAACAATAGTCACATCAAATTTGTACCCAATAATCAACTCTCACCACAACAACTATTTTTACATCAAATTTGTACCCAAACCCACGGTACCCACATCAAATTTTTGCAACCCACTCAACATCAGCTACACCCAATACTCATTATCAACCAAATAAAAATGGGGAAATTTCAGTCATAGCCCAAAAAAAAGTATATATAATAATAATAATAAAGAAGCTAAATAAGGGGAAAATAAAAAGGGACAAAAAAAGGAATAAATGGCACTGGTGGCTTCAGCGGTGGTGGACCTCTCGTGTGACATGGTTGTCGGCGATAGAAGGTTGGGTTTCAAAAAGAGATGAGGGAGGGATGAAGGTTGGGTTGTTTATGGGTTTGAGGGTGGGTTGGCTTTTTCATTCTCTGTATTTTTGGTGTGTGGATCGGAGTTGTGTGGATCGGACTGAGAAATTTTAGGGATCGGACTGAGAAATGAGCTATGTGTATTGGACTGAGAAATGGAAAAGGGAAACTCACCGTGCATGGAGAGGATTGGCTGCGTGAGGGAGAGGATCTTGAGCATTTGGCATGAGGGAGATGGTGGAGCTTGGTGTGTGGATCGGAGCTTGGAGAGCACTTGCTGCTTCGAGTGCATGTGAGAGAGCTCAGACGGAAATTGTTTGAAGTGAAAATGAGAACAGAAATGGTTTTACGCCTTGGGTCCCTTATTTTACTGTCAACATTGAAAATATTTTCAGTTTGACCCAATTTTCTGGACCAACCAAACAGCCTATTTTACGGAAAAGCATTTTTGAAATTAGTTTGAAGTCAAAACAAACATAGCCTTAGTCTTTTTAACCTTTTTCATGAAGTTCTTTAACTGTTACCTAATAGATTAGAGTAACATATTTTTACTATTATATCCAATATGGGCTGAGCTTGACAATTAGACCAAATGTAATTCTCTTTTAAAAAAAAAAATCACTATCTTTTAAAAATAGACCAAATTTATGAAAAATCCAAGCCCAAACCTTATGACCCTTGCCTGAACTCCCCACCCACGTGTAGATCAAAGGCTAAAGGGTCTGACCCTCCCCACACACGTGTATATCAAAGCTTAAAGGTAGTCAAAACTTAAAGGTTTGACACTCCCCACACACATGTAGATCAAAGCTTAAATGTTTGACCCACCCCATCACGTGTGGATCAAAGGCTAAAAGGTCTGACCTTCCCCACCCATGTGTACATCAAAACCTATTATTACCCACAAACTCTCTTTTTCGTCTTCACGTGTAGATGGAACCCAGCCACTTATAAACTGTCTTCTTCCTTTCCATGGGTAGATGCACACTACAATGACACGTATCCCTTTACTCAAGCACAAAACATTGACATGTAGCAAAATCTTCAATAAAACTAGGGTGATATGGGCTAATAATGCTTTGTGGCAAATTTCAATTTGTTTATAGTTTTTTTTTTTTTTTAATTTTTTTATCGGTAAAGTTATTTAATGGTATGATGAAAGTCTAATACCATAATTAAATCACTATTAGTGGAAATATATATTTATGGCAAAATATAGAAGAGAGATTTCGATGGACAAATCATGGGCCGGTTATATAATACCATAATTAATTAAATCACTTATTCTAACAAAAATAATTTTAATTCCTCATTATGACCTATTACTATTAGTGAACATATTTATGGAAAATATAGAAGAGATAAAAATAGACAATTGTATGGATACTCAAAGAAGTCAAAAAGACAAGTGTGTAAATCAATTGGATAGTGAAATAAAAATGGTAAGAGGTCAATTAATTGTCTACCACCAATATTTAAGTTACAATACCATACAAGCATACACGGTTTTTTTTTTTTTTTTTTGGGGGGGGGGGGGGGGGGGGGGAGGGGGCGGACAAGCATACACGGTTGATATAGATTTCCTAAAAATAAAAAAATAAAAAACTCGATACGTGTTAGCACAATAAACACATGACTCATTGAGTTATACATCCCATTTTCCATTTGTTATTTTCCCCTTTCTAATATGCTTCCTCAATCTCTAATCTTCTTCAACTTTTGGCTTTATAAAGCCAATATCAGTTTCTCACATTGGCAGTAGCCTTGTGTTCAATAGCTGATTGTTCTTTGCTCATTGCCAAGGTAAATTTTCATGAACCAAGAATAAGGAAAAGTTGTGTGTTACTTCAGTCATTTGTATTCCAAATTTTGTAACTATTCAATGAATATAATATTATTCTCAATCTTATAGTTATCATGCTACTTTGAAATTGAAATTGAAGGTTAGCAATAGTGTGATAAAAAATAAAAAATAAAAAACTCAGAAAAGGGGAAAAACAAAATAGGGTGAGCAACTAACTAATAGATATTACCATCTAGAAAAGAGTAACATGGTTAAAATTTCGGGTAATTCTACTGTACCCCCAAAAAAGGGGGTATGGTACCCAGTAGTAGGTAACCTACTATATCAGGTTACCTTTTTCTCACATTTGACAATTTCATCCTCACATTATGTAGTTCCAACATCACATGTGACAAATCTTTTATCGCATTTGGTGATTCTCTTAGTTTTTTCTCACATTTGACGGTTTCATCCTGATATTGTGTAGTTCCAATATCATATGTGACAGTTCTTTTGTCACATTCAGTGGTTCCTTTATTTATTTTTTTGTCAGATTTGATGGTTCTATCCTCACATTGTATAGTTGTTCTAACATCACATGTGAAAGTTCTTTTGTCACATTTAGTAGTTCCCTTACTTTTTTCTCACATTTGACGGTTCTGCTCTCACATTGTGCAGCTCCAATATCACATGTAACAGTTCTTTTATCACATTTGGTGATTCTTTTTTTTTTTCTCACATTTGACGGTTTCATCCTCACATTGTGCAGTTCCAACATCATATGTGACAGTTCTTTAATCACATTTGATAGTCTCGTTATTTTTTCCTCGCATTTGACGGTTCCATCCTCATATTGTACGATTCCAACATCATATTTAACAGTTCTTTTGTCACATTTAGTGGTTCCCTTATTTTTTTCTCACATTTAACAGATCCATTCTCACATTGTGCAGTTCTAACATCACATTTGATAATTCTTTTGTCACATTTAGTGGTTCCTTTATTTTTTTTTTCTCAAAATTGATGGTTCCATTGTCACATTAGGCAATATCAACATTATATCTGACTCTACTTTTGTCACATTCAGTGGTATCCTATATTTTATTCTCAAATTTGACAGTTCCATTATTATATACTATAAAACCGAAGATGTGTATAACCTTATGTGCTCTCTTGTTCTTATACTACATCTGCAACTTAATCACAGTTGTGTGTTATTGTGGTGTCTAAGATTGGAAATAAATCCAAAGATTGATGAAAATTTTAAAATTTTCAATAAACACTTAAATTGAAACTACAGATCTAGTATGAAATAGTCATCAATCAAGGCTACTACACCAAGTTTTATGTTTTTTAGGCATTTTCATTAGATTTGACTTTAATATTGTTAATTTTATCTGGGTTCATGTGATTTAAGAGATTGGAATCTCAGAAATTGAAATTTAATTGTTTATTGATTATTTGGGGGGATTGGAATCCTAATTTTTATTTAAATTTTTGTTTAATTGATATTTTCCATTTAGTAAGTGAATGCTTTATATCAAGGATAGTGATTTTTGAGATTGGAATCCTAATGTGCAACATTCAATTATTTGTGATGAGAGTTAGATACTAATGTGCAATATTTATTCTCATTCACAAAACTTAATGTAAGGTATCCTATGCTTTCTTTCTTTGTGAAAAAAATTCAAACCCATTCCATGTGTTTGTATCATGTTTTTGTTTTGTGCAAGGTTACTAAGGCAAAAAAAATTAAAGTTTTTAAGGATGCTTGGAACTGTAAACAACATTGTATATGTAGTAGCTTAAATTCTTATTTCATTGTTGGAATTTTTTCCCCATTTGCTTTGATTGTAGAAAATAAACAAAGTTTAATTAATAATTCATATTCAATAGTTTTTCCATACATTGCAAGAGTTAGCGACTACTTAACATTAATGTGTTAGATTAATAGGGATATCTTATTTATTTATTTATTAATTAATTAATTAATTTTTATTTATTTATTTATTTATTTATTTATTTATTTATTTATTTATTTATTTATATATTAAGATATGCATTACATCATCTTAGTGGCATTAGCTTGCTGGTAATAAGAACTTTTGCCAAGCAGTTACAAGTTCGAATCTTAGCATGTCTTATTTTAAGTTTTATTTTAGAAAAGCCCACAAACCCACGGCTTGAAGCACTAGTTCACATTTGATGGTTCCATTATCACATTGTGTAGTTCCAATATCATATGTGACGGTTCTTTTGTCACATTTGGTGGTTCCCTTATTTTTTTCTCACATTTGATGGTTCCATTGTCACATTTGGCAGTACCAACATAACATTTGACAGTACTTTTGTCACATTTAGTGGTTCATTTTTTTTCACATTTAACAGTTCCATCCTCAAATTGTGCAATACCAACATCACATGTGACTATATTCTTGTCACATTTGATGGTTCCTTTATTTTTTTTTTCTCATATTTGATGGTTCCATTGTCACATTCAGCAGTACCAATACAACATTAACATTTGACAGTACTTTTGTCATATTTGGTGGTTCCCTTTTTTATTTTCTCACATTTGACGGTTCATCCTCACATTATATAGTTTCAACATCACATGTGACTGTACTCTTGTCACATTCAGTGAATCTTTTTTTTTTCCCCTCACATTTGATGGTTCCATTGTCATATTAGGCAGTACCAAGATCACATCTAATTGTATTTTTGTCACATTAGGTTGTACCCTATTTTTTTTTTTTTTTCTCACATAGTTCTATTGTCATATTGGGCAATGCCAACATCACATGTGACCGTACTTTTGAAACATCCAATGGTTTTTTTTTTACTCACATTTGACAATTTCATCGTCACATTAAGCCATACCAACATTACATATAAGCGTAGTCAACCCAACCCAACCCCATCCCATCGAATTACCTAATAATCAACGAATATATATAACAAAAATACTCCTAAAATCTCTAAAATTTTCGAAATACCCTTAAATATACTAAAACTATCAAAACGCATCCTAACACTTAAAAATTACCAAAATAACCCCAAAACTCTCAAAAATAATTGGAATATCCTTAAAACCTAAAAAATGACTTAAATACCCTATAAACCTAAAAAATAATCGAAATACCCTTAGATGCTAAACAAAATGACCTAAATGACCAAAAACACCTAAAAAATTGACTGAAATGACCTTGTGATTTAAAAAGTGACAGTAATGCCCTTAGCATCTAAAAAATGACCGTAATGCACCTTAAACCTAAAAAATGACCGAAATACCCATAGAACCTTAAAAATGACCCAAATGACCCTAAAACCTTGAGTAAATTTCGAAATACCCTTGAAACCTATAAAATAACCAAAATAACTCATAAAACTTGAAAATGACCAAAATACCCCTGAAACCCTTGACAATTACCAGAATACCCTTAAAACCTTAAAAATGATCAAAATACATTTAGAACCTTAAAAAAAAAAATTGATTAAAATACCCTTAGAACCTAAAAAATGACCAAATGATCCTAAAATCACACCAACATCACATATGATTGTACTATTGTCACATTTGATGATTCCCTTATGTTTTGGTCACATTGGATGGTTCCAACATTAAATTGGCGGTACTAATATCACATATGATTGTACCATTACCACGTTTGGTAGTTCCTTTTTTTTTTTTTTTGTCACATTAGATAGTACTAACATCACAATGGTTGATACCAACGTCACATTTGATAGTTCATTTATTTATTTTTTAGTCACATTGGATGGTACCAACACGATGCTCTCTCTCTCTCTCTCTCATATATCCTTCTAGCCATCTTTGCATTGAGATATTTTACAATTTTTTGAAAAAATTAAATTTCATATTTTGATAAAAAGATATTGAATTATATAAAGATATTGGATTATATGTCCATCACTCTCTACCTCTCCATGTAACTCTTTGGAATTGGTGGCTGAAATTGTCATTGTTCATCAATTTTAATAAAACCCATGATAATGATTTTATATAAGTTCCAAAATATCACCATTAATATCTTAGAGTTAGAGAAATGTTTTAGATTATATATATTTTTATAATGAAATTAAAGGGCAAATGGATCAAAGTACATCATTCTATGCTGGAAAAGAAAAAATCTTTAGCAAACACAAGAGATTAAATCAAAATGATATAGAAGATAATTCATGACCTCGCACAACTTGTGAACTCAACGTGCTTTGATGGTCATTTGAATTAATCTATGTGTGGTGATATGAAACTTTTATTATTATTATTATATATAATTTATTTTTATATGGAAAACTTGGAAAAAGTTGCATTATTTCTATGTGGTTTATTTTTATATGGTCACTGGAATCCATTATTTCAACTTTGCATAAAGTTGTAGTTTTTCTAAAGGGAACACACAGGCCATGTCTTTAAAAGTGATAAAATCAAAGCTAAAATCAAAATTGACCACATGAGACTTTAAAATGTTGTTCAATGTTTTAATTGTTGAACAAATACAATTAAATAACAAGATATGAAATAGCAAAAACTAGCAATATTTTGAATAACTAATTAAAAGTACTCAACATCGTTGGACTACATTGTCTTTTCTCTTAATAGAATTTTATAAACACAAAGATAACTTGATTATCTCTCTCTCTTATCTATTTTTGCTCTAGTGCACTATCCACATCTCTCTGGTAAGGGGCGAAAAAGAAGAAACTAGTAAAAACAGCCAAATTTATGAAGAAATAAAACCATAATCAAAATCTATCATACTAATTCTTCTTACTTATTCTTAAGCTATTATTTGCTACTCCTTGGAAACCCCAAATAACATTATAATGATTCCAAATTAACTACAAGGCTTTTTTCATTTTCTCTGCTTTTAAACCCTTGTGTATTTTTAACAGTTGGGGTTTCCGAGGAGTAGCATATAACAGCTCAAGAATAAATGAGGCTGAAAAGGAAACAAAGAATAAGGAACTAGTACTCAGTCAAGCACAAAGTGAGTCTGAAAAGGAAACAAAGAACAAATTATTCATATTGATAAGCTGAGTTATTTTGATAGAAAAATGAAATGGTTATATATAAGCTGAGTTATTAAAATTAGATATTACTATAAAAAAACATGTTATAAGTGTTTGGACCCATTCACAGAAGCAATAAACAGAGTAACCAAATAATTAAACTTATTTAATAAAGCTATCAATAAAATGATTAGTCTCTGGTTACACCACTGGATTAGTAGGTTCATAGTAATAACTTATAAATGGGGTAGATTTTTATCAAGGAACTTACTTCATTCCAATTAGGATAGTTTCAAATTTAACCCACCAAAACAAAGCTATTGAATGGTATGTTTCACAAGGTTTTCAGTTCAATCCCGTTAGGATAGTTTCAAAACTAACCCATCAAAACAAAGCAAATGAATGGTGTGGCTACAAATTTTTCACAACTACAATAGTCATCCCTCTACTCCCTCGCAACTTTCCCTGCTCTTTGACTCAAGCTAAGGCATACTTTAGAACTAGCATTTCAGTTGATAACTAGAAATTCCTCCATTTCTCAATATCAGGACAGATAAACAAGTTCATTATCTATTGCATTTCACAAATCAACCCCTAAAGGTCTTCTATCACTATTGCCTAATTAATTTAACTTTAAAAAAAAAAAAGCACATTTTTTTCCTAGTCAAATTAGCACAGTTCCATAGATAAATGTCATCCAAATACCCCCAACAACCCACATGGTTGGGTAGGACGAAAAATAAGCAAAACTAGCTGTCTATATGAAAAATGAAACAAAAAGAAAAAGGGCCAAACCATAAGTGAAGAACAGCTCTTTATGTAGTCTCACTTTACCTTAAATCCAAATATTCACCATCAGTGATTAATTTCTTAACTCAATCATCGATCAAATGGGCATCTAATAATCCATAATTCAGAGCTAGCAAATTATTGGTATTTACTTGTGCAAACAAAAGGCATAACCAAATTCTAGAGACAAAAACAAAACAAAATGAATTTTCAACTTGAATTAAGATAAGGAAAAACAAAACATACCCATAATTGAAATGATATTGAAAAAGCTAAAAATACCCAAAAATTTATGGTCAAAATGAGAAAAATAAATAAAAGAAGAAAAGAGAGACCCAATATCGAATACAAATTGATAAGAATAAAAAAAATATTAGTAAAGAGAATTGAAGAAATCTCACAGGTCGATGATAGAGATCCATTTGCGAGTGGAGTAGACAAAATCTAGGTCATCAGGTTTGAAGGAGTTATTGACGAAGCACACAACTCGAGAGAATGAGTCCTTCTCTCTCTTGGGCCATTGGTGGTGGAAGCCAAGCATTGCAAAGATGCATCGTTTAGTATTTTGAAGTAAAAGAAGGAACACCCACTAGAGGTTTTCAGTTTGAGAGAGAAGCAGCAAGAGAGAGAACACTAGTTTGCTTGTCTGTGTATTTTTGCTTTTATATATTACCTACTTAACCTATAACTGGTTTTTCATTAAAAATAAATAAATGGTCAGGATTCAAATGTGTAAAATCTATGACCAAGATTAAAAAGGGTACCGTACCCCCCTAGAAAAAAAGAGGGGATACTAAAGAATGACCCGAAAATTTCAAGTGAAATTACATTTGCTTTTAGTTTTTTCTTTTTTCTTTTTTTTTTGGGAAACACATTTGCTTTTAGTTGAATATGTATAAAAACAATATTATAGAAATGACTAATGACATTGCTCTCTATTTTTTCAGTATTATGAAGGAAGCTGAAGCAAAGAAGTTAAGACAATTTGATTGAGATTGATTGATGTAGACTTTTTCCTTCAAGTTTGAATATATCACTTCATTATACATGTAATTAACTTTCTAATCTCAATTTATGTAACTTTGCAATTGTTCTATTTGTGATGACTATCACCTTAGATTTCCTATGTTCATGGCTTTTTGTTTGAATTTATTGTAAATAACTTAAAATAAAATTCGCTAAAGTTATTTATTGTCTAAAACCACTATTAGTCATTTCCAGCACTTATTATATCCACACTAGAAGTGCATCCCAAAAGGCTTTGTTTATGTCTTTGTATTTGTTATTTGTCTATGACTCTATATATTAATTGGTGTAGGGATTACTTTGGTCAAGAATGAGTTGTGGACTACTGAGGATCTTTTAATTTTCAAAAAATTATTGGGTTTGGTTTTTCATTTTTTCATTCTTAATCAAATTGGAACTTGCCACATAACATTATTAGTCCATATCACCCTAAATTTATTGAGAATTTTACTACTTGTTAATTTTTTATGCTTCAGTAATGGGACATGTTGCACGATTTTGTGCATCGACCAATTTGTGATCCAACTTTTATAATATAATAATAATATTTAATAGATAAATAACGAGATATTATCAATTCACAACAACCATGAATTGATTTGTACAATTTTCATAATTAAATAGTATAAAATTGAGATTAAACTAGAAGCATAAATTAATGCAACATTATATATATATATATATATATATAAATGTTTTTTGTTGATGAGTTAATATATGATATTACTATATTTTTTTGTCATTACTTATTTATTTTATTAGTCTACATAACTTAAACCAAATACATAATATATAAATTGAAATTAATAAAATACCATGCATTGCACAGTTTAAAAACTATATCTAATACTATATATAATAAAAGAAGCTTTTTCCTACAATTAAGGTGGTTTTGACATGTAGGAAAAATACCTATCTGAATTTCTACCACATTTACGATTAAAAAACAAAAAATATATATAAAAGCAGAGACCTCATGTGGGAGTCCATGAGATCCTTCTATATGGCGCTCTAATTTTACATTTAGAGTTTTTATTTTTATTTTTTTAACCTTTTTTTATTAAGTTATTTTTACTGTTACCAAAAAGTTCACGTTAACTTATTTTTACTGTTATCTTATTAATTTTCTAAGCTTAAACCACACATTTTTCTTATTTTCATGTCTTTTAGCATACCCACTGTTTCAGTATTAAAAAAAAAAGTAAAAATAATAATAATTAAAGACTAATAGTAATAACTAACTAGATAAGGCCCCAATGGGAGAGATAGAGAGACATGAAAATGTTGTGGATTGTTAAATAAAACGCACTGTTTCACTATTACCAAAATAAATATATATAAAAACCTGAGATTGATAAAGCATTTGTGAGAGAGAGAGAGAGAGAGAGAGAGAGAGAGAGAGAAATCTGAGGGGTCACCACCTCGGTCATACTGGCCTCCTACCACCATCAAGCTGCTACGGGTAATTTTTTTTTTTTTTTTTAATTAAGGGCTTAAATATGATTTTGGATTAGGTAATTTGGTTGGATAATTTTTGTTTTGAGTATATAAGTAGAGAGAATATTTGGTGCACAAAGTAAACCATATTCTACCATAGTTTTAAATCATCATATATAAGACACATGTATACGCACTTGCCCACATCATGTCTTAATGTCGCACTATCAATGAGTAGAAGACGATGAGAGAGTTGGACATACATTCATTTCATGGTATGCAATATGTGAATACAACACAAATTAGTTGATTTTCATGAACCTGTTACTCTTTAGTTTCATTATTTAAAAAAAAAAAAAAATTAATCTTACCTCGAGAAGGCTACAAATGTACAGTGAATCTACTAAACTAAAATCATCTTAGTTTTAAATCATCATATATAAGACACATGTATACGCACTTGCCCACATCATGTCTTAATGTCGCACTATCAATGAGTGGAAGACGATGAGAGAGTTGGACATACATTCATTTCATGGTATGCAATATGTGAATACAACACAAATTAGTTGATTTTCATGAACCTGTTACTCTTTAGTTTTATTATTTTAAAAAAAAAAAAATTAATCTTACCTCGAGAAGGCTACAAATGTACAGTGAATCTACTAAACTAAAATTTGATATCTCAAAATGTATATGTTTCTTTACTCTAATTTAGTTTACTTTTTCTTTATAATATATGTACAACATTTTCCAAAACCGTCTTACATAAAATATTACAAAATTATATGTGCATTGCACGAGCAACTTACTAGTGGATATAAATAAAGCGATTACATGCCGATTGCTTTAGAAGGAGATTCCATTGTTGGTCGAATAGTTTAGGTAACCAAAAGAATATTTGGCTCCAAAGTGGATGATATGTAAAGTAATCCTTGACATTGGAAAAGAATTGTCTACTGAAGCAGAAACTACAAGTGAGAAAGGCTGAATAGTTTATGTAAATATTGTTTAATAAGAGAGACTGAACAATTTATATAGTTATTGTTTAATGAGGGAGGCTGAACAGTTCATGTAGAGTATCTTTGACATTGGAAATTTGTATTGTTGTTACATTAGTATAACTCAAGCGTGGTGTGAATTACCAGAAATTTGTATTGCAACTCACTGCTATTGGTGACTAGAATTTGTATTGCAACTCACAATTGTTGGTGAGAATTTTTACTGCTCTCTTTATTTGTTTGGGTTGGTTGAAATAATTAAAATTTATTGGTGATATGTTATTAAGTTCTTTAGCATGGTGAATCCCACAAAAATTGGTAGTTAAATATCAAAAGTTCTTGATGTTGGCCTTCTTGGGCCTTTGTTTAAGGTGGATTTGCTCAGTTTTTACGAACTCAATATATGTTCCAACATGAATATATAGTCTGATGGAAATTAAATTGTACTAATTTCTAATAGAAATTGAATTTGAAGAATTGTTGGTATTCTCAAATACTAATAATAATTGGGGTTAATGATATTCTCATGAACTAGCTGGTATGAATATCCTTTGCTATAAGTGTCTATGTAGAAGAGAAACTTATGTCCTTTGTAGCAAAAAAGAAATTTCAGGTTTTGTGCAGAGCATCAGATATACAACAAAGAAATAGAAAACAAAATTTTAGCACGTCATTGTCCTTATTTATTTTGTTGGTGTTGAAGTTGTTTAATTTGGTTTAGTATGCAATATTATGTATTAATCTAGCTCAAGTGAAAAAAAGTAAATAGGATATATTCTTGATGATATGATGTAGAGCATTTGATCAATTATATTTTGGTATTGATCAATTTTAAACTCATCCACATATTTATATCTTAATTAAAAAAAATGCATACTAATTTTAAAATTTAAGTACTATTGCAAATCTGTATAAGCTAATGCCTAAAGAAGTTCATGGTATTCCACGTCTCTATTAAGGTAAGTTTATCATTTTATCATTAAAAGAATTACAAAAGAAGTCACAAGACACAAATTTTTCTGTTTCTTTATGTGTTTAGTGTTTTTCTTTTTTTTTTTTTTTGAGGAAAAAGACAACGCTTGAAATTTGATTAAGAAGTTGGAAAATCAGCAAAAAAAAATATCAATGTCTAATGGAATAGTCTTCATCCAAACTAATAAAGGAAAAGAAAGTCTTGCTTTCTAGGCTAAAGTATATACAACAGCATTACCTTGCCTTACAGTATGAGAGAAAGAGAAACTCCTCAAGGAGCTAACATTAATTAAAGTATCTCTAAAAAGAATGGGTTTCCTAATATATGTATCATATGGAATGTGGCATACATGGTTAGACCCCCAAATTAAAAATTATGGCTCGATTGATTTTACTCTAACTTATACTAAGTGCGAAATAGAGTAAATGCGAGTAGATAAACAATATAACTACTCTAAGCCATATTCATTAAAACACAGCAGTAAAATGAAAGCTAAAAGAGTAGGGAAGAAGAATGCAAACACAAGATAACACGCCGATGTGTTATTGAAGAGGAAACCGAAGTACTCAGTGTAAAACCTCTCCGCCACCCTCCAAGCGGTAAATCGATCCACTAGACAATCAGTTAGGATACATGAATGGCAAGAGACCCTCCAAGCCTAATTTACAAGATGCACCTAAGCCCTCCAAGCTCCTACTCCAACAAGGCTTCTCGAAACTGTGTCTTATCTAGCTCTCCGGATCCCGTAATACACTCGATTGCATCCGCCAAAACTTGGCTTCTTCCAATGCTTCCCAGTAGCACCAAAACCTCACTTGACACTTTGAAAGGGTGTGGTAAGTGTTTGGGCTATCAACCTTTCAAGGATATGAAAATGTAGAGGTAGGAGTTGAGGAAAAACCACAATGGATTGTGTACAGAAATGTAGGTATAACAATCTCTAACTCTCAAGGATAGTGGCTAGGGTTTTCTCTCAAAAGCACTCATCAACATCTATGGGTAATGTGGGTATATATAGTGTGGGTATGAATAGTGTGTATCAGATATGATAGATTGGCAAAATAAAATGTTTCGCGGGTATCTCGTGGGAAGGCTTTACCCGCGAGACACTCGCGAAAACCAATTGTCTCCACCCTGTCCTAACTCTTCGCATTCTAGTCATGTGCTGGGCACATGCTTTACTTCGCAGGAAGCCTACTCGCAAGATACTTGCGAAAACTGCTTTAGTCTTTAATTACCTTGAGTCTTCACACTCTCTCTCTCACACACAACCCTTACAAATAAATCCTACGTAAAATACAGGGTATATAAGATTGAACAAAATTACAATCAAATTTGGCACGGAATAAAAGCCAACATAAACTAGTTGTAAATTACAACTTTATAGAAATGAAACATTTTAGTGGGTGTTCTACTTCTGTTTATATGTGTCTGAAATTTGTTTAGTTCATAGGTTTGTTTATTATTTATTCCCGTTGATGTGCTATATCATAAAAGGCTGTTTTTTTATGGTAATTATCGTCATTTTTGTTGTAGTTGAATCAAAATAAGATTATACTAGATCTGCATAATTAGTAGTTGCTGCATCTTTATCATCATCACAAGTTTAAGATAGATTACCCTCATTAATAGCTATTGCGTCTTCTTCATTGCCAAACTTGATCATCTTGACAAACCTTTTATTTATCTTATTGTACCACATGTATTTATTTACTTTAAAGATGGATTCTATTAGATTGTAAGATTTTTATGTCTTTTGATATAAATTAACTAGCTGGTATGCTAGCCAAACTGCTTACTTCTTCAGTTTTTTTTTAATGTTTTACTTTGCCTCCAACACTATCATAATTGGTTGTCTCTCTACGTATGTGTGTGTGTGTGTGTGTGTGTGTGTGTGTGTGTGTATTGTTGTGGGATAAAGAAAATTAATAAGGTAATAGTGCCACATGTCATATCCAAGGCCGAGGAGGCCGGTGCAGTTCTGAGGAGACCATACCCTCGGACGGCAAGGCCAAGGAGGTGAGCCTTGGCCACGTCAATGGCACATTACCAGAGAAGGTCACACTATAGAGGAAGATTTTCAGAGAGGGGGTTAGTCCTGACGTGTCTGAAGGGAAGGTAGCTGCCATTACATTTATTGCACCCCACCAAACCTTCTGGTCGT
Source organism: Quercus lobata (assembly GCF_001633185.2). Taxonomy (NCBI): domain Eukaryota; kingdom Viridiplantae; phylum Streptophyta; class Magnoliopsida; order Fagales; family Fagaceae; genus Quercus; species Quercus lobata. Next base: position 16,206,110 of record NC_044911.1, on the reverse strand, counting down.
ATTTATGTGGAGAAGACCCTTAAACAGTGTTGTCTTGGTTGCCGTAACTCACAAAAGATATGAAAAAACATCTGATGAGACAAGCACTCAAGTAGTGGCCTACATGATCAACAAATGGAAGGCCAAGATCAGCTGAAAGAAGCTATATAAGGTAAGAGATCCTCCAGGAAGGAGGAGGAGGTGGAAAGAGAATCCCAGAGAGAGAAATACTGTAGCAAATCATTCTTGAGAGCAATTTAATATGAGTATCTACCCTCGGACCTTGGCTGAGGACTAGTATTCTTCTTTGTTCCTTATCTTTTTCTCCTTCTTCAACTGTGCTAGGTTATTTGATTCGAGCTCCCGCCTCTACAAATTCATTGTATTATGTCAACTCATTAGTGGCATTTACAATTAGCACCTTCTGTGCAAAATCTTTGCTTAATCTACACATCTTTAAGGAGAATGCCAAAGGATGTCTAGCAGCGAAGGATCTGTGAGTTCTTGTCCTGGGCAACAGGACTAGTTCGTAAACTTGGAAAAATCGCCGGGACCGTGAGGTAGCTAGGTCTGAGTCCAAGAGCTCGAGACCAGCCCGTTCCAGTTAACATAGCCACAGCTATTCGAGATCGCGAAGCCATCTCTAAAATGAGATCGTTGGCCTAAAAAGGGAGGTCAACCATCTATGCAGGCAAATAAGGTGGAACCAGAGAAATCGACGGAGTAGGAGTCTCACTACGAGCTCAGGCTCTAATTTAGAGCTAAAATGGGTAAGGCGTAGAAGAAGAAGGATGCCTCCCAGCGAAACGGAAACTAATTCTTCTGAAAATTCACAAAGAGAAAGGCAACACCACAAGCGACACAAACCCATCCCCCGAGGAGATAGGAGTAGGGACGCCATGAGCAAAGCCCTCTCCTAGATATCCAAGTCACCCTTCACGAGGCTGATCGAGAAGGCTGAGCTGCCCAAATGCTTTGCGCAACCCACCTTCACCGTTTGCAATGGGAAGACCGATCCCATGGAGCACGTTAGCCACTTCAATCAGAAGATGACCATATACACCAGAAACGAGGCTTTGATATGCAAGGTGTTTCCCTTTAGCTTCGGCCCAGTGGCAATGAGATGGTTCGATGGACTACATGAAACGTCTATTGATTCCTACAAGGAGCTCACCAAAGCTTTTGGTGCAAGGTTCATTATATGCAATAGGGTGCCGAGGACATTGGATTCCTTGCTAGCGTTGTCGATGAGAGAGGGAGAAACTTTAAAGACCTACTCGGATAGGTATTGGGAACTGTATAATAAATTGGATGGGGACTTTGAGGACGTTGTGGTACGCATCTTCAAGAACGGGCTACCCATCAAGTTCAACCTATGGGAGTCCCTCACTAGGAGATCTACTCGAACCATGAAACAATTGATGGACCGAATAGATGAGCATAAAAGGGTAGAAGATGACTGAGCACAAATTAATGGAAAGGCAAAGGGCTTCCATGATCAGAAGAATAACTGCATCAATAAGACAGGGGGAAATTGGCCCAAGGCAAACTTCCGCAATCAGGGACAGCCAAGCGAGGTCCAACCAATCAAATTGGTGTTCAAGGTCCCTATCCACCAAATACTGCAGAAGATCCAGAATGAGCCTTACTTCACTTAGCCACACAAGATGGGTGGAGACCCGACCTAAAGAAATCAGTCAGTGTATTGCCAATATCATCAAGATAAGGGGCACACCACTGAGGAGTGCAAAACCCTACAGTCGTACTTGAATCGTTTGATTAGGGAAGGAAAGCTGGAAGAATTCACGAATGAGACCTTGGCAAGAAGAGGAGCCCTACATCAGGGATACCAGGGAGGGCAAGCACCATGACCCCCCTGGGGACTATTCATGTTATCCTCGTCGAACCTAAACAAATGCCGACCATGTCAATAGGGGTGATGTCCGTGTCTCTCCTTGTCATCAACTTCAGCCGAGAAGACCTTTGTAAAAGGGCTAGGACGGGACCTAATCTAGTCATGGGTTTTTCTGACGAAGACCTGGTCAACACTGCCCAACCTCATGTTGACGCTCTAGTTGTCACAATGTGAATTGGGGGCTTCGACGTGCATAGGGTAATGGTCGACGGGGGAAGTGGGGCTAAAATGATGTACCCCGATCTGTTTAGAGGATTGGGGCTAAAGGAGAAAGACCTAGAGAGTTATGGAGCCCTACTCATGGGATTCGACAGGAAAATGGTTATCTCAAAGGGAAGAATCAAGCTACTAGTCCAAGTAGAGAAGGAGAAGGTGTTGGTGGACTTCATTGTGGTGGACGCGTATTCACCATACACAACTATTCTAGCTCGGCCGTGGCTACATACTCTTGGAGCCATATCATCCACTCTGTACCAAAAGGTGAAATTCCCTACTGAAGGTCAAATCGGAGAAATATAAGGATGCTAAGCCTTGGCGAGACAATGCCTCGTCGTAGTAATCAACCATCAAACCCCTTCAGAAGGAATGGACGAGGGGCTACCAAAGTTATAGCAATTAATGCTTATCGCGGCCGATGCCGAGGACGATAGGGTTAGAGTGTTAGAGGCCTGTGAGAGCCTTGCCAAGGTGGCTATTGAGAGCAATCTCGACAAATACTTTCAAGTAGAAGCGCATCTATCACCGGCAGAAAGGGACAAGTTGGTGGCTTTCCTTGAGCAGCATATCGATGTGTTCTCCTGAGACCTATACGAAGTACCAGGGATTGATCCAGACTTCATATGCCATTAGCTAAACATGAATCCTAAAGCTCGACCAAAGAAACAGCCACCTCGGAGATCCTTTGATAAGCATTCCAATGTAGTAAAAGAAGAAGTCAATAAGTTGAAACAAGCTAGGGCAACAAAGGAAATTTTTTATCCAGATTGGCTAGCTAACACTGTGGTAGTGAAAAAGAAGAATGGGAAGTGGAGAGTTTGTGTGGACTTCACTGATCTTAATAAGGCTTGTCCCAAAGACCCCTTCCCTGTCCCAAGATACACCAACTAGTTGACGCCAACTTCGGGCACCCTCAGATGAGTTTTCTTGATGCTTTCCAAGGATACCGCCAGATCCCTCTAGTGCTTGCCGACTAGGAAAAAACAGCCTTTAGGACTCCCTTTGGCAACTACCACTACCGAGTGATGCCTTTTGGGTTGAAAAACGCAAGATCCACTTACTAGAGGATGGTGACAACAATGTTCGAGGCCTAGGTGGGTAGGAATATGGAAGCCTATATAGACGACATGGTGATAAAAAGTAAAGCTGCATCTGAGCACATATAAGACTTGAAGGAAGCTTTTTCTTTGCTCAGGAAACACCAATTGTGATTGAATGCTTCTAAGTGTTTGTTTAGGGTGAGCTCGGGGAAGTTCTTGGGCTTTATGATAACACATCATGGCATTAAGGTCAACCCAAATCAGTTTAAGGCCATAAACGACCTACATCCACCTCGGAACCCTAAAGAGGTGCAGCGATTGACAGGCATGACAGGGGCCCTGAACAGGTTTATATCGCGGTTGGTTGACCGATGCAAACCATTCTTCCAACTTCTACACAAGTGGAAGGATTTCTCCTAGATTGAGGAGTGTGATCGAGCCTTCCGAGAATTGAAGGAGTATTTGTCAAATCTGCTGGTGTTGTCTCGCCCTAGGCAGGAAGAGGTCCTCTATGCCTACCTAGCGGTCACAAACCACGTGTTCAGCCTCTTCTTGATTCGGGTCGATTTCGGGGTTCAAAGACCAGTGTACTACGTCAGTAAATCTCTGCAAGATATTGAGACGAGGTACTCTTATGTAGAAAAAGCCATCTTAACCCTCATCCATGCTACTAGGAAGTTGCCACACTACTTCCAAGCACATATGATGGTGTCCTAACTTAGCTTCCCCTACAAGCGGTATTACGGAAATCAGACTATTTTGAAAGGGCCGTGTAGTGGGGAACTATGTTAGAGGATTTTGACATCAAGTACCAACCGAGGACATCGATTATAGGCCAAGTCCTAGTTAACCTCGTTGTCGAGTTCTCGAAAGATCAAACCAAGGAGGGTGTACAAAGTCAGGAAGCTGTTGGAATTTTTTCCATTGAAATTTCCCCTCCTTGGATTATGTATAATAATGGGGCTGCCAACCAAAGGGACTCGGGAGTTGGAATTGTCATTGTCTCCCCGGACGGGATAGTTCTGGAAAAATCCCTGAGGCTGTCTTTCTCGGCCACCAACAACAAGGCCGAGTACGAGGCATTATGGTCAGGATTGGAGGCAGTAAAATGCTTGGGAGGAAACAGCATAGAGGTCTTCAGTGACTCCTAACTGATAGTGGGGCAAGTACTGGGAGAATATGAGGCCAAGGATGTAAGCCCATTTGGGTAAGATAAAGCAACTCCAGGCACACTTTCAGGAGTTCACCCTAAAGCAAGTACCTTGGTGCAAAAATTTCCATGTTGATTCACTAGCTACACTAGCAACGATGTCCAATGGTGCTCTGCCACAATTAATCATAGTGGAGGAATTAGACAGGTCGAGGTGGAAGGACCAGAGCCCGACCATGGTGCAGTTTGTCCGAGTTGAACCCAACTAGATGGACCCCATAGTGGCATTCCTAATAGGTGGAGACCTGCCAAAGGATAAGGCAGAGGCCATGAAGATCCAAAGGCATGCCCCGTAATACTGGCTATCTCAAGAGCAAAAATTGTATCAACGATCATTTTCTGGGCCATACCTGTTATGTGTACACCCAGAAGCAGTGGAATTGTTGTTGGGAGAACTACACTAAGGGATTTGTGGGAGCACACAGGGGGAAGATCCTTGGCTCACAGAGCCCTTACCCAGGGGTATTGGTGGCCTAGTATGCAGAAGTCCACCTAGGATTATGCAAGAAAATGTGATCAATACCACAAATATCCACCAACCCAGAGGGGTTCTGAACCTACTCTCTAGCTCGTGGCCTTTTGCTCAATGGGGTCTAAACATCGTGGGACCATTCCCTTGAGCTATTGCAAATCGGAGATGGTTGCTCGTTGGGATAGATTATTTCACGAAATGGGCAGAAGTCGAGCTGTTGGCCAATATTCGAGACTCAGACGTGAATAAATTCGTGTGGAGGAACATTGTTAAGTGGTTTGGAGTACCTTATGCCCTCATATCTGACAATGGATCACACTTCGATAGCAAGGCTTTTAGGAGATATTGTAGTGAACTTCGAATCAAGAACAACTACTCTACCCCTACAGACCCACAAAGAAACAGACAGGCCGAGGCCACCAACAAGGTGATCCTTGATGGACTGAAGAAAAGACTGGATGAGGCAAAAAGGAAATGGGTAGACGAATTGCCCCATGTATTATGGTCATATAGAACTACCCTGAGAAGATTAACCAGGGAAGCCCCCTTCTCCATGACGTATGGAGTGGAGGCAATTATACCCATGGAAACGGAATTCCCGATGATGAGAACAGATCAGTTTGAGGAGCATAACAATGATAGTCAACTATGTGCAAGTCTAGACTAGGCCGAGGAGAAAAGAGAGATGGCAATGATAAAACTAGCCAATTACCAACACAAGCTGAGGCAGGGTTACAATAAAAAGGTGAAGTCACGGCCACTCATGCTAGGGGACCTTGTCCTCAGGAAAGTGGTCGGCAATACAAGACACCCATCCTGGGGCAAATTGGGGCCAAATTAGGAAGGCCCTTATTGCGTCACCTCAGTAGCAGGCATAGGTGCATTTAGATTAGAGGATCTAGATGGAAACACTGTACTATGACCCTAGAATGTAAGTAACTTGAAAAGATATTATTATTAATACAAGTATATCTTATTTGCTATTCCTATGTCATTGCATCTAAGGGTTAAACAGAACCTCGGCCATACCTGGTCCTTCGAACCCATGCCTTGGGTAAATTAACGCCTCAATATATCCCTAAGGGTTAAATAGGACCTCGGCCATGTCTGGTCCCTCAAACCGATCCCTTGGGTAAATTAAAGCCTCAATGAATTCTCTAAGGGTTAAATAGAACCTTGGCCATGCCTGGTCTCTCGGATCCATGCCTTGAGTAAATTAATGCCCTAACATATCTCTAAAGGTTAAACAGAACCTTGGCCATGCCTGATCCCTCGAACCCATGCCTTGGGTAAATTAGTGCCTCAACATATCTTTAAAGGTTAAACAGAATCTCGGCCATGCCTGGTCCCTCGGACCCATGCCTTAGGTAAATTAACGCCTCAACATATCTCTAATGGTTAAACAGAACCTCGGCCATGCCTGGTCATTCGGACCCATGCCTTAGGTAAATTAACACCTCAATGAATTCTTTAAGGGTTAAACAGAACCTCGACCATGCCTTGTCCCTCGGACCCATGCCTTAGGTAAATTAACGCCTCAATATATCTTTAAGGGTTAAATAGAACCTCGGCCATGCTTGGTCCCTAGGACCCATGCCTTGGGTAAATTAATGCCTTAACATATCTCTAAGGGTTAAACAGAACCTCGGTCATGCCTGGTCCCTTAGACCCATGCTTTGGGTAAATTAATGCCTCAACATATCTTTAAGGGTTAAACAGAACATCGGCCATGCTTGGTCCTTCAGACCCATGCCTTGGGTAAATTAACGCCCCAACATGTCTTTAAGGGTTAAACATAACTTCGGCCATGCTTGGTCCCTCGGACCAGGTGCCTTGGGTAAATTAATGCCTCAACGAACTCTCTAAGGGTTAAATAGAACCTCGACCATGCCTAGTCCCCCAAACCACATGCCTTAGAAAAATTAACACCTCGTAATTTCACCAGGGATGAGACCTCGACATATACATCATTATGGAAAAACTAGGACCCATGCGGCAACACCCAAATAAAGAAGTCACCCTGGGTTCTGGTTAAAGGCTCTAAAGGTATGTTCATGAGGTACTCTTGAAAAAAGAGACCTCAAACACCCCTTTTTCAACAAAGTTCTTCGTTCATCTCTGAGGACTTAAACATTTCTACCAATCATACAATTTCTAGTACCAACACATAGTCATTTTTCTCACTATTTGTGTGGGCTTAATATGCTCAAATTAACAACAATTCATTATTGTTAGCTTTTTGTTAAAATATGAGTTTTCACCCATAGAAGCATCATCAATCTAACTTTTCAGCAAAAGGCAGTATCATTTCTACAGCCATCAGAGGTAGATATTGCAAGGAAAGTGAAAGTTCACTTGTCATAAAGAAAAAGTTAACATCTTTTCATTAATAAAAAAGGAAAAGTACATCGTAAACCATGGCAAACTACCACAACAAAAGAAAAGTACATAAGAAGAAAAGAAAGATCATAGCTAAGTCTGGGCTAGAGGAGGATCTTCTTTGCTAGCTGGTTGAGGGACAGGAGGATCAGCAGCCTTGCTCGAGGTGGCCTTCTTTTCCTGGGCTACAACTTGAGGCTTGACCGACTTAGACTCCTTTGTCTTGGAAACAACCTCCTTGCCTTGGTCAACCTTTGCGCCCTTAGTCCCCAACAAAGGTTTAGCTTGGGAGACCTCTTGGCCATGACCAGCCCCTTTACCCTTAGCCTCTAGTCAAGTTCTACCCTGGGTAGCCTTCTTACCATTGGCCACCTCCACCCCCTAGCCTTGGTCACCAACCTTGCTAAGCCCTTTGGAGGTCTTAAGGGGGAGGGGGGGGGGGGGGGAGAGGCTTGGGTGATTGGAAGCTACTCCAGTGCAGTTGTTGCAGGGGAAGCATCTATCTCAAGGCCCAAAGGTGCTTTAAAAGCTTCTCAGAGGTCTTATGGGTAGTAAACATTCTTAGGCCTCCTCCACTCCCAGGCAGCAAGAACTCCAGTTAGGTTCAACGCCTTGAGGCAATAGTCCCTGCAGACCCCAACCAACTCATTAGTCAGGCGGGCCTCAGTCTCCTTCACTTCGAGGTCATAGAATTTCTGTCTTGAAGCATTCACAGCCGCTTGAGCGACCTCTTTAGCTTTCTCTAACTTTGCCTTCAAGTCCTCAACCTGCTGGTTGGCTGTGGCCAGCTCAATCTCTATATAGTGGAGCTTTTTACGCTGCTCCTAGGCTTGCACCTGAGCATTCTTAAGGCCAACCTCAGCACTCTTCATCCCCTTTTCCTCAGTAGCCAGCTTCAGAGTAAGCTCCTTATTCTTTTGCTAGGCAGTGGCCAAAGACTTGCTAGTCTTTGCGCGAAGATTGTTCGTGAGTCTAGCCTCGGACTGGGCATCTTTCACCCACTCTTTGGCCATAAACACCTCCTAGATTGCCTGTGCAAAAACGACAAGGGAACACCCATTCAGATTAGAAGAAAATAAACTAGCATGAAGTTAGTAAGGTGTGTCGAAAGACTTAAAACGCCAATTCCCTCTTCAAGGACAGAAAGAGATCCTGCTGCTTCAAGTATTTTAGAGCAATTATATCCTTCAACAACCAAAGGGGCTGCTCCAAAGCGTTGGCAAGATAATGGGCGTTCCTTCTCTAGAACTCCCTAATGGTGGAGTTCCATGGTATAACGGCCTTGTCTAGCTCTAGCCGAGGGTTCCATGCCGAGTTTAGAGGGCGTACCTCAGCCACATGCTTAGTCTCCTTACTCTTGGCCAAGGAAGCCCTTTGCTTACTTTTGGCCATCTTTGGCACCTTTGGAGGAACCCCCTCATTGAAAGGGACCAACTCCCCCTCCTCGACCACCACCTTGTCCTTCTTTCTCTTCCTCAGATTAGTAGGTGTGAAGGGGGAAACTGAAGGAGGAGGAGGAGGAGGAGGAGGAGGAGGAGGAGGAGGAAGCTAAGAGCCCGAGGCATCTTTAGAAGCCGACCCCTTAGACCTACCCACGAGGAGTTCATGGAGGCTAGACCCTTTCTTCCTCTCCAGTGGCATTTCTTCTTCTTCTTCTTCTTCTTCTTCCAAACTACTGGTTATACGTGCAACGACAAATCTGGAGGAATAAACACCTGAAAATCTATCAAGTTCGTCCCCCGAGTATGAGACCTTAATCACAGGCTCTCCCTGCTCCTCCCTCTCTTCCTTAAGCCAAAATTGGTCTATCTCCTCCTCAAGTGACTAGCGCGAGGAAGCTGTTTCTTCTCTCGGAACTGCTTCTTCACTGGGAGAATGATGAGAAGGCAACTCAAACTACACGGTACCTTCTCGGGCTAGGAATCTGGGCGTAAAAACGTTAATTCGAGCCAGTCGAGGATCACCCACTCTGATCAAGTTACCCACATCCTAAAACTTATCAGACAAGGGTTTGAAATCAAGGATGAGATGGACAGCTCTTAATTGTCAGTCCTCGCGCACAAACTCCTCAGATCTCAGCAGCCTGTTGAGATCTGGCATGTTGGCAAAGTTAAGATTGGGGGCCATGAATCTTTTATCTACGAAAAAAGCTAAGAAGCAAAACCATAGTTAGGAAGGCGAGTCATCAGTCAGAAGGAAACAAACTACTAAAGAAACGAAAAAAGAAGCAAACTAAAAAATTAATTCCCATGTTAAAGGACCTAAACCTAGGGTACCCAACCTAGTGCTCCCTCTTGAGTTGGGTAGTGAAAACCGTCATGCCATTCACCCGAGATGATAAAAAAGTCATCTTTCATGCCGTTGTCTAATTTGGGGAGACACGAGATAAGCCTAACTTCGGAAGATCTAGATATAAGATAATAGCCAGAGTTTGGGAGAAGATGGCGCTCGTACATCTAGACAACGTTGTGCTAGGTGAGGCCCAACTCTATTTGCTCGTTGAGAGCGCCTACACTATCTAAGACTTTAAATAGGTTAGACGCGCATTGATGAGGACAAATCCTATGGGCGATCAAGTAGTCCCTAGTCACTTTACCCACGGGAAGCCTCATTCCCCCTTCTACGAAGGCGATTATTAGAATAACAACCTCCCCCTCCCTTCTAAGGCTGTGCCTCTCACTTAGAGGGCAATACCGCAAGGAGATACCCCGGGGAATATGATATAGGGCCCTAAACCCCTTCATACCTGTAGGGGTATCTACTAAGTGAGCAAACCTACCCATCTAAGCAGGCTAAGGTGAAGGGAAAGAATTTTTTGAAGAAATAAATAGAAAATAGAAGGCCGAGGAGACTGGCCAAGGAGAAAAGAACCTAAGAATAAGATTGGGATAAATAGGGTACTTACGAAAATAATGACTGGAGTCACCTCAGGAGCTTCTTGAAAGTTTAAAGATTTGGAAAATGGGAGAAACAAGTCCCCCAGGCGCCTTATATAGTAAGTAGAATTGAGCGAGAGTTACCCCGCCTAAATTTCGAGGAAAAATACCAGTCGTAGGATCTCCATCTCACCGTAGGACGTAGGGGACAAGGCATCGCATAGAGCAATTAATGAGACGTTACGGACTCCGAAACGTCAGGAGCGGTTACAGGGCATGCAAAGTGACATTCTCACGTGGGAAAATCAAAGAACTGTGTGGAGCCAATCACCCAGGATCAAAGCCCCATTTTTCTCCTCGGACAAGAGGGAAAAACTGGAGTTTTGAGGGGCTATTGTGGGATACAGAAATTTAATAAGGTAATAGTGCCATATGTCATATCCGAGACCGAAGAGGCCGATGCAGTTCCGAGGAGACCATACCCTCGAATGGCAAGGCCAGGGAGGTGAGCCTTGGCCACGTCGATGGCACATTACTAGAGGAGGTCACATTGTAAAGGAAGTGCTTTAGAGAAGGGGTTAGTCCTGACGTGTCTGAAGGGATGGTAGTTGCCACCACATTTATTGCACCCCACCAAACTCTCTGGCCGCATTTATATGGAGAAAACCCTTGAACAGTGCTGTCTTGATTGCTGCAACTCATAGAAGTTTTGGGAAGGCGTCTGATGGGACAAGCACTAAAGTAGTGGCCTACATGATCAACAAACGGAGGGCCAAGATTAGCTGAAAAAGGCTATATAAGGTAAGAGATCCTCCAAGAAGGAGGAGGAGGTGGAGAGAGAATCCCAGAGAGAGAAATACTATAGCAAATCATTTTTTAGAGTAATTTAATATGAGTATCTATCCTCGGACCTTGGCTGAGGACTAGTATTCTTCTTTGTTCCTTGTCTTTTTATCCTTCTTCAACTATACTAGGTTATTTGATTCGAGTTCCTGCCTCTATAAATTCATTGTATTATGTCAACTCACTAGTGGCACTTACAATTGTTTTGTAGGGTCCAAGCAAGAAAGTGTTTAAGATGCTTGCTGTGTTATTCTCTCAAATTTTTTACAGCATGAACAACTTGCAGTATTGAAGGAATTACTGAATATTTTATATTAATAGCTATTTGATAATAGGTGTTTGACAACTTTAGAATATGAAAAGTTTTAGGTTAAATGGGTAACAACTTTAATTTTATTAATTTTTGCATTCTAAATTACTAATAGTGATTTATCATGTTAAATTGGTAGTTTATTTGTATATTAATCAGCTACAATGTTGTAATGTTATTTATTTTTTCTTTCTAATTTGTGAGGTTTAATTCAAATAATTTTGAATAAGTCCTCTGAAATCAAATTGAATACAAAAGAAATTTTGTTAGGGACTCAGTAAGGCTAAAGGGAGCTTGAAGATAATATAAGTTTTGGCCTCATGTAATATACTTATATTGTGAGCTTCAGTTGCTACAAATAGTATTGTAGTAATTTAGATATGAAACTCTAGATGTAACACAAATAGCTAAGGATAACAACATTTACTAATATTTTTCTTTTAATTTAAATGATATTTTGCATAATTGCTTAGCATTCATTAGATTTCATTTTCAGTAAACTTTCCATGCATCGCACGGGTTAGCGACTAGTTATAATAATTTTCAATTGATGTTGGTGGAGGAGGCCATCAAAGTGAGATAATATAGTTTATTGAGATAGGTAGATAGTGAATTGAGACAATAGTTGTACTCAATATTTCTCAGTACCCACTTTAACATACTATCAGGATAACAAAGGCCTACACAGTTCATAAATTTTTATTTAGTTATCCTTGTACTTCCATTAGCCTATGATCCAGGCATTATTTCATAAGGGCAAAACTTAAATACAGTACCTTAGGTCCTGTTCCTTAAGTACCCCTTTTAAAATTCTGTCACTTGTCCAATCACTTAAGTTTGTAAATGGCATTAACCAACTGTATCTTTCTCTTCTTCTTCTTCTTCTTCTTCTTCTTTTTTCTCACTTCTCCTGTGAAAGACACTCAGAATTCCAGAAAACTCCAAACTCCAACTTCTCACACCCAATCTATAAGATTGAGATAAAAATCATCCAACAATGCTAGAGCATCCAAAACCTACATATCCAAATAAAAACCCAAAATTTTTAGTCTACATTTTGTTTATTCTGTTCTTGTAAAACCACTGTTTTGTGGTTTCATCTTTTTTGGGTTGGACGTTGTTGCTAAGTCTAGGGCCCCATTGTATACTTCTTTTCTATTTATAATACAAAATTCTCTCTTTTTTCTTTTAAAACAAATCATAAATCCCACAAACCCAGTTCACAGATTCCAATTCCAAATCAACCCGGCCTTCAGCGAAACCAAGTCTAAAAGCGCAAAATTCGACTCAAATCTACTGGGTATGAACCGATCCGAATAGATCATTCTTGACAGCTCTGTGTGTTAGTTCAAGTTTAAGAGATGCTCTATGTGTTGTCACTCCATGCTGCTGCTTCAGCTCCGTGTGTTAATTCTTGACAGCTCTGTGATGCCGCTTCAGCTGCAAAGATGAAGACGAAGAGGAAGAGGAAGATAGTAGGGTTAAGGTTCTCAAAGCTGATTGAATGAGTGACATTTGAACAGGTGGAATTGTCCATAGAGGATTTCTTTTAGCGAAACTTTTTTTTTTCTTTGGAGAGAGAGATTTGAGATTTTTCTTGTTTCTCTCATGGTAGGTTGCATTTCAGCAGAACAAGAAAAGCAAAAAAGAAAGAGCAATAGCATTTGGAGGTGTAAACACCCCCTAGTTGCTATTTTACAACCTAAACCATCCAAAACCCTCCATCCAAGTTTGTAAACTTAAAAAAATTTGCAACCTATGAGTGGGGAAAAAGAGAGAGAATAATACTTTTTATTATTTTATTAGGTAATTTATATTATTTTATTGGGTTATATTTAAAAATAAAAACTCAAATGTAGGGTGAGTTGTAAAATGAATTTGTAAAATAGATAAAGTAGTGTTTGAGGATGCAAATAGTTTTTTTTTTTTTTTTTTGTGCATCCCCGGATGCTAATACTCTAAAGAACAGTATCTAAAATACTGTATCTAAGTTTTGCCAATTTCATAAACAATTTAACTAGCACAGTTGAAGTTATGATATAATGCCTGTGTTCCTTTTCCTTTAAAAGTGATACAGAGCAAAGAGGGTAGACTCAATCACAGCTTCAAGTTCAACAGAGTGCAGTTAGTCATGGCATTCCCTTTCAGCACGTTCAACAGTAAAACTCATGGTTTTCAACAATAGTCAAATAAACAATAGATTAATATCGAGAATTGTATCACCTAATGGATAATGTTAACAATGGTTCTTTTTTTAATCTTTTAGTTCTTAATTTCTTCAAGTTGATTTTATTTTACTAGTTTGTTTGTGTCATTATTTTTCTTGGTTTAGAAAGAGTCCTTGCTTGGTGCGATGAATTTATCCTGGGGGAATAAAAATATGATTTTTTTTTTTTTTTTTTTTGAGGAGAGGGAATAAAAATATGATGATGTAATTGTTTTAGATGCTATGTTTATACTATATATAGTAATATCAATTACATTTTAACCGTAAAATGTGTACCATAAAAAATGTATTTATTAAATATGATAAGTTTGATGATATATTTAATCAATAATATAATATTTAGACACAAGAAAAATACATAAACAAAATATAATATATAAAAAATAAGTGTCTTTGTTTAAATAATCAATATAATTGTCGGTTCCTAAAAGTTTTAATTGAGCATTAGTGGTTCATGGAATTTAAAAATTGAGCATTATTGGTCCGTTCATCAACTTTTAATAATTTTATTGACTATATATCTAACAAAGTAATGACGTGGCATTTTGTAAATGTCATGGCATCTCTTTTATTATTAAAAAATTACACTGAGTCTTTACCAAAAAAAAAAAGAAAAAGAAAATTACATAGGTTATGTAGCAATCAATTAGTTTCTTTTTGGGTTTTCCTCAATTCAAACACATTAGAACATAAAATTCTCAAATTAAAATTTTTTTTCCAGGTGAAGACACCATTAACTTCTAATCAATCTAAAGAAATGATTGGGTCTGGCATTGTCTCCCTCTCTTTTTCTTACGCCTCATCCTAAATAACAGCGTACTGACCCAAGACTCAGACTGGAACTTAACCGTCAGGACAAGGATACGGAGACCAATTTTAAAGTTCCGCTAAGATGTAGGTGTGTCTTTCAATTCTTTATTGGTTTCTCTGTTTGTGAATTGATTCTTGATAAATCTAACGCCATCCTTTTCAATTCGTACGTCTGCCTGGGTGCGTGAAAAATTGCAATGCGGATAAACCTTACGTATCTTGCACAGCGTGATCACCACCATAGACCGGATGTGGAGGCATGCCAGTCCTCACATAACAAAAGTGTCTATTCCCAAAGTAAAGTAGGCTCGATAAGGATTGTAACTGTGGAGGAAGATTTACAAAAGCATGGCTTAAACAAACTTCTTGTATGATGGACCTTCTTTGCTTCCTCTTCTTCTTTCACCTCTTCCTCCTCTGTTTCCTCCTCCCCCTTCACCTCTAAATCATCCTCCTCCTCTTCCTCTAACTCCTCCTACTCCCCTTCCTCCTCCTCTACTAATGGGGCTATCGCAGCTATACTGTTGTGGTAACATTCATAAAGGGTGTTCTCTACAAACTCCGTCTACCCGAGAAATTACCAAGATAGTGAGGGATGCTTGCGTATTTTTTCCATTAATATGTGTTGAGGGGAAATTGATGGCTTCAAATGAAATATGGGAATTCCAAGCTAACACTCAATGATAGGCTCTTGAGATTGATAGAAATACTGAATGCAATGGTATTGTATTTCTCAAATCAAAGAATATACATCAGTGCCTTTATATAGGAGGCATATGTATGCGGTACAAGTAAAGTGTAGTAAAAGTACAAGTAAAGTGTAGTAAAAGTACAAGTACAAGTGTGCTATACAAGTAACCTAGTTGGGCCTAAAGCCCATAACATAATATACGTTAACAGCCCCCCTCAAACTCAGGGTGGATGTGAGACCAACTTGAGGTTGTCAACTAAATCACGAGTGCGTCCCTTAGGAAGTGACTTGGTGAAGATATCTGCAAGTTGATCTTTGGAGGAGATGGAGAAAAGCTGGAGAGCACTATGGACAAGATGATAACGGATAAAATGACAATCAATCTCGATGTGTTTAGTCCGTTCATGAAAGACATCATTGTGAGCAATATGAATGGCACTCTGGTTGTCACAATAAAGGGGAGTAGCAGAGGATGTGGACACACCTAAATCCTTAAGAAGCCATCGTAGCCAAAGGAGCTCAGATGTGGTATCAGCAAGGACACGATATTCTGCTTCAGTACTAGAGCGGGCTACAAAAGTTTGTTTCTTACTTCGCCAAGAAATCAAAGAAGAACCAAGGAGAAAGCAATAACCTGTAGTGGACCTGCGATCAATGGGATCTCCTGCCCAATCAGCATCAGAGAATACACGGAGTACAAGAGGAGATTGAGTTGAGTAGAAAAGGTCATGGAAGAGGGTGCCCTTCAGGTACCGAAGAATATGCAGAACAACAGCATAGTGAGTTGATCATGGAGCATACAAATACTGGCTCACCTGATGAACAGCATAGGAGATGTCTGGACGAGTAACTGTGAGATAAACTAAGCTGCCAACCAATCGTCTGTAAAGAGAGGGATTAGACAATGGTTTCCCCCCTGAGAGAGTTAGATGCGCATTAAGCTCAACTGGAGTGTTAACAGTCTTGCTATCAGTAAGTCCAGCTCGAGACAAGAGTTTAGAAGCATACTTGGCTTAAGTAACATAAAGTCCATCTGTAGAATGAGTGATTTCAAGACCCAAGAAGTAGCTGAGATGGCCAAGATCTTTCATCTCAAACTGCTGACTGAGAAAATCCTTGAGTTCTTGAATGCCACTGAGGTCATCACCAGTTATGATCATATCATCCACATACAGGAGAAGTAAAATAGTGCCTTTGTCAGTACGACAAAGAAATAAGGCAGAATCATAATGACTGGCCATGTAACCTAAGCGAGAGATGGTAGAGCTAAATTTGGCAAACCAAGCTCGTGGAGCTTGTTTAAGGCCATAAAGAGCACGCCGAAGGTAACAAACCTTATTTGATTCAACAGAGAGACCAGGAGAAGGTTGCATATAAACTTCTTCACTTAAATCCCCATTAAGGAATGCATTTTTGACATCCATCTGAAAAAAGTCTCATTTTCTGGCAGCAGCAACAGCTAAGAGAGCTCGAACAGATGAGATGCGAGCAACTGGAGCAAAAGTCTCTTCATAATCAATCTCATACTCATATGTAAAACCTTTTGCAACAAGACGAGTTTTGTAGCGCTCAATGGATCAATCAGAGCGAGTCTTAATCTTGTAGATCCACTTACAACCAACCACAGATTTCCTGGGGGGGGGGGGAGTGTCACCAAGTCCCAAGTATGGTTTTTAGATAATGCATCAAGTTCCTCTTTCATTGCAATCTGCCATAAAGGGTCAGTGGAAGCCTCAAGATAGGTGTGAGGCTCGTGTAGTGTAGCAAGAGCAGTGTAACAATGATAGTCAAGTAAATGTGCAGGAATGGATCTTACCCGAGTTGAGTGACGAGGTGGAATGTCTTGTGCAAGATCTTCAGGCGGAGCAGGAGCAGGGGACCCAAGCTCAAGGTTGGGTTTGGGTAGCTCGTCTTCAACCTGTTCATCTTCCACCTGTTCATTAAAGGGTGAACTAGGAAAGGGATCAGTGATATTTGGTGGTTGGACAGAGAAGTCTACAAGAGAATCAGGAGCAACCACAGGAGGATCAGGAGCAGCTACAGAAGGAACATGTGCCTCATCTAGAAAAAGATCTAAAACAGAGGAGGAAGATAGGGAGGCACGGAAGTGAGAGAGCTCGACAAAGAGGCGATGTTCCCAAAAGACAACATTACGGGAAATACGAAGACGATGAGAGACAGGATCATAACACCGATACCCCTTTTGAGTTTCGCCATAGCCAAGAAAACAACAAAACCTTGACCGAGGCTCAAGTTTGTTATACTTATGTGGCTGAAGAAGAACGAAACAAGCAGAACCGAAGGAGCGAAGGTGGTGATAGTCTGGAGGTGACCCAAAAAGGCGCTCATATGGAGTTTGATTTTGGATAACAGGACTTGGAATGCGATTAATAGTATGAACAGCATGAAGAGCAGCTTCACCCCAAAAAGGAGCAGGAACTTTGGCAGAGAGAAGGAGAGCACGAACAGTATCAAGAATATGACGAAGTTTTCGTTTGGCTTTACCATTTTGCTGAGAGGTACCTGGACAAGTTAGTTGATGAACAGTGCCATAGGAATGCAAAACAGTTTGGAAAGCATATTGAGTGTACTCAAGAGCATTATCAGATCGAAAAATTTTGATGCGTTTGGAAAACTGAGTTTCAACCATTTTTTCAAAATTAGAATATATTTGCAATAATTCAAAACGATGTTTCATATTAAAAATCCAGCTATAGCGAGAGTAATCATCAACAAAGACAACAAAATATCGAGACCCACCAATACTAGAGACAGGTGAAGGCCCCCAAACATCAGAATGAATAAGGTCAAAGATATCAGTTGATATTGATTCACTAGTATTGAAAAGCAAAGCTGGTTGTTTTCCTAACTGACATGAGACACAATCAAAATTTTCGGTAGACACTGAACCTAACAAACCTCTAGAAGCCAATTGTTGCACCCGAGAGGAAGATGCGTGACCAAGTCGAGCATGCCAAAGTGCAAGGGAAGGAACAGAAGAAACTACAATAGCTGCAGCAACAGAAACAGGAGCAACAAGTGGAAGACGAAGGTTGTCCACGGGAAACATACGCCCAACTCTGGGACCGGCCCCAAGCTCCTGTCCCGTCCTTGGATCCTGTACAATACACTCAGAATAATCAAAGATAATGCGATAACCCAACTTAGCTAATTGTCCCACAGAAAATAAATTGTAAGAAATGTCAGGAACATTAAAGACTCCAGGAACCGAGAGGTTAGAGGTCGAAACAGAGCCTATATTATGACCAGACATTGTGAAACCATTTGCTGTACGAATATTAAGAGGGTGTGGTGCAGGTTTAAGTTCAGAAAATAAAGACGAATGAGGTGTCATGTGATTGCAACAAGCAGAATCCATAAGCCAAGAGGTAGGAGACATACCAGATAGAGCTGAGAGAGAAGAGGAATAAGATGCATTACCAACCATACAAATGACATTAGCGATGATGTTTATAAGGTCATCTCTGGAAATGGTGAAAGTGGATCCAGAAGACTGAGACTGTGCAAAGACGGGAGTCATTGGTTGGTCACTCTCAGTGTTAGCAACAGTAGCAGCAGAAATTGAAACAGCTGATTTGTTGCGATGATAGCAAGTCCTAATACTGTGGCCAAATCGTTTACATAAATTGCAAAAACGATTGCTGGATTGTCGACGACAATTGTTGCAAAAGGAAGAAGACTTGTCCTTATTCTTCATTTAGAAGCAAAATATGCAAAAATGGACTACAAAAATGAAATCTACGTGAAAAACTGGGTAAGGAGCACCTGGAATGCAAAAATCAACTCTGGCCAAAAAGTCAACCCTCAGTCAAAGTCAACGGACAGTCAACGAAAAGTCAACGCTGACTTGGTGGGTGACGTCAGCAGATGTGGACAATGATGTCAGCAGGTGACATGGCAGTGATGACGTCACTTAGGGCTGACGTCAATAGGTGCAGATCTTGCGCGTGCAAGCGTGTGAAGAAGGATGTTGGCGCGTGGCGGTGCGTGGCGGCGCGTGCGGAAGGCTACTGGCGCGTGGAGGCGCGTGGAACGCGTGAGCTTTGGCGCAGAATTTTTAGGTAGCGCGTGACGGCGCATGTGAGCTCCGATGGTGGTCAGATTCCACGAGGTGGTAGATCGGCAAAGGACGATCTTAGTGGTACCTGCAAAAACACAATCGGGGCAAGGATCACGGCGGTGACGGTATGGCAGTGGTCTCGAGACTCTGAACGACGGCAACTGCAGGTCCAGAACCAGAGACGATGACTGAAATGCGTCAGAAGTTTAACGGCGAATGGCTGCAAAGCAGTTGTAATAGCGGAAGCAATTGTGAGTCTGGAATAACACCAATGAGAGACAAGACTGCAAAGAAAAAGTCAGAGCAATGGCTCTGATACCATGATAGAAATACTGAATGCAATGGCATTGTATTTCTCAAATCAAAGAATATATATCAGTGCCTTTATATAGGAGGCATATGTATGCGGTACAAGTAAAGTGTAGTACAAGTACAAGTGTGCTGTACAAGTACAAGTGTGCTATACATCAGTGCCTTTATATAGGAGGCATATGTATGCGGTACAAGTAAAGTGTAGTACAAGTACAAGTGTGCTATACAAGTAACCTAGTTGGGCCTAAAGCCCATAACATAATATACGTTAACAGAGATGATGCCCAAAGGCTTTCGGTATAGTGATAAGCCTATCCAAACAAGAAATAAATGTTGCACCTTAGCAAAAACAACAATAAGACCCAATAAAATACTTCACAGTAATTAATTAACGAACTAGTGGTTCTATTACAACAATACAAGAAAATAAAATTCTCCAACGGTAGGGTAAAATTAGACTTGTGGTTCAGCAATCAATTATTGAACAAATTTAAGAAGGTGTTCATTTCTGGAAGTCCTTGTGTGTATTGGTCAGAAGGGCCTAAGGTACTTTCAGATATCATTACATCAATATGAGGGAAGAATTCCATTATTACAAAAACATTATAACCTTCAATGGTAAAACAAAAAGTAAAAACTAATGGCTCCATAGTGAAAAGGAAAGGGTTATTTGGCATGGTATAAAGGGAGAGAGAGATTCCAACTCAATGTAGTAAATATTATGCCAAAATTCTTATGGGATATGTATGTAGAGTGTGAGTGTGATAGGAAGGCTATTTTGAATGAGTGGGTGTGTAGGCTTGTAATGGGAAATGCTAAAACTAAGAGTTTAATGGGGAAGAGAGTTGTTTATGGCTGATTAAGGAGCATTTATGAACTTAGAATATGTAGAAAAGAGAAGGAAAGGGAATGTCTAAGGCTAAGTGGGTATGAACTGAAATGACTTATTTGTGGGTTAGTGGAGCTAACTATACGCTAAAATGTGACAGAATATCAAGAATAACAAAGTTTTTTAGAGGGTTTTTTTTTTTTTTTTTTTTTTTTTTTTGTGTTTTGTGGGCTAATGTGATTACCATTTTATAGTGGAGCTTAAGGTGGGGAATGATTAGCAAGAATCCAAATACGTAGAGCTAATCAGAGGCCAGAATGGCAAACTGCTCATCCTAGGATTTGACCATAAATGGCAGATTTTCTTTTGGGTTGTTTTGCTTCTTTGAGCAATGTCACACATGGGTAAAAAGCTTAATAATCTTGCATTCAATGCATGAATCTCTGAGGTTGTATTCAGCCAATGAGGTTAAGACAGGCATTATGGAAGACTCTTAGTGTTGCAGCTGAGATTTGGACCCTAGGTAGTAGGATTTCAACAACCCAAGCCAGGTGTCAAAGTTTAAACCCACTTCAGATGGTTCTGCTGAAGATCCCTTTATACCATCCAAACCATATGTTCCCAAATTTTCCACTTTAGGATTCATGGGCTTGGCACATGAACCAATTCTTGAACATTTTTGGCATTTATAGGATTGATTTGTTGAGATTTGAGCAACTTGGTTATGGCTCCCTTCCGCTAGAGGTAGAGCATTAAGGAAGATGATGAAATCCCATTACCCCTTGGACTTTAGCTGCTAACACAACCTCCGAATGCTATGCACGTGATGGGGACAGTGGCAGAAAGTTGATGGGATAGCCTTTAGTTCATTCTTAGGGGTTTGATTATCTCCAACGGAAGCTTGGTCAGGGATGAACAAGAAGGGAGTTGGCTGGCTGGTTCAGCTCTCTACCTTCTTTGGTCTGGGCCTATTCACGCATGCTAGACCCTTTAGTTGGGCTGCCCTTTTTTACTTGGGCCTGTTCTTCTTTTGTCACATATTTGGACCTACAAAATGGAGATCAATGACACATATTGCCATGGGTTTTCATCCCTCATGAACTCTTATTGTTAGTGGATACTCAATGTAGTATAGGTTTTGATAAATGCTTTGTAAATAATAATTAATACTTTGAAATAATGAATTTCATAGCATAAGTAATGTTCAATAATCACGTCATAATTTAAATGATGAGCTTGCAGGATGAATAATTACCACGAGTTTCAAAAAATAATGTGGTGATATAAATGGTGACCATGGATTCTTATTTTATAAATTCCATGGGTTTATAATATGGTAAAATAAATGTCATAGTTTTAAGATAAATAACTTTCCATGGGCATTTATAAGATGATTGCCATGGATTTTTGAGAATAGATAATTGTCATAGATCCCATGGGCTTGTAATATTATGGTACTATTTAAGAAATTAAAACATTGTTCCTTGTTGGACTTTTAGGTGAAATACATATGATATAGTACTTTGCCAAATATTAATAATCTTGAGTTTTTGATAAAATAGTGCCAACGTAAATTGGGTTTCTGATATTACCAATAAAAATTGGACTTTTGATATTGCTAGTAAGAACTGGGCTTTTGATATTACTAGTGAGAACTGGGTTTTAAATATTGCTAATGAGAACTGGATTTTTTGATATTGCTAGTGAGAACTGGGCTTTTGATATTGTCAATGAGAATTGGGCTTTTTGATATTGCCAGTGAGAACTAGGTGTTGAGGACAAAATTTTCATGTCACATGGGTTTATTTCATTGGCAACCCACACCACATCAACATTATCATGGATTTTGGGAAAATCTACTTTAAAACCCAAAAGAGCCCATATTTACACAAAATGATGCCAAAGCCCACAGTCCAAAACCCATGGCAATATTATCTCATCAAAGCCCATGGTTCAAGCTCATGGCACATCATTTCATTTTCAAAGGGCCGAGAAGTGGTTTGGAGGGTCAAGAAGTATGCTCGGTAAAACTCCAACAGCTTAAAGTTGATAAAGGAAAATATGTTGTTTGACATGTCTTCTCCAATTCCCTGAACTCTGATGAGTCAATGTGCAATAGGTAGCATCTGATAAGCCTCTCATATCACATAACACTTAAAATGATAAAACTCCCCATGCTCTTTACATAAAACTTAATATTCATCATATAATATAAGTTTAAAAATGTAATTATATTATTTCATATAAATTATATCATTATTTTCATTTAAATCAATCACAAGCACATGGCCAAATCTATATTAATATCTCATATCTAGCATTAAATACTCTCCTCACTCTCCAAGATTTGGTCAAAACATAAAGAGGCCATAATTACATCTCTAAAACTTCATCAAATATCAACCAACTAGTTTATTACTTACCAGAATTATATTGTAATAAAACCATGGAATAAACATATAATTTTCGAAAAGGGGAAACTTAGCCAAAAAGTACCAGTAGCTACACCAGCAGAAGCTGTAGTAGCTCCAACAAAAGCTGCAATAGCTCTAGTAGAAACAACAACTCCAGCAGAAGCTGTAGTAGCTCCAGCTATAACACAATAGTTCTAGTAGTAGCTTAGGCAATTGACACA
Organism: Quercus lobata; assembly: GCF_001633185.2. Taxonomy (NCBI): domain Eukaryota; kingdom Viridiplantae; phylum Streptophyta; class Magnoliopsida; order Fagales; family Fagaceae; genus Quercus; species Quercus lobata. The sequence continues at coordinate 16,183,285 of NC_044911.1, read as the reverse complement.
TGTCCAAAGTGACATCATTAACCCTTTAATGCCCATTCCCAACAGCTTGCTACCATACCCAAAGAAGCAAATATCCTATAAAAGAAATTCTACCATTTTAAGCTAAGATCCTTAGCCCCCAGCTGCAGTATTGGAAATAGGAAGATCCCATAAAAGTTATCTTACAATTTTCAGCCAAACCCATGAATTTAATGCAAAATGTTACCTCCAGCAGAAGACATCACACAGCTGACATCATCCAGCTATGTCAGGATAGCTACTGCTATAAAGTTGTCAGTTGCAGCAGCTACTCCTATACTGCTGTGTCAGCTATTGTACAGCTACAGCAGCAGCCTTAAAGTTTCAAACTTTCTTCTTTTGGCTAAAAACTAAAAACCCACTAATGAAATCACTTACTTTGTCAAAGACTTTTCCTTATTTGCTAAATTTCCCTTCAACTAATTCTAATCTAATTACATACTTGACTCTATATAAAGAGGACCAAGCCACACACTAACACACCCACTATCCATCTCTCTCTCACTCTCTTATTCTAAAACTTCATCATTTTGCTGCCCATAAATACATCTCAATATCTTTCTCCATTTCTCTTACAAAATCTCTCTTATTAGATAACACTATTACAACACACCTATTACACAACAACACTACCCATCATATACTTATTCTCTTATCCTCAATATTCTAAAACTTCATAATTTTGTTGCCCATAAACACATCTTCATCTCCTTCTCCATCTCCCTCACAAAATCTCTCTTCTTTTAAAGCAACATAACCCATGATATAACACAAAAAACCACTCCAACAACAGCTATAGTCTCATGTATTTACTATATTTAACCTCAATATCTCTCCTACTTCCGTATATTCTACAAACACATTCCTCACAAAATATCCATACATACTTCTCATATATCTTTAAACTCCATGTCTCACAAAGTATATATAAATATATACAAGATCAATATTCAACAAAGTGTCTACATATACTTCCCATACATATTACAAACACCATTTCTCACAAAACATATATATTTCTTTTCATCTCCGTACTTCTTAAAAGACATCAAACACTCTTCCAAGAACATATTACAAAAGCCCTTTCTCATGGAAAGCATAAGAACATTAAAGACTAAAAGTCCTTCTCATAAAAGGCACAATAATTTCATATTAAAGTCATTCTCATGAAAGACATAAATTTCTAATACTAAAAGTCCTTCTTATGGAAGGCAATATCACTCATATTTGACTAAAAACTAAAAGAGTATTACATGGGGAAAATCATTTAAGTGCATGATAAAGAGGATATACTTAACTAACCTATGCACATGGCTGGACATATTCTCTAGTTGCACCAATTTTTCCGCTTCAATTGTGAAGACACCATGAAAGGACTCATAATATCACATTGTACCGTTGGACTCATTTTATCATGTTGCTGAAATATTATAAGTCCACTGATGTTATACGGCTGGAGCCACCAACTATGAAGATAAGTCATTATATTTTTATCTCCAAAATTATACTATTGAGTATATTTTAATTCATTATCATTGTACCGCTGTATTCATATTATTATGCTGCTGGAATGTTATTAGCTCACCAATATTATACGGTTGGAGTCACAAATCATATAAAGAATAAAATGATGCTATACGGCTGGAGTCAGAAATATACAAGATAAGTCAATATTTCTCTATCTTCAAGATTACATTATTAAGTATTCGCTAACTCATCACTATTGCACTGCTAGATGCAAACTACTTTAATATTGTCTCACTATTTAATAAGCATGGATTCACTAATGCTTCATTAATGAACATATATAATGATAAATTGAATCTATCTCACCAACGGACATATATTATTTGGACATAAACCACCGTTCGACATATATCATTTGGACATGAATCACCGTTGGACATATATTATTCGGACATAAACCACCACTGGACATATATTATTTGGACATGAACCATGGCTGGATATAAACTATTTGACATATATTATTTGGACATGAATCATGGCTAGACATACCTTATTATGTTGAACATAAACCATGAACTACAGCTGGATATGAACTATTTTGGACTCATCCCATTACTGGACATATGACACTTAATTAATTACTTTCTAATATTGAACATCACTTAATATACATAATAATGATGTTCAACTAATCATTTAATCTTAACTATTCAATTAAATATATTATTTATTTATTTTAACCACTATCGTGATACTAAGACTTTGGACTTTATCTATTTTGTAGGCTTAAAAATGCACCAGAAGCCATTGGTCTATGTGGCCTAATGTCGAGTTCCAGATTGAACTCCTCAAAACAAATCCGGTTCTAGCAAAGTCACACCTCTAGCAGAAGACACGTGGCTACGTACAAAAACTGCCCCCGACACTAGGCTTTTTGATATTGCTAGTGAGAACTAGGCTTTTGATATTGCCAATGAGAATTGGGTTTTAAATATTACCAATGAGAATTGTACTTTTTGATATTGCCAATGAGAATTCGGTTTTTTTATAAATAAATTGCCATTGGTTTAAATCATGGGTTTTGGTCATGAATTTGAATTTTATTGATAAAAGGCGGAAATCACATTTTTGTCCTTATATTTTCAGGCGATTCTCACTTTGATCCCTAAATTTTATTTTTACCGCTTGTAGTCTCTATTTAGAAAAACGCCATCCATTTTAGTCCTTTCTGTCAATGCCATAATGGCGAAATCCTAGGTGGCAAACAGAACTATTAAAATAATAATAAAAAAATTTATTTTGGCATTAAAAAATGCCACGTCAGCATCTAAATTAAAAAAAAAAAAACCAATTTATTAATTTTAACTAAATAAAAAAAATTAAAACAGAATTAAAAAACAAAAATCACATGAATTGAGATCTAAATGTGTCTTGAACAAGAACAACAAGAACATAAACCCAGAAATTTTTTTTTTTTTAAAAAAAAACATTAATTAAACTGAAACTGAGCTCTAAATCAACTCTTACAAATTGAATTTTCCCTCTCTTACTTTCTCTCCTCCCAAACACAAATTAAGTAAAAAAAATGTCTTCTCCAACTCCATCTTCTTCTCCAATGTACCACATAGGCTACGCTCTTTCCCCCAAGGATGGCCAACGCTTCATCCAAAACTCTTTAATCAATCTCGCCAAACAACGCATCATCGATCTCATCGAACCAAACCCATAGCTCAATAGGGACCCTTCGATTACATCATCCACAAAATCTACGGCTCTGATTGGAACAACCAAGTGCAGCAACTCTCTCTCTCCATTACCCAAACATCATTGTAATCAACCCTCCAGAAGCAATCGACCATCTCCACAACTGTGTCTCCATGCTTGATGTGGTCACCAGCTTGAAAATCCCTCAAGGGAACCAAACCTTTGGGATTCCAAATCAAAGAGTATTGGAAGAGTCGGAGAATCTTGTGGATTCGATTGAAGAAATAGGGTTCAAGTTTCCGTTCATAGCGAAACCGATGTCGATCGACGGCAGTGCCAAGTCACACGAGATGTTCTTGGTGTTCAACAAGAACAAGTTGAAGAAATTGAAACTGAAAAAACCATTTGTGATGCAAGAATTTGTAAACCACGGCGGAGTAGTTTTCAAGGTGTATGTGGTGGGCAATCATGTTAAATGCGTGAAGAGAAAATCGTTGCCGGATATATCTGAAGGGACACTAAATAATATGGCTCCGGATGAGGGTTTATTGTTGCTTAAGCAGATATTGAATTTGGTTGCGAAAAATGATTCTTCTGAGGTGGAGGGATATAATGTGGTGCCAGATGATGGTTTTTTTTTTTTTTTAATTTCTGGGTTTGTGTTCTTAGATATGGGTTTGTGTTCTTATTGTTCTTGTTCAAGACACACTTAGATCTTAATTCATGTGATTTTTGGTTTTTAATTTTTTTTATTTAGTTAAAATTAATAAATTAGTTATTTATTTATTTATTTAGATGCTGATGTGGCATTTTTTAATGCCAAAATAAAATTTTTTATTATTATTTTAATAGTTCCGTTTGCCACCTAGGATTTTTCCGTTAGGACACTGGCGAAAAGGACTAAAATGGATGGCATTTTTCTAAATAGGGACTAAAAGCGGTAAAAATAAAATTTAGGGACCAAAGTGGGAATCGCCTGAAAATGTAAGGACGAAAATGTGATTTTCTCCTTGATAAAATTGTCGTGGGTTTAAACCAAGGGCTTTGGTCATGAATTTGAATTCCATTGATAGAATTGCCATGGTTTTAAACCATGGGCTTTGGTAAGTATTTTTGGGTACTAGATGAGAAAAATATTTGGGGAGGATTTTGAATCACGGGTTTCACAAAAAATATTGGGTCTTACAACGTTTTATATTTGTAGGCCAATTTTGTGGTGGCCAAAAGAAAATGGTTGTGGGCTATAATAGGGTAAAAATATTTGGAGAAGCCCAATAATTTGTTGGTAGTGTTTGAAAATAAATAGGTGGTATTTAAATAATATTAGGTGTAAAAAAATGTACACTAACAATATGTGTCAAGATTGAAAATATAGAGGCGTCCTTTTCCCTCTCGCTGCCATGCTACAAGGACAGCCTTCCTTCCCACAACAATATGCCCAACCCATCTCGTGTTCACATTCCTTATGGGGGGATTTGGCAGTTTGGTCCACTTATCATCTACAAGATCATAGACCTCAAAGTAAGTAAAGTTTTTGAGATCTAAATCCTTCATCTTACATATGTCGCTAATGCTCATTTTGATTGTGCTTCCAACCATGTAAATCTTCCCATCAGCCACAAAGGCCTTGGGGTTGGCTTTTCCACTATTCATCAGTGAACTGCATTCCAGCAACTTATCTAACGAAGAACACTTGAACCACCAATATTGGACAGGTCTAGAATGTAACCTCATGCGGGAAAACATCTTGTTCCACATTCTTAAGCTTGTTCTTTACATATTCATCAATGTGTGGGTCATCAATATTGAATTCGTCGCCAAAATAGTACAATTTGGAGCCCAAAGAAACACAACACATGATGTCAGGGTATTCTCTGGTTTTAAGTTAAAGGATTGGGGAAAGTTTACTCATTTTGGTGACTTGGGCGGCTTTCGTTGGGGGAGAAGGAGGAAGTTTTGAAACTTCAATCTCATACAAGGTATACATGACTGGGCTATATGAGTGCTAGAAATATAAGTACAACTTTTTGCTTCTAATGCAGCATAAGGCAACTATGATGGCAATGATGACTTAGCTTCCATTTTTTTACGAATCCATCTGTCTCCAAGTACTGCTTCAATTTTGCTGCCCATGGCACTAGCAATGACTTGGATAAGGATTCCCTTAATTTCAAAGCCCTAAATTTTGAATAAACAAAACAAAACCCCCTTGTTTGATCTAATAAATTAAAACAAAATCAAAAGCTGTTATTAAAAAAAAAAAAAAAATTAAGGGGAACAACGTTGTTCCCCTTCACCTGAAATCAAAACAAAAAATAAAATAAAAAATAAAAAAACCGATGAAGTAATATGCCTTAACTGAGAAAATTAGGGGAAAAAGAGAAGGGGAAAGAGAGAAGTTAGGGATTGGCAGAGCATGAATCACTTACCCAAAACTATACTTGGGAGCTCCTGGAGTAGACCCTAACCCACCACAAAATCCATCTCCTTCTCTCTTAGTGTCGATATCTCTCACTATCCCGGTCTGAATCTCGGTCTCTCTCTCTCTCTCTCTCTCTTTCTCTCTGCCTCGGTTTGTCTCTCTATCTTGGTCTCGATCCCTAACTCTCTATCTTTCCCCCTCTTTCTTTCTCCCTCAATTTTTCATAGTAAGGGCATTCATCGATGATTTTATTTTATTTTTGTTTATTAGGGCAAGGGAACGACGTCATTCCCTTTAGCTTCCTTTTTAAAAAAACAAAAAAAACAATTTTTTAAACTTTTTTTTAATTACGAAATTAAAAAAACTCAAAACGGCGTCGTTTTGATTAGCAAATGGAAAGAGATAACAAAAGCCTAATGGAATACTTAATTGACAAAAATTGAAACTTAGAGAATTGAAATGACAAAACTGAAACTTAAAGCACTGAAATGACAAAAGTTGAAATTTAGAGGGTCAGTTTTGGATTCTACCCTAATAAATTTAGCTTTTAGCACTTCAAAAAACTACTTCATCTATTTTACCACCCCACCTTACAATATATCAAATACCAAAGGTTCGTTTTTATTTTATTTTATTTTATATACCTTTTATCTAAAAAAAAGAGAGTTCTATTTTTTTATCGTTTCATTTAAATATTCTTATTTTTTTTATACTTACTTTATTCTTTGTCTCTTTACCACCTACAACTACTGAATAAACAATATTTTTTTCCCCTTTAGAGCTATAGTGAACTTGTAAAGATAACAATTTACTATTCACAATTTGCAAAAAAATTTAGATATACCACCATCATTGTAGCTTGCTTTTTAGTATTTGGTGTTAAAGCTAAACCTCTCACACGTTTCCATATCTCTTTTGTGATTCTCACACTCTTATCCTCACCATGCCTCTACCTCATCATGCCGTCGGATATCTCTCTTTGATCGATGAGTTATGGGTTTTTTTTTTTTTTTGAGTTTTTTTGTGTAAATTTGTAATTTACAAATATGTTTTATGTTGGCTTTTTATTCCGTGTCAAATTTGATTGTATTTTGTTCAATCATTTCCCTATATTTTTTAAGGGATTTAATGTAAGGGTTAAACGTGAGAGTTTGGTAAAGATTTGTGAAGAAAGTGAATTTTCGACTGGCTCGTGAGTGGACAACCCGTAAAAAGCCACGTGAGAAGCACATTCTAGAATTTGAATAGTCTCATGCCAAGTTGGATTTCGTAAGTCACTTTGCGACTCAGACCAAGTCACGAGTGACTCGCGAAATTCTCTACTGGAGCATTTTAAAGTGTGTTTTCCTCATTTTTTTTATCAAAACTATATAAGCCCACATTAACCACAAAATTGTAAGGAATTTTTCCAAGAAACTTTTGAGAGAGAAAACCTTAGGAATACACTTGAGAGTTAGAGGTTGTAAACTGACAATCATCTACACAATTTCTCATAATTTTTCTTTACTCCTACCTCTCCAATTACACATCCTTGAGAGGTTCTTAGCCCAAACACTTACCTCACCCAATCTAAACGTTGAGAGAAGTTTTGGTGTGTGTAGGAAGTATTGGAAGAAGCCATCGATTGGCGGATGCAATTTGGAGCTAATTGCAAGATCCGGATAACTAGTGAAGACATGGCTCGATGAAGCCCATTGGTAGCTAGAACTTGGAGAGTTCAAGTACATTGCGTAGATTAGGCTTGGAGGGTCTTTTTGATATTCATGTACTCCAACTTTATTAGTGAATCGATTTCGGCTTGAAGGGCCGCGGAAAGGTTTTTCGCCGAGTACTTTGATTTCCTTTTCGATAACACGACTCAGTGTTATCTTGTGTTTGCATCTCTCTTCCCTTACTCTTTAAGTTTTATATTTGTTATTGCTTGCTTGTAGTTATGGCTTAGAGAGTAGTTCCGATTATTGTGTATCATTTACTCTTGTTACATACTTAGATAAGTTAGAGTAAAAACAATTAAGTTGTGCTTTTAAAATTGGTGATCTAAACAGTTATAGTGTTTTACACTATTTGAGCTTTCAGTTTGTTTTTGTGGATGAGTTTTGAGAAGTGAATGTGATGGGTTGTTGGTTGTTTGTGGTGGTGGTTTTGTTGGATTGTTGCTGTGAGTTTTTCTTTTTTGTGTGTAGTTATAGGTTGATTTTGATTGGGGTGTGGTGGCTAATTTTGGTGATCTCTATGATTCCAGTTATGGCAATGAGTTTGGATTTGTGAGTTCCAATTTAGAGTTGGATTTGAATGTTGTTGTAAGGGTTTTATGGGTTTTTGCATCTAAGTTTTTTTTTTTTTTGGCAGAAATCACAATGGCCAGTGGTTATGGAAGGTTATGAGACAATGACCTACTACGTCTATTGCCTTGTTTTTAAAGAAACTATAGAATTTCAACTTATGTAATTCGTTAACTAGAATCCACATTTGTTTCCATCTAAACAACGGAAATACCGTCATAAATTCAACTTTTAGAGAAAAACTAGATAATTTCCCGCACAATGTGCGAATACTTTGCAAATTTATTTGAAATAATTTTTATGTTTGAGACCTATTATAATACACATTTTGTTGTATAATATTTATGTTTTATCGCAATATTGTTGAATGCTTTGAAACTAAATTTTCTTAATTCATATTTTATATAAAAAATTTGTCATAGAATTGGTTTCCGAATATTGAGTGAAATTGCTCTATTAATCTGAATTTATGAAGTTAGAACAATCAAGATTTTTGGACATTTTTAGGAGACTAAAATATTATATTATTGATTAAGAAAGACTATGTAGCATGTTAAGTAACATGTGGTAAACGTTGCAGCTGCTTTTCACTTAGAACCTGAATTGTATTGCCATTCTGAAGTAAAGACTAAAGTAAGATGCTATTAATTGAAAAATTGGACTGCATTAGTAAATTTGACAACCTCTAACAAAGATAATTATACTGCCCCCTTATGCCATGATCTTTAGCTCTTTCAAAAATCTGACAAAATAGAGAGGACTCCTAACTATTCCAACTCTGCAACCAATACAATTTTTTTGTGTTTTAGGCGTGGGGACAATGGATTGAAGAGAGACCTCTAGGAACTATTGGATGAAGTGCTAACTGACTCCTTCACTTTGTCGGAGGCATTACAATGCATTCACATGGGTCTATTATGTGTGTAACAACCTAGTGATAGGCCAGACATGTCATCCGTGGTCCTAATGCTGGGGAGTGAGAGTTTATTGCCTTTCACCAAAGCAGCCAGGTTTTTTATACAGAAAGGAATCTGCCTGAAGCAGATTCTTGCTCTTCAAATTTAGTGAGCTTTTCTACGTTGGCGGCATGGTAGATTAGTCACTACAAACAAAGGAGAGCGTTTTCTTTTGAATAAAGTGACAAGATAAAGAATTATGCATGTAAGTTAATTGTTAAGTTGTGGCCTCTTTGCCCTGCCTACTAGTTTCCCACACTGTAAGTTTGATATGATATTTGCCAACATGTATTGCTTGAGCAACTAAATGCATGAATAATCGTCTATTGCACCCTCTACATTATTTATATTAAAAGGCAGATCAATATTCTAGTAATAACGAATGGAGAAATGGATTGCAAAATGGAGGACTACTCTTTTGTTTCTATTTATGTCCGATTGTGGTTGGATTGGGATTGTTAAGGTGTTGAACAGGCGTATGCTGCTTGATAACTTGTTTGTGCTAAATCCAAAATGAATAGTTTAACAGGTCATGTCGTTAAATACCAACTAGTGTATTTGATACACTCTTAAATGCATGCCATTTATGGGTATCTAATATCATTCACAATGTTAGAAATTGGACTGGTTTTGATCCAACCCATAAACCATGGCCCATGGATCGTCCACATGGCTTATCTGATAAGTAAGTTTAAATTTAAACTAACTGATATTGGTATGAGTTATCAATATCAGTAGTGGGGTAATTTAAACTTAATAGATATTGATATGGGTTATCAATATCAGTGGTGGAGTAATTTGAAACTTAAAAGATGAGATCTTTTAGGGATCACATATATCTGATAGTAAGTGAATCTCCACTAGTATTTAAATACTCCTACATCAGTCAGATAGAGGTTAGACACAATGAGTGAACATACGTATAGTTTTGAGTGCTCTCTCAAATAAGCCATCTCTCTGGGACACCACCTACTGTTTCCTAGAATTTGGAGCGTGGAAATTAGGAGAGACTCTAATAGCCTCTCCTGCGACTTGGAGGTGTTCCACAAAGGAGATCGTGAGGAGTTCGTAAAGCAAGCAAAGAACAAGATCCGGCAATTTGGTGATCTATTCCACCAAAGGTATGTGTCTATATAACCTCTAGTAAAGTACATAATTTTACAACATTGGTATCAGAGCCGTTTTATGCTTGTTTTCACTCTTAAATGATGCCATGATCTCTGAAATATATAATCCCATATGCATGCTAAAAAAAAATTAAAAGTTTAAGTAATTTTTAATTTTCAGATCTGTAATTTTTAGAAGCATGTTATGGCATGTAGAGAAAGAAATAAAAAGCTATAATTTTTTTTTTAATTGTTTACATGTAATCTGAAATTTACAGGCTTATTTTGACCCATTAAATCTTGTTTAATGTCAAATATTTTATAATGATTTGAAAGTACATTCCATAAGCTTTAAAAAGACAGTTTACATGCTTAATTTAGACTTTAAATGAGAAAGTTGTGGTCTTTTAAAGATTATGATTGTATTTGATAAAATCTGAAAAATTGATGTCTATGGTTGAAGATGATGAACAATAAAAGGAAACACATTTTTTCACGTATGGAAAATTGTTTTGTTAAGTGTACCGTGCGGGCTCCACTAACCACTAATTGTTTGAGTTGTTATCTAAAAATAAAATAATAAAATAATAGAGCCCGACGTTGATGTTAGTGTATTAGTTACACTTGAACACTATCCTTGTTTTAGTTACACACAAATAAAAGAGCCCCACATTAGTGTATTAGTTACACTTTGATAAGGATATTGTGTTGAGCCCCAAGTTGGTGACTTGGTGTATTACTTACACATTGACACAAATAGTTGTTGTTTCCTTCAACAAGGAAATTGTGCAAGCAATAAGCCGTACACGCAAGTAGTTGTGTGGGTTTGTAATATTGTGTACAAATACTGTGTTAAGTTTGTAACATAGTTACAAAGGAATTGAGTTATATGAAAACTTAATATATTACTTGCACAGTTAATCATAACTCGTACAGTGGTTTTTTTTTTTTTTTTAATTTACAGTAAAACTATATATATATTCTTAATTTTGTTTAGACCTCATTTCTAATGTGACATATATTTAATATATGTAATTGTAGTGTCATTTTTTTTTAACTGTGATGTTAAAATAGAATTGTGATAATATGAGAAAATTGTGAAATTAGTTTTCTAGTTTTCTGTATAATTATGCATGGTTTTTAATCTTTGAATTAATTTATGATGTCTTTTTTAACATATTGTAATATGATTGAATTGATATTATATGAATGCATTATGTGATGAATATGTGACCAAAGGGTTAATGAAACTCTTTGGCTCATCTCTATAGTTAAAGATTGTATTGGTAATTTATGCAACATGTGTATTTTTTTATTGTTATTGTGGATGGATAAGACAATTTTTGAAATTATTTGGTAACGTGGCATCCCCAATTTTTTAATTACAAATAGAATCTTTGTAGTAGGATACTTGAATATGTAATTTTTTGGGCCAATGTTTTTTTGGCAATTATTTGGGCCATTGTTTTTGGAAATGTAATTTAATTTCGGAAGCCATGTAAGGGGATGTGTTTCACGGTTACCTATAATTTTCAAATTTTGTTTTAGCATGTTGTATGAAATTACCAATAGGGCCTATAGTGGAGCCCATGCACAATGTGTTGTGCACAAAAATTTATGGACACATGTTATATTTATGATTTAATATGTGGATGGTGTGATGTTTTATTCTTCACAAAATTTTATTTAAAAATCAATTAGATGTGTTATTCCAATTTACATAGTTAGAGATGATTATGAGCTTAGTGAAATTTTCGATCTTACCATGTAGAAAGGAATATCATGGTCTAGTTGGATTTTTTTGGAAATAAAATTTAAAAATGTACGTGCTAATGTCAACTTGTGTAATGAATGTAGTGAACATGGCCACTAAGAATGTAGTTGTTGATTTAACTAAGGGTGAGAAATTAGATGGAACCAACTATGATATGTGGCATAGAAAAATTCAATATCTGCTTAATGAACAAGAGGTCCTTGAAACCCTAACCAATGTGATGATGCAACCTGAAAATGGGAATACTGCCTAACATCACCGTGACTTAGAGGCCTATGAGTCTTGGGTTAAGAAAGATCGTTGTGCATGCTTCACTATGCTGAGTAGCATGCACAATGATCTTATTGGGGAGTTTGAGAACTACCCAAATGCCCAAGAGATGTGGAACCAGCTTAAGATTGCCTTTGGAGGGACTTCAGCAACTAGGTTGCAAGCTCTTACTTTGAAGTTTGAGCAATATGTTATGGATTCAAAGCATAGCATAGCTGAACATCTAAGGACAATGTCAGCATTGATCCGTGACCTAAAGGCTGCTGGTAATAATCTCTCTGATGAACAACAGGTCACAGCGGTGATACGTTCACTGCCTAAACCTAGTTGGGGGTAAATGAAGCTTGTTTTGACACATAGTGAGAATATCAAGACTTTTGTTGATATTTCTCGTCATCTCGAGCTTGAGGCAGAGCGCATGGGGGCGCACCAGAACACCCTCCTTATCGCCCAATATGGGCAGCAGAAGGCATTCAGGCCTTAACGCAAAGGACAAGGGAGAAATGCCAAAGGAGCTGGTAACCTTAGGCCTAAAGAAGGCAAGATAGTAAAGCGCCAAAAGGGCAAGCGTGCTAAGAAGGACAAGGCAAAGATCAAGTGCTACAACTGTGGTAAGAAGGGTCACTTCGCTCGTGAATGCACTGAGCTGAAGAAGGTATCGATTCTTAACAACTCTGCTATTACTTATGTTTGGACACATGTTTTTGTTGCTCATACTATTCCTGGGTGGATTGTAGATTCAGGAGCAACCAAACATATAGCCAGAGATAGAGTTGGGTGTGTGGATTACAAAAGGATACCAACAGGCACACAGTACGTTATTTTGGGTAACAGAGCTCAAGAAGAAGTCATAGGAGTTGGAACCTACCAGCTCAAATTGCGTCTGGGATGTATGTTACTTCTTCATGATGTGCTTCATGCACCTGGTGTCCAATGTAATCTATTTTCTGTACTTACTATGCTTAGACTTGGATTTAGTTTCCATTTCGATGGTCCTCAGTTGGATTTTTATTTAAATAAAACCTTGTATGGACATGGTTATTTATCTAATAATTTCTTTATGTTGGATTTAGATCATTCCTCTTTTTCTTTTATTGCTCATAATGATGATATTTCTAATTCTGTAATGTGGCATGCTAGATTTGGACACATAGGAAAAGATAGATTGGCTAGACTAGCTAGAGAAGGCCTATTGGGGTCTATCACTAATGTAAGCCTACCTATGTGTGAACCTTGTCTAGCTGGAAAGACCCGTAGGAAGCCTTTTGGTAAGGCTCCAAGGGCAACGCATCCTTTGGAATTAGTCCATTCAGACATATGTGGATCTATGAATGTTAAGGCACGCCATGACACCTTTTATTTTCTCACATTTATAGATGACTATTCACGTTTTAGTTATGTCTATCTGATCTCCCATCGCTTTGAAGCATTAGATTGCTTTAAGCGCTTTATGGCAGAGGTTGAGAATCATAAAGAAAGGAACCTAAAGGTTTTTCGAATAGATAGGGGTCGTGAATATTTGTCTAAACAGTTTCAGGAATTGTGTGAGGAAAAAGGGATACGTAGGCAATTGATGATTCCTGGTACTCCACAACAAAATGGTGTTGCAGAGAGAAGGAATCGTACTCTATTAGAGATGGTTAGATCGATGATGGTGCAAGCCAACCTTCCAATTTTGTTTTGGGGGGATGCATTGATGACTGCTGCCTACATCCTTAACCATGTGCCTTCTAAGTCAGTTCCCACAACACCATATGAGTTATGGACTGGTTTAAAACCCAATTTGGAGAACTTGCGGCCATGTTTGTGCAGGTTTTGTTCACAGTACTTCCCATAAGTAAGGGAAATTGGGCCCTAGAGTAAGTAAGAAAATCTTTATAAGATATTCAGAAAGCTCAAAGGGGTATGTAATGTATGGTGAACATTTTGATGGTGGAATGACTGAGATAGAATCTCGTGATGTCAACTTCATTGAAGATGATTTTCTAAGCATCAGTGAAGTAAAACAAGATCTTCAGCTTTATGAGCTGCAAGAACTTGAAGGTGTCATACCATTTTTGGGCAAGGGTGGAGAATCACAACTTTATCCTGAAATCGCCAAAGATAGTGGAAGTGATTTGGCTCCTAGTGGGAGCAAACCACTAGATAGTGACACACAAGGATCCAAGGTATGTAGAAGTGAACGTGGAACTATTCCCCGTCGTCATTTTGAGATTAAGGGGGAATCTTTTATATGTGATTCACTAGACCTTGATGAGCTTGCTTCCTATGAGGAAGCATTAGCTTCACCTGCTTCACATGAATGGATAGTTGCCATGAGGAATGAGATGGATTCTATGGCAAAGAATCAAGTTTGGGAGTTGGTTGACCTTCCGCCTGGGCGCAAGACCATTGGAAACAAGTGGGTCTTAAAAATAAAGCGCAAGGTAGATGGATCGATTGACAAATATAAGGCTCGTCTTATGGCGAAAGGCTATACCCAAAGAGAAGGGATAGACAATGAAGAGAGTTTCTCCCCAGTAGTGAGATTTGTCTCTATTCGCCTTATTCTAGCTATTGTTGCACATTTGGATTTGGAACTCTTCCAAATGGATGTAAAGACTGCATTTCTCAATGGAGAACTAGACGAGGAGATCTATATGGATCAACCTATTGGTTTTGAGGTCAAGGAACAAGGGCGCAAAGTGTGCCGCCTTAAGCGTTCCATTTATGGCCTAAAGCAAGCATCTAGACAATGGTATTTCAAGTTTCATAAGGCTATTATTTCGATTGGTTTCGAAATGATGGAAGAAGACCATTGTGTGTATGTCAAACGACCAGGAAAGAGTTTACTTATCCTGTCTTTGTATGTGGACGACATTTTGTTGGTTGGAAATGACATGGAGATGATTGTCACCACCAAAAAGTGGTTGTCCTCTATTTTTGAAATGAAGGACATGGGAGAGGCTAATTATGTGCTTGGAGTTAAGATCTTCAGGGATCGCTCAAAGAAGCTTCTTGGTTTGTCTCAAGAAACTTACATAAAGATGATTTTAAAGCGATTCCGTATGCATAATTCCAAACCCATAGACACTTCAATTGAGAAGGGACATACATTAAGCCTTGAAGATTTCCCTAAATCATAAAAGGAAAAGAGAGAAATGGCAAGAGTTCTCTATGCAAGTGCAGTTGGAAGTCTGATGTATGCTATGTGTAAGGTTAAATTTAATCAACCATCTTGTTGGCTTTATTCTATGCCAAATTTGCTTGTATTTCAGCAATTAGTAACCCTGTATTTAGGTGGGATTTTTTGTAAGGGGAGTGAGTGAGATAGTGTGAAAAAATGCTTAAGATTGTGCAAGAAAAACAGAGACTCGCGACTGAATCTCGCGGGTGACTCGCCTCTACAAGCCGCCAGAAGATGCGCACTTGCCAGGCATATCAAAAGTTGAAGCGTCATGCTAGCTGGAGCACTACAGGACAAAATAGGACAACTAGCCATTCAGTTATCTCACGGCTAGATCTCGCGACTCAGTTAAGCCGCGAGGCCAAGCCGCAAGCCAACCCTGTTTTGAAAAACCTGACTCTTCACATTCCATTCTCACCCTAGTATAAATACCTCTTATACCCACGAAAGAAAAAAGGCTTCCGGAGAGAATTTTGAGAGAGAAACCCTAGAGTAAAACAAGATTGATTCATCCACAATCTTCACATAAGAGACTCTTCAAATTCCTCTACTCTCTTCCTCTCCATTGTTAAATCCTTGAGAGGTCTTTTACCAAAACCTTTTCTCACCATATCCATTCCTGTGAGAAGGTTGTTTGGTGTTCTAGGAAGCAGTTAGGAAGGAACCAATTTACATTGGTTGATGCTATAGTCAATTAGCGGAATCCAGGAAGCTAGAAAAGAAATAAGTTCGGTGCAACCTCGTTGGAGCAAGAAGTTTGGAGGGCTTAGGTACATTGGGTAGATTAGGCTTGGAGGGTCTATTGCTGTTCATGTATCCCAACTACATTTTCTAGTGGATTACTTACCGCTTGGAAGGCAGCGAAGAGGTTTTATGCTAAGGGTTTCGGTTTCCTCTTCGATAATATATCGTTGTGTTGTTCTTGTGTTTGCATCTCTTTTCCCTTAATCTTTGCCTTTTATTTTCTGTTGTGGATGTGATTTTAATTGGCTTAGATTGTTTACCAATTCCGTTTATAGCTTGTGTTCATTTTCCGTACACTTGTTGTTTGTCATAAAGCTTGAATTGGTTATTTTGTAATTGGGGGTCTAAACATTCAAGGGTGTTTTATACACTATTTGAACTTTCACTATGTTGTGTACTTGCAGTTGGTATGGTTAGTCGTTAACAAAGTAATCCAGGACCTGTTCATTGGCAAGCAATTAAGAGGATTTTTCGATACCTTCGTGGGACATCGGATCTCATTCTTTGCTATCAGGGTGGAGATTTGAGATTGAGAGGTTATTCTGATGCTGACTGGGCCAGTGATAGAGATAAGCGCAAGTCCACTACAGGTTATGCATTTCTACTTAGTGGTGCAACTATCTCTTGGTGCAGTAAGAAACAGTCTTGCATTGCTTTATCCACAATGGAGTCTAAGTATGTTGCTTGTTCAGCAGCAGCACAAGAAGTTGTTTGGTTAAAGAGATTTTTCCAAAGCCTAAGGGTGACATCTCTTGCAAATGAAGCTGTAAAGATGTAATGTGATAATATGGCAGCCTTGGCTCATGCTAAAGATCCTAAGTATCATAGCAAAAGCAAACACATACAAACTCGTTATAACTACATTCGTCTTGCTATTACACAAGGAGAGGTGATCCTCCAACATATCTCCACTAGTAGGATGGTGGCTGATCCACTTACTAAAGCCATTGCTAGAGATTCCTTTCAGGCTCATGTTAGGAGTTTGGGACTTTGTAGGATTTGATATGTTTTTGGATACCTTATAGAAATTTATGTTTATTCATACTTTATGCAATAATGATGTTATTCATTTTGATTTATCTTGTGATATGATTGATATTGCATACTGAGCACACATTATTTGAGATTATGTCACCAGGCTTAGATTGGTCTACTCACATAGACGATCACCCTAGCACTTGAGTAGCAAGCAGGATGAAACATAGTGATCACTTTTTTTTTTCTGTAAATCAAATAAGTGATCATCTTGACGCTTAGGGAGGCGTGCAAGATAATATAATGAATGTGGCCTTAGCTAGGCTAAGATGAGACTTATGGGAGTCGCACTTGAAGTGTATCCACAACTTCATGAAGCCTGAATAAAGCCAAATGTGAGATCTTGGACAGGAACTTGATGTGTAACTCTGCTGAGAAACTCAGGTTGGTTGCTTTTGTGGCAATTGGACTAAGATTTGTATGGTGTTTGAGTGTGACAAGCCCAGTTGAGTGGGAACTCCACCGTAGCATACAAATTATACTGTATGTGCTATAGCCGACCAATTAAGGGAGTGATTGGATAGATCCCTACTCCATCACTATGTGAGCCCTAGTCGACCATAATAAGGTCCATTTTGTGCCCTTTTTTCAACCTAGAACTATGTTATGAAATGAATGTTTGATGTCGCTACTTTAGCATGTCATCTCAAGGCCATGATATATATGGTCTCGTGGAGCATGCCTAAGAAAGCGGTCAAGTGTGAATGAAATGACATGAGTGTCTGGGGAAGATTATTTAGAACACACCATTTATTTTATGGCTCATAGCCCGGGCGATTATGAGGAATTTGTTTTTTCAACATAATCATGAGCATATTATATGGTATTGGATCAAGTTTTGCTTTGAGTTTTTAACTCATGAGGGATTAAAGAAACTCAATCAGGTGTGATCAAATAATCTGGGGCATAAACGAGATACTATGAGTGATGTACTATGTTAGTTTAGATGGTGACTTAATATGGTACTCCTACCCTACACCTTCTCGTCAGGTCGCACACTCCATTTTTTTTTGTATAAAGAGAGGATTGGACAAGAGATTGAGAGGAGCCAGTTTTGACTGTAGTACCCAGTGTGGACGAGTGGGAGATGTTAGAAATTGGACTGGTTTTGATCCAACCCATAAACCATGGCCCATGGATCATCCACATGGCTTATCTGATAAGTAAGTTTAAATTTAAACTAACTGGTATTGGTATGAGTTATCAATATCAGTAGTGGGGTAATTTAAACTTAATAGATATTGATATGGGTTATCAATATCAGTGGTGGAGCAATTTGAAACTTAAAAGATGAGATCTTTTAGGGATCACATATATCTGATAGTAAGTGAATCTCTACTAGTATTTAAATACTCCTACATCAGTTAGATAGAGGTTAGACACAGTGAGTGAACATACGTATAGTTTTGAGTGCTCTCTCAAATAAGCCATCTCTCTGGAACACCATCTACTGTTCCCTAAAATTTGGAGCGTGGAAATTAGGAGAGACTCTAGTAGCCTCTCCTGCGACTTGGAGGTGTTCCACAAAGGAGATCGTGAGGAGTTCATAAAGCAATCAAAGAACAAGATCCGGCAATTTGGTGATCTATTCCACCAAAGGTATGTGTCTATATGACCTCTAGTAAAGTACATAATTTTACAACACACACCATCTGGCATGTTTTAGGCTCGAGGCTTTTCTTTAGCTTCAATGGGAATCAATGACATGATATTTTTCCATAAGATAATGCAAAGTTGTTTCTGAAGTACAGATTTTCATTTAGAAAAATAACATTTTCCCAACTAAGCACAGTAAACAATGTTTTCTTTTATAATCTGAAATGTAAATTTTGATAATTAGGAATCAGGTAGAGAAGTTCCAATCGTTGATTATACTTTCACCAGCTTAACGCATACATAAATTAGTATGAACAATATTGCATGAGTCACTAAAGACATAATTTTGGTTTGATCCTCAAATTGTGAAAACTGGAATTATATACCATTGTATATAGTGCACTCCAAATCTCCATAAATACATTGAAACATCTTTATAGGCAAATACTTTATCGAGCCTCCAGCAATGTAATTGTTAGGCCATTTGTTGAAGATCCTTCTTGCTTGACTGGTGAAGTATCCATTTCTGATAGATACCTTCCAGTGTAAAAACCAGGCTCTTTAGGCTCAGGCAGTGCAGTCTCACTACTCAACATCAAAACCACTGTGGACATGGTCGGTCTATATTCTGGACATTGCTGCACACATAATAGACCAACATGAATTGATCGTAACACTTCATTTGGATTGCATGATTCCTTTTCTGATTTATCAATTAGTTCCAATTGTCTGTCCTCCTTATATAGTCTCCATGCCTGAGAATTTAGATCACTTGTAAATGTAAGTTTAGGGGGAAAAGAGATTATATTGAAACCCTGAAAGTTAGCAAAATATGACAAAAATCACTCATCCGAAAATTTAAAACAGAAAATAACAAAACAAAACCAGAAGGGATTATACTGGTTGACATCACTTACATGTCCAAGAAGGTTAAGATTGTGGTCTGGATGACGGAATCCCCTGTTTCTCTTACCACTCACTATCTCTAATACCAAAACATCAAAGCTATACACATCAGATTTTACCGAAAAAAGTCCATCAATTGCGTACTCCGGAGGCATGTAACCACTGCAGAAAATTATTCATTAAATGAACATGTTTATGGATAGCGGTTGCAACTACAATATATGGAGATTCTTACTATGTTCCAACCACTCTGCTTGTTTTTGCTTCAGTTTCATCTCCTCCAAAAATTCTAGCCATGCCAAAGTCAGCAATCTTTGGATTCATCTCATAGTCCAGTAAAATATTGCTAGCTTTTAGATCTCTATGAATAATCCTCAATCTGGAATCTTGATGAAGATAAAGTAGCCCCCGAGCAATCCCGTTGATAATGTGGAAGAGCTTAGGCCAATCTATTAATATGCTTCGATTTGGATCTGCAAGTTCAACATCAAAGTTAATTCATGCTGGGGCTGTCAATTATTTAAATATTCATTGAACCTAATATCAAATAACGTTGCTAACATGGACATTCTGTACAAGTAATTTCAAGTGGCTGCAAAGGTAACAATCATAGCAAAAACTAGGACCACAATCTGTATAGAAATATTGGTTCAAGTGAAACAGTAAGGAAAAACGCTATTTGGTGCAATTTCCATCCTGAAGACCTACAAAACTATGACTGGTCTAAACATTAATTCAACCAGAAGTTGAAGAACTTAAAAGCTAATCTAAATAAATTTACAGTCTAAATAAGCTAAGATATTGATGGACCCAAACCAAAAATGAAGGAGTCCAAGCTTTTGTTGGGCATGTATTCATATATCAGCATTCTTTCTTCTTCTTGAATGCAACATCCTAAAATCTTCACAAGGTTAGGATGCTGAAGCTTGGAAATGCTCAAAACTTCATTTTTGAATTCGCGGAATCCTTGTCTTGAATATGCTGAGAGCCTCTTAACAGCTATTTCTTTATTTTCTTGTCCCTCTGTTAGTATGCCCTGTATATCATTATTAATTTGCATCAGTCACAAACGTTCAGCTATAATGGATATTATACTTTTATATATTGCTTGTATGTATGCATTCATATTTATAAATGTCTGAAAAAGTTCTATGCGCAGAAAAGACTATTTATAACCCCCACCTAGATGACTTTATAAACAATAGAATATAAAAAATAGTTTGTGTAGAGTCTGTAGACATTAATTTCATATTTCTGCAAAAGAAGTCATCTTTTTTAGTTAATTACCAATACTTGTAGTTCATCAAAAAATTACCAATACTTGTACATGCACCAAATGCACAGAATTTCTTGTAAATTTCACATGAACAGACTCATAAGTTAATAATTTCATTCAGAAAGAAAACTACTACTGAAATATTAGGTAAGTTCAATAAGATAGTTTGCTTTACTAAGCTGAAGTTATCAACAAAACTACAGAATAGGAACTAAATTCATGGGCATAAATACTATTTTGGTGCCTGAAATTGGTTCCATGTACAGTGGATAGTCCCAACCATATTAATGGAACTGTATAGCAGTCTTTCTATTTAGATACCTTGTAAACCTGTCCAAAGCCGCCTTTTCCAAGCACATTTTTAACTGAAAAGTTATCTGTGGCATAAGCTATTGTAGCAAATCTGAATAATGGTAGCTCTAAATCATCATTCTCATTTCCAGTGGTGAAGTCTTGTATTGGTCCCGGATTGTATAAAATAATTCCTGCAAAGAATGGAGCACATATGAACTAAGGAAGGAATACATACATATTAGGAATGTTGAAATTTTAAAAACCCATGGAACACTTGAGGTAGATTATTCCAGTCAATGCATTACAAAGTGGTACTCACTGACATACTGTGATCCTGATTGATTGATCCAAGACATGGTAAAGAAAACAAAAAACATCCTATAAATGATTGCCGAGATGAGGTTGGACAGGAAATTAGAAATCAAAATTTGAAATAGGATTGATTTGGGATTGTGGTTGTCAGATTAGTCATCCTTCCTTTTAATACAATTTTTCACTGATCAAACCTGATTTTGGTATTTTTTACATGTGTTACCTTCTCTTTTAGGCTTCTTCTTCAAGACATATAGTATCAAGCATAGGCCAAGGAGAGCCATTCCAAAAGATAATAAAGCAATAACTATGATCCTCGCTTGTTTCATTCTTTTCGAGCTTCCATATGCTGCTGCAATCATCAATTCAATATAAGAAATTAGCATTACCATTAGCTTTATGGAAAATAATTTTCTCAAATCACTTTATCATTTTCTCACATATGGACTAATTTCTAATTGTTCCTTCTGTTTTCATATGCTTATATCTCAATTGGCCTCATTTAAAAATTTTGACTCAAAACAGAATTTATTTAAGACTAAGAAAAATGAACCTTACGTAATTCAGAGGCAGCCATCCTAATGTAAATGTCTTGCCCATATTCAGTGTACACTCTTGTATCAATTAGTTCTCCAAACCAAAGTATGCAACCACTTCCTCCTCCAGTGATGTCCAAACTAGAATAAGCTGTACAGGTGCAGTTCTTCAAGCACACATCCCTGCATTCATCAAGGTCCATGGTCCTGCTATACCAGGACTGCCTTGTGTCTGGCAATTTAATTCCAGAGTATTTTAGAAAGCCCTCACCAGCCCCACAATTTAAAGGTGTCTTCGGTACACATCCATGTGACCAATCCGCCCCATTCCAATCTTTTGGAAATTTTGGCACAAATCCTGTCAAACACTCACAAGCTGGGGAGTTGTTAATGTTGCAACTGCCATATGCACCACATAGTGCATACCTGTCACAGCCATCCACTTGTGCCGTTAAGAAGAGGTTCCAACTCTGTGTTCTATCGATCCATGTAAGCCGCTGAAATTTGCCATCAGGAGTTAAAACCATCCTTGAAACAACTGAGTCGTTAATAAGCTGATAAGTATAGTAAGTCTCCTCCTGATTGGAAACAAATTCATAGTTATAAATTGTGTTGGGTTGCAAATTAGGCATACCACTGAAATGTAGACCATTCCATGGTCCTGTCCGGAATAACACTGTTGGTCCCTCCCTTAGAAAAAACTGTGGTAATCCATTTGGATCAAGCTGATTAGTATAATTACCTCTTGAAGGGTCGTCAGGGCTCTTCCATGATGTCAACACTAAACTCAATCCAGTTACCAAGTTTAATCCATACTTCATACCTGGCAGAAACGTATCAGCTGGATGATCAAAACTCTGCCAAGTGATATTTCCTGCATCACTATTTCCATCTCTCACTATGGGTTGCTTGCTGCTCTTGATGAATTGGAAGACCAAATGGCATTGTTAGCTTCGTCCGTAAGGACAAGAATTCCATGGTCCACAAGTTTGAAAGCTCCTGTTGTATTGTTAAGAGGGGTATCTCTGTTGGCAACCCATACCACTGTCATTGTAGATATCTTCTTGTACCATATTCCTATATACCAACTTTTGGAATTACCCGGGCTAAAGAATCCCAGCTCAAAATTCCCACCCGATGAAACTAAAGTCTGACCGTCTCTTATTGACTGAGTTACAACAATGGTGTCTACTGCTGATGTGATTACAAAGATGGAGAATGTACAACACAAAAAGTAGAGCACAAAATAGACTTGCATGGGTTGCCTCATGCTTCTCATGATCCAAGTGGACCTATACAAACTAATATACTGCAGGACTGATAGAAAAAATGAAATGCTAGAGCATTCCAGCTTCCAAAGTCCTTTGCTATTGGAACTTTGAAGGGAACATAAAGGGTCTCCTATGAATTGCAAGTTAAATTACATTGTTCAAACAAGTGTAAAATTAAAGCATCACCTTCATTTTTTTTTTCTCTTTCTTTTTTTTTTATTCGGCTTTGGTTTTTAAGTTATATTATGCAGGCCTTATTGTAATTTGAATTGGTGAACACATAATTGAAAGGTTCTGTATTATGAAAGGGACTCAAGGAGTTGAGAATTATTAATAAACATCACCATTGACTTGAACATAGTGTTTTGAATGGTTGACCCAGAGCTCACAATTATTTTTGATAAAATAATCTCATTTTCTATTGATGTTGGTGGAGGAGGCCATCAAAGTGAGATAATAGTTTATCCACATAGGTAGATAGTCAATTGAGACAATAGTTGACTCACTGTTCATAGGCCTACACTGTTCATACATTTTTACTTAGTAATCCTAATACTTCCATTAGCCCCCTAAAATAGCCTATGATCCAATTTTTATTGATTACTTAAAGGAACATAGGCATTATTTCATAAACAATTTAACTGGCACTGCTGCAAATCCTCATGCTATGAATGGTACAGAGCATTAAAAATAATAAAAAAAATCAAAAGTGAAGTCACCATTAACTTCTAATCAATCTAAAGAAGTGATGGGGTCTGGCATTGTCTCTCTCTCTCTTTTTCTTACGCCTCATCCTAAATGACAGCGTACTGACCCAAGACTCAGACTGGAATTTAACCGCCAGGACAAGGATAAAGAGACCAATTTTAAAGTTCTGCTAAGATGTAGGTGTATCTTTTAATTCTTTATCGGTTTCTCTATTTGTGAATTGATTCTTGATAGAATCAAATTATGGATGTTAGGATTCAATGTCGATATTCAAGTACCTTAATTGATGATGCACAAAGATCGTCAATGAGCTGATCTTCCTTGAACGCTCCAATGGATACCTGAAGAACAAGAAACTAAGAACCATACAGAGAGCACTGGTGGGGTGCCAGCCAAAGTCCCTCCGAAAATTAAGTCAGTGAATGAGAAATTTCCAAGAACTCTATAGTGAGAGAGCTAGGGATTTTTCTATGTACTTTGGAAAAGAGGAAACCTGTTGTTTATATACTGATGCGAAGTAGACCTAGATCTCATGAATACAGGGGTCCTTATAAGGAGGAGGTGGAGTTAATGTCAACGAGATCTTTAGGACATCTTCCCATATTAGGAAGATGAAAATCGCGTGGTATGGTCTTGGTGCGTGGCGCACAAAATATTTCCGTATAAGAATATGTGTGGAGATCACGCAAGGACACATAGGATCCGTCAGTACGCCTATCTGTCCTTCGATGTGATCCATCTGCTTAGTACGGGACATGTATCAGTCTACTTGGTATGGGATCGTCTACTTGATCATTAGGAGCGAGCATCGTCCTACTGCTATAACCTGGCCTTCAATTTCAGTGAGTGTTGGGTACGAGGTTCGAGACGAACCCCTCTAGAGACCAACAGCTACTAGTGCCATCAGCTCACAATCGTGGTGATGTACATTCTCTTGACAGGTTCTAAAGTTAAGATTTTCTTCCTATTTCAAAAATATCCTTATCAGCTACCCCCTACTCCGTGTGCCCGTCGGCTATGCTTGACGGGTCTTGGAGTAAAAAGGGTTTTCATGGATATTAATTGCTTTGTTGAGAAGCATGTCATTGATGAGGGCAAATACCTTTTCAATAAATGCTTGGTGACACGTAGTGCTCATTGATTGGCCTCGTTTCCAAACAGAAGCGTCGCTTTGTATACTATGCTCATTGCTCTATAAATAGTTCTTTCCCTTCTATTAGTTTCTTTTGTTTTATTTTCTCTTAACACTAATAGTGATTTCAAGCACCCCCTGTCACTACTCTTATACTTGTTTTCATCCATCATCCTAACAGCTGATCCATCGTTGACTTCTTTTTTAGGTAAGTTCCTTTACCTTGTTCCAATTATTATCTGTTGAACTTAATTGGTCGTCGTTTCAAAGACCCATCGCACGAGTAGGCTCTTAGTATACATTCATCACTTGTAGGTGAATAGATGTCAGGTAATAGAGAAGTGATGAGTGGACAATCGTCGTCAGTTCGTGAAAGTGCAGGCTACGATGAAGTATGCCATCAAGATGGTCCACTCAATCATTAAGGACACAAATATGGACGAGTGTGGCAAGCATGGCACTGGAGACTTGGAGGAATCTAGTCTTTTTGATTTGGTGAGGGTGAGTATGCATCGATTTTGCCTCTTTCTTTCTTTTTGTGCATTAAGTCTTTTATATTCGTCATCTTTTGCAGGCTATGGTGAGGATGAAGGCTCTCCAAGCTAGGTATGTTGCTAAAGAAGGGGTGGTCCGTCGCCAATGTATCCATTTGGAGCACGAGGCCAACTAGCTGATTCAATATAAGGAAGCTACTCGTATCCTCAACTTCGAGGTGAACAAGAAGAAGGTCGAGCTGAAGGCAACCACCCATCGGTGTGAAAAGCTAGTCAAATCAAACACTAACCTGATGACGGAGATGACCACTCTTCATGAGCAGATGGAGCAGGTTAAGGCCAATGCTGTGGCGAAGTATCAGACCTCTCAACCTTTCTATGACGAGTTGGGTGGCTTGTATGGTGATGGCTTCAAGGATGGCCTTAAGTAGGTCACCGCTCTTTACCCTAACCTGGACTTGTCCTAAGTGATAAGTGACGACACCATTCCGCTAACACCTGGCAGTGCCAATGTTGTCATGAACGAAGCCAACGGGGTTGTCCACTTGGTGGAGGGACAAGTAAAGAAGCCCTTTCATGCTGAGACCGACAGCTAGAATGTCCCCAAGGATTAAATCATTCCCAAAGGTTTGTTTATTCTTGAAGGTTCGTCAGCTCCTAAAGGCCAATCTGTCCTCAATGCTCCTCGAGCATAGCTTTCTTTTTTCCTTTTTGTCATTTATTTTTGTGTTTTGTACAAATAATTTCAAAACAATGGAGTGCCCTGTTTTGGGCTTTATTTATTTAACTTTTATCCCCATCAGGTTTGTTAAGGCTTTCATTATATTTATCTTGTTTTTATCATTTGTCGCTTCTATACATTGCTTGTTCGTTGATTATCTTTCATTTGTGTGCTTCTTGTAACTGTGAGTACACCCCTTATTCGTCATAAGGATATGGATTATTCCTAAGTGATCACATACCCGTGGGTATTTTTGGATGTCTGTCCACCCCTTAGATAAGATATATGAATTTCTGTGACTAGGCACCTGTTGGTGTCCTTGGTCATCCGTCCACCTATCGATACCTTTGACCGCCTATCCTTCTCATAGGTAGGACTTAGAATAATTTGGGCCTATAGGTAGGACTTAATAATTTTTGGTTCGAGGCACCCGTCAATGTCCTTGGTGATCTATCCACCTCGTAGGTAGGAATTAACAAAAATTTTCAAACAGAGGCACCCGTTAGCATCCTTGGTGGTCCGTCCACCCTAGAGGTAGGACTTAATAAATTTCATGATTAAGGCACCCGTTGGTGTCCTTGATGACCCGTCCACCCCATAGTTAGGACTTAATAAATTTTTTGGACAAAGGCACCTGTTAGCATTCTTGGTGACAGGATTTAGGATTGTTTAGGGCCAAGTACCCGTTAGTATCCTTGGTCATCTATCCATCCTATAGGTAGGACTGAGGATTTCTTGTAACCAGTTACCTATTGGTATCCTTGATCATCCGTCCACCCTGTAGGTAGGACTAAGGATTTCTTGTGACTAGGTACCTGTCGATATCCTTGGTCATCCATCCACCCCGTAGGTAGGATTTAGGATTTTTTGTTGTAGACAATTTCTTAGAAGGTAGATTTTTAATAAAAGATATAAATAACGTAGAAAATATGTAGATAATGTGCCTGATAATCCTTAGGAGTTTTATTTCAAATATTGAAAAACTAAATAGCCTACTTTAAGAAAGAAAGCAATAACATAGTTTGTAGTTGTTCACTACTGATAATATCTCCACAGGTGCTCGGTGTTTCACGGGTGATGGAGTCTCTGCCCGTTGAGGGTCTCCAGGTGGTAGGTCCCCTTCCTATGGCAGCCTATGATCCTGTAAGGTCCTTCCTAGTTGGGGCCTAACTTACCCTGTGTGTGGTCTTTGGTAGTTGTCATCATTTTCTTTTGGACTAGGTCCCCAATCTCAAAGTGCAAAGGTTTAACCTTGGTGTTGTAGTGCTTGCCATTAGGTCTTGGTAATGAGCCATGCATTGTTCGGCCATAGCTCTGACTTCATCCAGCAATTCCAACTGCAGGTGCATTTCCTCTTTATTCCTTCCTTCATCATGGTGGGCCACCCTATAGCTAGTTAATCCAATCTCTACTGAAATGATTGCCTCGCTCCCATATGCAAGGCGGAAGGGTGTCTCACCTGTAGGCGTGCGGGCCGTTGTCCGATATGCCCATAACACACTTGGTAGCTCATCCAGCCATATCCCCTTTGCCCTTTCAAGCTGAGTCTTCATTATTTTGAGTAAGGATCGGTTTGTAACCTCAACTGTTGGCCTGTGGGTGGGTGGGAGACAAGTAGTGGTTTTTGATTCCCAATTGTTGGCAAAAGTCCCTAAATGCATTGTTGTCGAATTGCTTCCCATTATCAGAGATTAGGACTCTGGGGATTCCGAAGTGGCATATGATGCTTTTCCAAATGAAGTTTTGGATGCTTTTCTTAGTGATGGTGGCCAAGGGTTCTACCTCGACCCATTTAGTGAAGTAATCAAATTCCTACGACAAGGAACTTGAGCTGCTGTATTGCCATAGGGAAGGGTCCCATTATATCAGGCCCCCACTAAGCGAATGGCCATGGAGCGTTCATTGGGGTGAGCTGCTCAGACAACTACCGTATGATGTTGCAAAAGTGTTGGCATTTGTCACAGGTCTTTACATAAGACTGGGTATCCTTTTGCATAGTGGGCCAATAGTAGCCTGCTTGTATGAGTTTGTGAATCAGCGACCATGCCCTCGAGTGGTTTCCACATACTCCCTCGTGGATTTCCCTCATAACATAGTCTACTTTGTCAAGGACTAAGCACCTCAGGTACAAATGAGAGAAGCCTCTTTTGTAAAGAACATCTCTAATCAATACAAAGCGTGACAATTGTACCTTTAGCCTTCAAGAAGTGTTGTGGTTTTCCGGAAGCATCCCATTCTGAAGGTAGGAGACGATTGGCATCATCCAGTCGACTCCTGTGGGGATAACCTATACATCTATTTTGTCAATGGTAGGTGAGTTTTGAACGAAGGACAATACCTGACTATTGACGACCATGTGTTCTGCGGACGCTACTTTGGCTAGACGATCAACTTGCTCATTCTCTTCCCTTGGGATCTACATAAATCTTGCCAGGAACTTCTGACTTACCCTCTCTTCGACCATGCTTAGGTATTCCTTCATCCGTTCCCCTTTGGCCTCACAGTCTTCGTTGATATGTCCGATGATAACTTGAGAGTCGCTGTGTACAACCACTGACGAGGCCCCTGCTGCTTTGGCTAAGTCGAGACCAGTTAGGACTGCTTCATACTCGGCTTCCTTATTAGTCATTGGGAATTGGAGACAGACTGCACATTCTATCAAATCTCCTTCTGATGATTGCAGGACGACTGCAACTCCCCCAGGGCATTGGTTGGACAATCCATCCATTCATATTATCCATGGTGTTGGTCCTTCGTCTTCATCTTCCTTTGTTGTGAATTTGGCAACAAAGTCAACCAAAGCCTAGGCTTTGATCACAGTTCTTGGACGGTATTATATGTCAAACTCACTGAGCTCTATCGCCCACAAAACTAACCGTCCAGCTACCTCTGGATTGTTCATAGCCTTCCATAGTGACTTGTCTATCTGGACCACTATGATGTGTGCCTAAAAGTATGGCCTGAACTTGCAGGAAGTTGTGATTAAGGCAATGCTAGCTTCTCCATAGAGTGGTACCTCTCTTCTGCCCCTCGGAGCACTCGGCTAGTGTAGTAGGCAGGTAATTGTATGCAATCCTCTTCCCGGATGAGGGCTAAACTAACAGTCGTTGGGGATATGGCCAAGTAGAGGGAGAGTTCCTCATCGAGCTTAGACGAACTAAGTAGCGATGGGACGCAAGGTATGTATTCAGCTCTTCGAAGGCCTTCTAGCATTCGTCGGTTCACTCAACGGCCTTCTTTAGTGTTTTAAAGAATGGTAAGCATTTATCCGTCACCCTAAAGACGAATATGTTGAGAGCCACCACCCTACCATTCAAGCTCTGTACCTCTTTGATGTTCTTTGGAGGTGACATCTCCAATAGGGCCTATATTTTGTCAAGGTTTGCCTTTACACCTCATTGTGATACCATGAAGCCTAGAAACTTTCCCGACGATACTTCGAATACACATTTTTTGGGATTAAGTTTCATGTCGTAGAGACCGAGAGTCTCGAATGTTTCTTGTGGGTCGACCAAGTGAAAATCCTTCTTCTTGCTTTTCACCAGCATGTCGTCTACGTACACTTCAACATTCCATCCAATTTGCTAGACAAATATCCTATTCACAAGTCTTTGATACGTCACCACCTGCATTCTATATTCCAAAAGGCGTGATCTTATAGCAAAAGAGCCCTTGGCTCATGACAAACGAAGTCTTTTCTTGGTCGACTTCATCTAGCCTAATCTAGTTGTAGTTGGAGAATGCGTCTATAAAGTTTAGTAAATGATGTCCTACTATCGAATCCACGAGGAGGTCGATACGTAGGAGTGGGTAATTGTCCTTTGGGCAAGCTCTATTTAAGTCGGCAAAACCCACACACATCCTCCATTTGCCATTCACCTTTTTGACCATCACTACATTGGCCAACCAATCAGGGTAGTAAACCTCTCCGATGAAATCCGCTTCTAGCAATTTGTAAACTTCTTCTGCTATGACCTTGTCTCTTTCTTAAGCAAATACTCTCTTCTTCTATCGGACGGTAAGGAAAGATGAAGACACATTGAGTTTATGAATCATGATACTTGGGTTAATCCCCGACATGTCCTTATGGCTATAAGCAAAGTTGTCCTGATTGTTCTTTAGGAAGTGGGTGAGTTCTTTATGGATTGAAGGGTTTGCTTGTGTGCCGATGCAAGTGATTTGACCAGGGTAGTTGTCATCTAAAAAGATTTCCTCCAGGTCTTATGTTGGTTCTACCGTCACTTGTCGTTCCCTGATGTTTAGTGCTTGTAGATGATCTTCCATCTCCAACATGGCTATGTAGCATTCGCGGGCTACCATCTAGTCTTTGCGCGCTTCCCCTATCTTGTACTCCGTTGGAAACTTCACTAGCAAGTGGTATGTAGATGTGGCTGCTTTCCATGCGTTAAGCATAGGTTACCCAATGATGGTATTATAGGCAGAGGAGCAATCGACAACTGAAAAGCTGATCTCCTTAGTGAGCTGTTAAGGGTATGTATCAATGGTCACCAGTAGGGTGACGGTCCCGACGAGGAAGACTTTGGTACAGCCAAATCCTACTAGCGGTGTATCTATGGCAAAAGCCGCTCCTTGTTAATCCTCATTTGTTGGAAAGTAGGGTAGTAGAGGATGTCCGCTAAGCTCCCATTATCCACCAACACTCATTGGGTTTTGAAGTCGGCAATTGACAGGTTGATGACCAGAGCATCGCCATGGGGGTGGTGGAGTCGTCGGGCATCATCTTTAGTGAAGCTGATGGTCAAGTTGTCAACCTTAGTCATCTTTGGTGTTCGACTAGAAATCTAGATGCTTTACACCATCCATAAGTATGTCTTTCTTGTTTTCCTACAGAAACCAGCCATCGTGCTTCCCCCTACGATTACTCTTATCTCTCCAAGTGGAGCCCTCGATCATTCTTCGGCCCACCAATTTGGTTTGGGGTCCCTCAACAGGTTCTCCCCGCCCCTGATGAAGCTCTGTAATTTCCCTTGCTTGATGAGGGCTTTTATTTGCGTCATAGCACTCAGAAGTGTTGTGCCCATAGTCTAGATGAAAACGACAATACTTGTTCCTTGGGCTTTTGTTTGGATCGCCCTTTAGCTTGTCCGGCCAAGTCAATGTCATGTCATCCCTTGTTTACATGAGGACTTGGTTAATCGAAGTGTTTAGCGAGGTGAAGTTGACAGTCCTCCTAGGAGGAGGTTTTGGTCTCCTATCGTCCCTTCGATCATTCGTCTGGACAAACTTTCTTCCTCTGTCCTAACAGGGATCGTCTTGCCTCTCCTTCTTCGGTCTGCCCCCTCGGGCTATCATGGCATCCTCAGCATCAATGTACTTAGTAGCCTTGTACAACATGTTAGCCATCATCTTCAGGTCGTTCTTGTAGATAGAAAAAAGGAATTCTCCTGACTAGAGCTTGTTGGTGAATGCAGTGACCAAGACTTTGTCGTCGGCTTTGTCAATCAAAAGGGCCTCCTTCTTGAAACGAGTCACGTCTAATCTCAATATTTCATCCTCCCATTGCTTAATGTTCAACAGGCTTACTAAGGATCTCTTGTACCTCTGGCCCCCGATAAAGTGGGTGATATAGTGTCTGCTTAATTCCTTAAAGGTAGAGACAGTATTTGGGGTTAGTTTGCTGAACCACACTCTTGCTAGTCCTTTAAGTGTAGTGGGAAACGCCCTGCACATGATCTCATCTAAAACCCTATGTAGGTGCATAAGGGTCTTGAATGACTCGAGATGATCAAGCAGGTCCCATGACCCATCATATGCTTCCACCTGTGGCATCCGAAACTTGGCTGGGAAAGGGAAAGAAGTTACTTACACTGTGAAGGGTGAGTCCGTCCACTGAACTTGCTTGTCCAAGTTGGTGGATACCCATCCCTTCATGGCATTCATCATTATGTCCATCTTCTCCTTCATCATATACATATCCTACGCCATATGCATTGCACTGCTTTCCAGTTTCGACAGGCAGTCGGTGTCTTCATGCCCGTCTTGCCTGCTTGGGATGTTGCTTTCTTCCTAATCTTCCCTTTTCTTATCGGTCTACTATTGGGAGGTGACTACCTTTCTGTTCCTTGTTGTCTCGTTTGTCATGCTAATCTTCGAGACATCATTTGTTCCTCTGGTTTAGTTGTTGCTCCAACTCTTGGTTGCGTTGGGTGAGCCGCTTAATTACTGCAGCCAAGGTTTGCACCTGTCTCTCCAAGGCGTTGGAGGGGTTCCCTGTCTCCTGTTAATGGTAGCCATTAATCGCGTCTGGACCATGCAACTCTTTGTCTTAGAAGTAGTGATATGGCTAATCACTCATTTCCCACAAACGGTGCCAACTGATGATGTACAAAGATCATCAGTAAGCTGATCATTCTCGAATGCTCCAATGGGTATCTGAAGAACAAGAAACCAAGAACCAAGCAGAGAGCACTGATGGGGTGCCAACCAAAGACCTTCTGAAGGTTAAGTCAGAAAATGAGAAATCTCCAAGAACTATATAGTGAGAGAGCTAGGGATTTTTCTACGTACTTTAGAAAAGAGAAAACCTATTGTTTATATAGTAATGCGGAGTAGACCTAGATCCTAGGAATACAAGGGATTTCCTTATAGGGAGGAGGTGGAGTTAATGTCACCGAGATCTTTGGGACATCTTCCCATATTGGGAAGATGAAAATCGCGTAGTATGGTCTTGGTGCGTGGCACACAAGATATTTCCATATAGGAATATGTGTGGAGATCTCATGCAAGGACACGTAGGATTCGTCGGTACGCCTATCTATCCTTAGGAATGATCTGTCTGCTTAGTACGAGACATGTATCCGTCAGCTTGGTATGGGCTCATTTGCTTGGTCATCACAAGCGAGCATCATCTTACTATTATAACTTGGCCTTTAGCTTCTATGGGTGCTAGGTACGAGGTTCCAGGCGAACCCCCTCTAGAGACCGATGGCCACAGGTGCTGTCGGCTCACAATTGTGGTGACGTACATTCTCCTAACGACTTCTAAAGTTAAGGATTATTTTCCTATTGCAAAAATATCCTTATCATTAACAATGATTAATTTTTGCTAATCTTAGAGTATTTTCATTTCATCGATGATTATTTTATATATGTTTGCTTCAAAAAAATTAATTTGGGAATTTTATGTTCTATTGGATTTGAAATGGGAAAGACCCAAAAAGAAACGGGTTAGTCCAAGCATATATGTAATTTTTCAATAATAAAAAAGTTGTCAAGTCATTTAAAATATGAGTTATTCACCCTCAGGAATGGTTAGTCCAATGATCATGAGCTCACTTCTAAGGGTTAGTCTAAGCCTGGCAAGTAGGGTGTCACTATATTCATGTGATAGTAGAATTTTTGTTTAAAAATTGTCATGTCATTACTAGTAGTGTTGATTTGAAAATTTTACTGTAGAAACCTAACAGTATATTTTGACAAAGATGAAACTACATACGATGCATCACTCGTGCGTGCTTGACGGGGCTCAGTTGTAGTCTTGCAGAAAGTAACTATAGGCCTATGGCTGTAATTGAGTATCACAGAAGTATCACCTTTAATTTCAACTAACCATTTCTCTAAAAATAAAAAATAAATTCAACTCTATCTACTACACAGCACATGGTGGAGGTCTTCATCAAATGCTTAATATTTTCTTTTGTATCTTACTTGGAATTCACGAAATTAAAAATCCCTCCATCTATCCCTCAATTGTTTATAATTATTGTCTTTATAACGTATTCTTCCAATTACATTCTGTTGCAGGAGATCCTCGTGGTATTGACTATGTCTAGATGCGATTAATAACTGAAAAATATGAGCACCGGAACCAGTGAAAATGAGGTTTTAGATTGAGTAATGAGCTGGAATCTTCGTCAAAAGATGCATTGAAAATCAGGGGAAGTTATTGGAGATGATTTGATAATGTGTAGACTTGACAATTTTTTTTTTTTTTTTTTATAAGAAATACTTGCATTTAATTAAGTTTCAAAGAAATACATAGCATCTTGAGAAATCGAAGATGCAAGGAAAGGTGGACACTCTTCCATCCAAGTTACAAAAGAATCAATATTCTTTGCAAAAGCAGCTAAAGTATGGGCTGGTCTATTTCCCTATCTCCCCACGTGTGCTGATTGGAAGGTACGAAATGCATGAAGTCTAGAGCAAAAACCTGAGACCACGGTAGAGATGGAGACCGGGGCATCAGTGGGGTTCTCCATAGCATGGCAGACCGTAGTGGAATTTGACTCGAAAATGACATCTCTAACGCCAATGTCCCATGCAAAAATAGTGGCTTCATCCATTGCCTTAGCTTCTGCTTCCAAGGGATCCAACGGAAGAGGGAGGCGTTTGCTTAGGGCTGCTATGACAAACCCAACGTGGTCCCAGATGATCACACCTACGCCGATCATGCCGAGCTGGGAGAAGACAGGAGCATCTACGTTAACCTTGTACTAGGGAAACGCAAGTGGGACCCAACGGCCATCCATGGCTTCTTTGAACTGAGTGGGTCTTAGGTGAGCAAGCTGATAGTCTTGTAGTGTGGGGTGAGCTCGTCTCAGGATTTCTTGCGGGAATTGTTGTGCTTCCCCTAGGCAAGTTTTGTTTCGACTAAACCATGCACTCCATGCTATTGTGACGACTAGTTCGATAAGTATGGTGTCTGTGTGTTGCTTGAAGAGCATATACCAAATGAGGTCCATCAAAGACCTATGATTGATCTCGGTTTTCTCTAGTGGTATGTCCGAGAGGGTCCAAAGCTCCTTCGCAACATATAATTGAAAGAATAAGTTGTTTCAAGTTGAAGGAGTGTACATATAATTGAAAGAAAAGGTTGGGGGGAGGAAAAAAGAGCATTTCAATTAATTGTGTATAATTTCAGATAAAATATGTGATGCTCAAGAGTCCAAATCCAGATAATTAATTTTGTGTGTGTTGTGTGGATATGTGTTAAGTCTCACATTGGGTAGACACTAGGCCTATCTGAACTTTATAAATAACTATAAAAAGTCTCAATTTTGACTAGACTTATCATTTTGGTATCTAAAAAAAAAAAATCATTTTAGTATCTAGTGCAGATGTGATTGATGGTTTTTATTACAAATAATGTCTAACAAGTACTTCACATATTAAAGTTGGGAAGATCATATTTAGCGTATAATATGAGTGAAGGCCAGTCTTTTTTTTCTTTTTCTTTTTTTGCTAAATGAGTGAAGGCCAGTCTTGCGACTGGATCGGGTACTCGCACATGGAATTAAGTGTTAAAATTTTAAAAGAAAGTTTTTTTTAAAGAAAATTTTTAAAGAAAGTTTGACTATTTAGTTTGTAACAATTTCATCTTACAGTTGTTTTTTCCCAAACGTGTGTGTTATGCCATGAAACTGTCCATGTTGGAAGTTAGCCAATCATATAGTCAAGGATTTTTAAAGATAGTGGAATCCATTAAAAGATAATGAAAGTATAAGATGTAAAGAAGTTACAAAAATTTGATGAAAGTTAAAAAAGAAAGGGACTTTTATATATTTATATTATGTAATATATAAAAAAGTGATAAATGTTGTACACATATGCAAAGAGTGATAAAAATTGTACACTTTTTTTGCAAATGTGTACAATATTTACCATTTTTTGTGTCACTTCAATTTAAATTTACATTGCAAGTATAATGTAAACTTAGAATTTTCTAAAAGAAAAAGAGTTTTATACGAAATGGTGTATACCACTTTGAAAAGGCATATGCCATTTCTATTCAAATAGTTTTTTAGAGAGTAAAATATTATTTCTTCACTCCCAAACTTTACTAAATGTTTTTACCTTTTCATTTTTAGAATTTAAAAAGTTCTTTTTTCATCCCTAAACTATTGAAAAGTTCGTCTTTAGTCCATAAAATATTGAAAATGCTTTACTTGTTATCCTTAAATTTAAAAAATATCGTTTTTTATCCCTAAATTATTGAAAAAAATATGTTTATATCCCTATTTTTGCCTCTAAACTATTATAAAAAAAAAATATGAAAAAATAAAACTCTTTACAAAGTTTTAAAATTGAAAAAAAAAAAACTTTTTAAAATTTTGGAATGAAAAATAAAATTTAGGGACCAAAATAATATATTACCCTTTTCTAAAATAACGTTTTCACACCAAAAATTAATTTCCCAAAGACAATAATTTTCAGGACTTTGAAGCAAGCCAGTGCACAAAACTAGGAAACAGGCGTACGGTCCTTTGCCATAGACTTCAAAAGAATCAAAATTATATTTTTCTCAATTCAAACTCATTCAATTTTATTTAGGTGCTTTTGCATATGTCAAAACGAAACCAAAAATGTCTAAAATATGTTAGTAAACATAAAACAAGAAAACATGCAATCAAACAAACATTAAAAGTTAAATTTTAAAAATTTTATTTGAATTAAAGAAATAAAACATTTTATTTTACCATTTTAGCAATGAAATAATATTGTTTTGTCAAAAAAAAAAAAAAAAAACAAATGGAGCACATTTTCAATTTTTTTATAGTTATTTTAATAATTCAATAATTAGAAAGGGGATTTGATGTATGCTTCGGTTAAAACACCAAGAAGTACAGGTTTTTTTTTTTTTTTTTTTTTTTTTTTTTTTTTTTTTTTTGAGAAACCAAGAAGTATACAAGGTACGTCCTCATTTTGAAAAGGAGAATTTGATCACGAGTTCAGAATCACTTCTGAGTTCTGATACATAATTATAGACTTGTAACCCATTGTATCAAATGTCATCAGTCTCGGCCCATTGAAGATTATTGTTCTGTCTGCTCTCCTATCTACATTGGGCTGAGATTCAATTCAAGCCCATCTTAATTTAGTCCATATGCCACCTCCACTTCCACATCACCAGAGACCCCAGTTACCTTTCACTTTCCTTGTGTTTGTGGATAGACTTTTGTTACTTTTTCTTCTGACTCCTCTTTCCATGGACCCAGTAAATAAAAAAATAATTAAAAAAAAGAGGTAACAAAAAGTCGAAAAGTAAACAAAAGTTGTTTTGGACTTTTGACTTGCTCTTTTTCCACACAAAGAACTGGACAGTTATGCCCCTAAAGAACCTTCAACAGAAATAAAAAGATACCCAAGAACTAGCCAGCAACCTTCTAGTCAAATTACAAATATACCCTCCCAAGACTTTCTGAGAAACCCCAAAATGGACTGGCTTTTATTCTATTCTATTCCTAATCTCCCATGATCTGTATTTGTCTGTCTGTACATTAGTTGTCTTCCATGGCCTCTCCTTCTTGGAAATCTCAACCCTCTTTCTCCTTAGTATATATAGCTACGCTTATCACATGTCTAACCAATTTCATTACAAACTCACACAACAATCTCTCTCTCTCTTCTCTCTCTCTGTCTCTGCCTAATTTATTGCAATGGCATCCCAAACCCCACAAAGCCAGACCCAGTTCCAAGATTTCTTGCCCATCATGGCCCAAAAGCTTGGTGGGGATGGTCTAATCGGAGAGCTCTGCAATGGGT
Organism: Quercus lobata; assembly: GCF_001633185.2. Lineage (NCBI taxonomy): Eukaryota > Viridiplantae > Streptophyta > Magnoliopsida > Fagales > Fagaceae > Quercus > Quercus lobata. The sequence goes on along the minus strand of NC_044911.1, from coordinate 16,145,590 downwards.
TCAATTTGTTAGTCGATGGTGACAAAGGGGTCATCACTTTTGACAGCCTTAGAAGGAACTCGGCTATGCTGGGTCTGCAAGATTTGAGTGATGAAGATCTACGGTCTATGTTGAAGGAAGGCGATTTTGACGGTGATGGTGCACTCAATCAGATGGAGTTTTGTGTCTTGATGTTCAGATTAAGCCCTGAGCTTATGGAAGAGTCTTATTTGTTGTTAGATGATGCTATTCAACAGGAATTCCAAACTTATAATTAGATTTATTCTTTTAGCTCAAATTTTTTCTATGTTCAATTCCATATTATGTGTATCATCATCAAGAATTTTATGAGTTTAAGAGAATAGAAGATGACCAAGAAATTTAACTTCAATAATTTTGTGAAAACTTGTGGATTGGCAATAAATTATTCGAATATTCTTATGAATTATATGAACATACTGGATTAATTTGCGAAAATGAAAAAGAGAGTATACAACAAACAATTCTTATTCTTGTTCCGCAAGATTTGTTCCAGATGAAATCTGTGTCAAAATTTTCACTGCGTATAAAAAAAAAAAGACATTTTTATTTTATTTTCCTAAATAAAAGTATAAAACGCCTCTGCCCAAATTGTTCGGGTATTATCAGATTCTCTTTTTCCAGGCTGTTTATAATTTTAATTTTTTTCCCCCTGAAACTGAATAGCTGTTCAAAGCTGTTGCTGAGCTGGTTTATTACTTCGTAGTGTTGCGACTTGAATATTTATTGTAGGTTCCCACGGCCAACCCAAATAGAAGTCAATGCGTGAAAACACCGTCAATTGTCATCTCTCAAGTCTAAGGGTGGATTTTTCAACCAAGAAAAAAAGTCTAAGGGTTGTCAATGGGCCGGCTCGGCCCATTTTTACTTAGTGCATGGACCAACGGGTTGTTGACCAATATAGGCTGTGTCGGGTTGGGCTGGATGGAAAATCAGCCCATGGACCTACTATGGACAATGCTTCTTTGGTCTTTAGTGGGCTGGGCTAGTAAGGTAGGATGAATAGGCTAACTATGAACATTTGATATGGATCTTGATGGGCATATAAAAATTTAACTAAAATAATCATAATTATATATTATTCAAAATTCTTGTCAAATTCAACAACTAAATCTACTAAAAATATTCTATCCAAAAAAAATCTACTAAAATGATATTCTTAAAAAGGTACTAAAATAAGATTAATTAACTTGTATTGATTAAAATAAGAGAGATGTTACGTTCACAACATTTTTATAATGTTTTCACAACAAAGCACAAGTGGTTAGTTGTTATTGGTTCAAATTTGAACCTAATACTAAGATTACTTTTTTGTCCAACAATAACAACCTGTCACTTAGGATTTGTAGTAAAAATGTTGTGGACATATCATTTCTCTTAGAATAAATAAATATATTGATATATTCATGAAAAATGTTGTGTCCACAACATTTTCACAACAAATTATAAGTTGTAGGTTGTTAGTTGTTGTTATAGGTGGACACAAAAAGTAATTTAAATTGTGAATTCAAATTAGAACCAATAACTACTTATCGCCTATGATTTGTTGCGAAAATGTTATGGACATAGCACCTCTCTATATTCATGAATATATTAGAGTGAAAATAGTTGCATCACTACAAAATGCATACATCCCAACTAGGTTGACACCTACAAACTTTTTTGTCATTTGCAATTCCCAATCTATTTGCTTTGGAACTTGGAACATTAAATAAATTTACCTTAAAAAAAAAATAGTGAAATAACTTGTTACATAAATTTTGCAACTAATTGCTAATCATTATCTTGAAGGGGTAGATTGTTGGTCATATGGTGGACTTCTTAGCATCCACTCGAGCCTCTCTAACTTCAATCACTCAAATGCATCTACTAATTTAGCTTCTCGTGCTGCTTCTTGTTGTCTTCTGTCTACTAAGTTTCAATCTTTTAAGCACACAAGTGCCTCAATAGTCTCGGGACTAAAACCACATCTCTACTCTACCACCTGCGCATGCACACACACACATACACAAAAAGCTTCTGATGCAACTGTGGAAATAGGAACTGATAATATATCACAAGCTATAATGGAAAGTATGAGATACTTTGATTTGTTTTCCACCAATCCAATAAATCAAGCGATCCTTCTTCATTGATTTCAAGTAAAGGTTGATTTAAATAACGTTGTAATTCAGATAAGACACATAATGTTATTGAAGATGCCTATTCTTCTTTTAACCATATGATAAGCAATTTTTTTTTCTTGGTCACCTAAAAAACTAGCAGAGGACAAAGAGCTTCTAATGTTTTGTGTTTTGGGCACAAGTTTTAGAATTTTTATAAACATTTCTATAATAATCAAATAATTGTGTCACTGAATTTTGAAATGATAGTATGGTCTTGAATTTTTTCAACATCATCATTATAAATTATTTCAAAGAAAACTCTCAACTCTTCAATTTTAAACCTAGGATCAAGAATAATAGCCATTCCCAAAATCAAAGGCATATCTCCCTAATATTTGTCAAATTTTTGTCTCATTAATTTTAACGTTTCATCAAATATTCCAAAAGTATAACCATAAATCTTCATGGAAGTGCGACTCTTGCTTTACCAAAACTCCAAAAAAAAAAAAAAAAAAAAAAAACAAACAAACAAACAAACAAACAAACAAACAAACAAAAGAAGGAACTGACTGATAATCAGTGGCAGCTCTAGAAAGTTTTTTTAAGATGATCATCAAGAAACATTAATTATATAAAATATAATAAAGAAATAACTTGAATCTATTAATGTCACAAAAGAAAAAGAAAAAAAACTTAAATACATGAACTATTACAGTTTCTTCGTACTAATAAAGAGAAACTAAAAAAAAATGAACTAATAAGAGATAAATTGAAAATTGAAAATGTTGAGATAACAATAATAAAGTGAGAAAGAGTTTGAAATGATAACATAGAAGAAAAAAAATGAAGAGAGAGAGAGAGAGAGAGAGAGAGAGAGAGAGAGAGCGAGCGAGCGAGCGAGCGAGATGATATTTGCTATAACTACGAGCTGAATTGCTAAGGAAAGCAAAATTTTTGTTACTGCAAATTTAAAGAGAGCATAACTACCAGCACTGTTAAGGAGGACTCACCACCACAATATTTTCAAATTAGAAATTATTTTTACACAATAAGTTGAACAAGTTACAAATTGAATGATTATGGGTTTTTATTTGTTTTTGTATTAGAATAGACTTTTGTTGAATTTTTTTTTTTTTTTTTTTTTTTTTTTTTTTTTTTTTTACAAGATAGAATTCTACTCTAACCTAATCTAAGTGTATATGTGTGTGAACCTCCCTCCTGGAGATTTGAACCCCGGCCCTTACCCCTCACACCCCATAAGCTTTTATACTTGTGGAGTGACCACCGCACCAAGGGTGCGTGGTGGTTTTTGTTGAATAATTTGTTCATTTGTTGTTTGATAGTCTTATTATTACTCTTATTAATTTTTTTGGTTATTGATTTTCTTTAAGACTTTTAAAAAAAATATATATATATATATATATATATGGGTTAAGAATTATGTTTTAGGGCTAGATTATTTTTTGGAATAATACTATGTTAATAACATTTTCACAAAAAAAATCTTATGTGACAAGTTGTTTTTGATGGGTGAAAAAGTGAGGTTAGTATTTGGCGCAAATTTGAATCAATAACAGTTAACCACATAGGATTTGTTATGAAATTATTATGAAAATGTTGTGAATATAACATTATTCTTATTTTTATTGAACTCAAATTCTTGTGATACTCAAGTCAAGATGTTCAAAATTTTTATAGTTAGTTTAATATATATTTTTTTGAAATATATATATATATATATACACACACACACATTTTTATGCAAGTTAGCTTGATCATGTGACTCCACGGGGAGCTAGTAATGGGATTTTTACAAACATGGAATTCGCTATCCACAAGAAATCAAACAATGAGAGGTACCAAGGGACTAGTAAAGAACTAAGGAAGAAGACCTTAAGGAATTTCATTAACACTAGAAGATTCAATGAACTCTACTATTCAATAGATTTTTTAAGAAATAAATCCCCGATTATATTTTACACAATTTATCTATTTTATATCTATATCTATATGTAGGGACACGGTTTTTTCGAGGCCCAATAAGGATGTTGGGCTTGCACATGAAAGATCCCTCACAATATGATTTGTAGAGAGTGGGCTTGAAAAGCTTGCCTTTGGTCATGGGGCGATATTCCGGTCTTGATTTTAGAGGATTCATGCAGAAAAAGGAGTTGGGTTTGATCATTTAAGCCCTACAGCATCGCATCCTACGGGGTTGGACTCCTCGGACTTGATCCGAGGATCATTAAGGTCTTACCCCGGTTACCCAACGGTGGGTTTTTTCTGTGATGTGCATGTGTTGTTAAGGTGTTTTCCCCATGGAGTCTTTTTTCTGGAGGTAGGATGGAGAGACCCCCTCTCAGATTCACTTACTTTTTCTTTTATACTAGCCTGCGTTCGCTGTCCTTCGTCCACGTGTAGGGTCAACCTTTACAAGACTGATATTTGTCCCATCAGTCTAATCCCAGAATTGTTGGGGATGGTTGATAAAGCTGAAGAATACGGTCCTGTTAGGTGCAGAGTCTTATCTGGGAAGGGTAGTAAGGATAACTTTCCCAAGATATTTTAGATCTCCTCACAAATTTGTTCCTATACCTCTTTTTTTTTACCCCTCTTCTCAATGGAGCTTTGGGTCTGCCGAGGACTAAACTGTTCTCGGCTGCATCTCTGGGCCATTTTTTGCCTTATATTTTTGAGCTCGGGCCATAACCTTTTTCGGCTTGGGCCTTTGGACTCCCCATGAGCAAGTGGGCCTGGCCCATAAATTATTGGGCCCCACACTATATATTACTAAAAACTGAAGCGTAGCATTTAATGTTGTTACGCTCACATTGAGTCACGTCAGTAGCCATGTCATTTCCATAATATTTTTTTTTTTGTATTTTCAAAACAATTTAAAAATAGATTTTATCAATTTAAAAATAATAATATAAATCTCACCTATATCTTCACCATAAAGGAAACTTCTTATTAAATTAATTCCCACCACTATCTCCACCATAAAGCCCATTTATTAATTCCCACCACTATATCTATATCTATATCTACATTAGTTTCTCTCTTCATCTTTGCCAAAATCTACAATTTCAAACTCTTAATCTAATTCTGACTAGCATTTTCCCTTAAAAACCAACAAACACAATGTTCCGACTTTAGGAAGTTACAAATCTCACCTCTATCTCCACCATAAAGCCTACTTCTTATTAATTTAATTCCCACTTCTATCTCCACCATAAAGCCCATTCATTAATTCCCACCACTATCTCCACCATAATTCCCACCACTATATCTATATATCTATATCTTTATCTATATCAATTTCTCTCTTCATCTTTGCCAAAACCTATAGTTTCAAGCTCTTAATCTAATTCTCTCTAGCATTTTCCCTTAAAAACCAACAAACACAACGTTCCGGCTTTAGGAAGTTACAAATTTGTACCTTTCATGTTCCTTCTCCCTCAACTTCTTTCTTTATGTCTCCCTATGTTCTTCTCTCTATCCCTCTATCTAAAAGGCCAAAGCAACCTTCTCTCATTCTACAACCCTTCCTTCTTCTTACCTCTCACCTTTCTTTGAATCTAACAACGATGAAGAAGCATGATGGTTGAATCTGAACTGTTTAAATTGGAACTATTGACATCGGTGTTGTTGAAGGCGAGAGTGGCCTTGATGATCGCCTCCTAGGTTGTTCATTCCTCCAATCCAGAAGATTAAGTCGTCCTACACAATGATTTAAAGCCTTCCCAATAGGTTTATAACTCCAAAGATCAAAACTTTTTTTTTTCTTTTTTGTTTGGTGGGTTTTGTTGAAATTTACTATATGAATGAGATGGTTCATTTCTGAACATGGGATTTGAAGAATTTTTACTTATTTTTTAGTATTACATAAAGCCCAATTCTTGGAAATGCAAATCGAAACATATGGGAAGAATAGAAAGTAGTTTTCTTTTTTTCTATTTTTTTTGGGATCAAGAAATGGATGTGTGAATATATATGGAGACTATGGCGATAATTAGTTGGTTGATAAGTCTTTAATTTTGCAAATAATTTGGAAGCCATGCTTAGCAAGTTGTTATATTTAAAGTTGTTTTAATATGTGGTTAAATAGTATACTTTATTTTGAAGCAAACTAGCCGTGTTAGATAGTGATTATTTAGAGTTTTGTTGTTACATTTGAATTATGCATCAATTCAAAATTTTTGTGCTACTATTGAAACCCCTACTTTAAACTTGGATAAATTTCATAGTGTTACATGTGTACAAATAGTTTGATAAAATTCTTAAGTGATGTTTCATTGGCCTTTTTTAAAAATGGCATTTTTCATACAATATAACAAAAGTTGCCAACAAATTTTTTTATTTTTTTTATTTGGATTATGTTTCTCCAACTTAAAATGAATTACCGGCTTCTATGGATGGCATCTATTCTTTGAACTTGATTTTAGGTTTCACTTGATTCTATTCTTTTACAAAACATATGCATTCTCCAATTGTAAGTTTTGGTTTGGTTGACAGATCTTGAATTGGCAAGCAAGCAGAAGCTATCTTTAATAGTTTTAAGGTTGGTAATTAAAGTCATTCATTAACCTAGCAAATGTTTAGGATTGTGGTTGGTTCTGAAGAGGTGGTTTCTCTCTCTACTATTCGATGAAATTTTTTTTAATTTAAATTTAAATTTTATTTTATTTTATTTTATTTATCTTGGGTCTCATACTATTTTTCTCATTGTTTAATCAAAATGCAAAAATTTAGTTTAATTCAAGGTCATCAAAGTTGTTGGCCAATATCTTGTACTCATGGGCCTATCTGTTGGGAACTTAAATGCTTGATGAGAAGAAATGGTAAGTGTTTTTTCTTGAATCATCTTTTTGGGTTGCTTTGAATTAATCTATTCTATAGGTGTTCTTTTGGTGTTGCATAACATATGCTAGATGAAATCTCTTTTAAATTTGATATGAAATCTTTCCATTCAAAGTTTTTTCCCCTCCTCATGTTATGATAAATTTAAGAGCTATACTATGGTTGTAAAAAATTAATTTTTCTATGCAAATGATTAATTTGGTTATAATAGAAATTTCCCAAATATATTTATTTAAATAAAAAATGAATTTGATTGTAGACAACTTAACTACTTTTATGACTCCATGAATTGACTAATATGTTATTTACTATGATATATAACAAATTTTGTGCATATTGTTTATAGGTTTAATTTTCTTTCTTGCTTGCTTTGCACTTCCTACGAATGGTTTAATTTTTTTTTTTTCATTGCTTGCTTTGACTAATTTTGCTTATTGTTGATTTCATCAAAGAGTAGCATTACCAAAAAAAAAAAAAAGAAAAAAAAAAAAAAGAAAAGAAAAGAAAGGGAGAATTGAGGCCGTGGGTCATAATAGGTAGGCTTTTTATATTTTTAAATGTACTACGATGATTTTATGAGATTGTTATGCCATTTTGTAAATTATTAGCCATTTGCTCTAACTTCTAAATTTGGAATGATAAACTAGGACAATATAATGGTTGTTGGAGCATCAAAGCCAACTACAGTGGCTGATGCTAATAAGTTTTCTAGTATGAAAAGGTAGAATGTTGATGAGTTTTATTTAGTTTCAATTTATTTATAATGTATAATTGTGTTTCACATCTCCGACCTTATGAAGTTTGACGAGTCTGAGCAAGTTCCTATAAGTACACTTTGGTGAGATTTTTTATCTTCAAAGAATTGGCATTAAAATTATCATGGAATTTATTGTTGCATAGGAACTATAAAGCAATCTGCTATACATAGCCATGAATTTTGATTGGGTAAAATACTATTTTGGTCCCTAAATTTTGACAAAAAATTTTTTTTTCGTCCCTAAACTTTAAAAAGTTCTTTTTTCATCCTTAAACTTAGTAAAGAGTTTTTTTAATGGTTTAGAGACAAAAATAGGGATGAAAAAGGAACTTTTTAAAGTTTTGGAACAAAAAACAATTTTTTATCAAAGTTTAGGGACTAAAATAGTAAAAAGAACTGATTTCAATAATTTAGGGATGAAAGGTAAAGTTTAAGGACATAAAATAAAACATTTTTAATAGTTTAGGGATGAAAAACGAACTTTTCAATAGTTTAGGGACGAAAAATGAACTCTTTAAAGTTTAGAGATGAAAAACAAACTTTTGATAAAGTTTAGGGACCAAAATAGTATTTTACCTATTTTGATTCTATATATCTATTATACCGAGCAATGATTGAGGCTTTTGAATGCTTCAGATTCTATCCACAATTTGCTCAATTTTCATGGATAATCTATTTATTTCAGGTTTAGGTTATTCATGATACTCAAATTCAGAGTTTGAACTTTTGGATTAAGTTTACTGTAAATGATTGCATCATTGTGGTGTCCTTCATTGCTTTGAGAAGTAAATTTTGACTTGAACGAATAAGATGAACTAAAGTATATATGAATGAAATAAGATGCATGTGGCCGTGTTGTCAATTGCCATTACTCGTATTCTATACCGTATATAAACTCTACAATGACGTAGCTCTTCATTATAATGAATGGTCTTGGTTGATGAAAGTGGAAAATCACTGCAAACAAAAATCAAAACTGCTATCTTTATTTTGAACTCATAGGTGCTCAATTAGGATTGATATATATTGGTCATGGTGAGCAAAGAAAACAAAACTTATTTTTTTTATTTTGCACACATGCATGCAATGAATATATGAACAAGATGGCTTCAGTCAGTTTGCCAGATAATGTCTTCCAACTCTTTTTCACATTGCTTCACAGAATTAACATCTCATGCTGATGGTGTTTGATGATGTGTAAGGCTATAAGATTTTGAAACATGAGAAACTCTAGGATCTTTTGTTTTTAGTTTTCCATAGTAAGAGAATGCAATTACAAATGGCATAACCCACCCACACTCCAAAAGAAAAAAAAAAGGAAAAAAAGAAAAGAAAAGAAAAAAAGCACTTAGATTTTGGCAAAAGTGACTTTTATTTACTCCAAATCATTGGCTAAAACTATTTCACTTAAAATTGTTCATATGCAGGTTTAAAGAAAAGAGATGAGACTCTAGAAGGAGGATTCTTGGGTGAAGATTGTTAGGTGAATGATCTCCAAAATCATATAAGTGTAGAATATATTTATATAATGAGGTTTATTTTTATGTAATAATCTATAATAGAAAATAACGTTAATTTATATGTGTAAGGACTCAATTTGTAATGATCCCAAATTGGTGTTGGGTTCGAATGTTAAAAGCCCAAACAATAAATTTGTAGAGAGTGAGCTAAAAGGCTAGGTCTTGGTGAACGGACAGTCGTTAGTTATGGTGTTCATGATGATCGCACAGAGGTGAATTGAGCGTATCCAAGAAGACTTTCTCCTCGGCACGGCCTGAGTGGCTCCGGTCTTTGGACCTCGTCCGAGGAGCTTAATGTTCTAATTGTTCCTTTTTCGCTAGGTTTCAATGGTCCTAGAGACGATACATCATGCCGTCCTCCCCCTTTTTCTGGTTGCTTCCTCCTCCTTTTATACTAGTTTTTCCCTCCATCGAATGTCCACGTGTAGTTTCAGCTTTATAGGGCTGATACTTGCCTTATCAGCCCATATCCAAAGTGGTTGGGGGTGGTTGTAAAAGCTGAAGAGCATGACCCTGTTAGAAGGAGAGTACTTAATTGCAGTAATGGCAGCCTTTCCCTTGTTCTTTGTCGCCACATTATTCAGGGGTCCTTTCCCCATTAATGCGACCAAGACGTTTGTTGGCGCGTTCAATGCAGAGGTGACAGCTTTTCCTTGAACTACCCCTACACGGTACTCGCCCTTTCTTCTGGGAGCGCTCTGGGGGCTATCTTTGATGGCGTGCCATTCTTTCCTTCTAAGTTTTGGGATGCCGAGGACAGGATCGTCCTCGGCTATATCTCTAGGCCATTTGGACTTTCGTTGCATGTCTTCAGCAACGTCTCTCCTCGGCGCGGGCCTTGGGCTCTAATGTAAGGTGGGCCGGGATCACAAATTCTCTGGCCCTACAATAGCCCCTCAAAATCCTGCTATCGGGTTCCTCAAATAGAGATGAGGGTTTTGGTGACGTTGGGCCTATGTCATGGCTTGCCAAGTCTTGTCCTTCATCAATGCCGGAGCCTCTTCGTTTGCTTGGGACACGCTCCTGGTTATGAGACATTCTTTTAGTTTATCCATGCTGCATTCCTACCGTTTCGGTGCACGAGGCGCGTCTTTAATAAGGTCTCTTTACAAGGCGACGCAAATCCAACGGTTGAAGGCTGCTTTGGGAATTGAGCGGGACTTATCTCATTTGTAATTTTTCTTGGAGATTTGTACAGATTAAATGCCGTCAGGCTTGCCCCCCATATAAGAAGCACGATGGGAGGTCATTTCCTTTATTTGCAAACCCTTTAAGCCTTTGAAATCCCTAACCCTCCAGTTGTGCCCCAAAGTCCCCATTACCAGTGTGACTGAGCCTTAGGGGGTGACATGGTCAAGGCTAGGATGAGGGTGAAGGGACCACACCCTCTTCAGAAGCCTTGGGTATCTTCGAGACTCAAGATGGCCCAGTCAGGGCAAGGGAGACAAAGATTCAAGACATTTCGATAAGGCAAGAAAGGAGCCTCTTCTTCCTTCAGCCAAAATCCGAAGCAGGTGGATGTCGCATCAGATTTTTGGTGCGAAAGCACTGAGATTTCCCATCGCCAGTACCATCCGTTCTCGCTCGATTGCTACTAATATGATACTTGCTCGATTGTTGTTAGAGCTGGTATGGGGATTTGGCATCCCCGCTTTTTCCTCTCTTCCATCACTAGTTCCACCCAGGTGCCTCCGCTTCTTCTTCTCTTCCATCACTGGTGCCATCCGGACTTGCTTAGTTGCTGCTAGAGCAAAATTGAAGGATTTATCGTTCCCGTGTATCCTTTTTTTTTTTTTTTTTTTTTTTTTTGTTTCTGTAGTTAGCTTCTGGTATAGGCTTCTTTCTTTTCCGCAATAATTATTTTGTGAATGGATGTGCTGGTGCCCTTTTCTTTCGAACAGTACCGGGATAATAGCTGAATGTTCTGTATCGCATATAGGGTGATCACCTGAGGACATGTAACCTAAAATGATGAACTGTTCGAGGGGGTCGCCGGGCACTAGGGTGCTTTGCCACGTTTCAGACGATATTCATAGCCTTAACTTGTTTTGGGCATCCAGACCGAGGACCGAGGTATGACTGTACTGGGTCTAAACATTCGGTTGTGTTAGTTTCCTTAGAGCTGGGGGTCCGAGGACCACGCGGGACTTCCATTCTGTCTAGGACTTAAGCCACTTTCTAGTGACTAGTTTCCCCATAAGTTTGAGTCCGAGGACCATGCAAGACCTTGGTTTTGTCTAACACTTATATTTTCTAGTGATTAGTTTCTCTATAGGTTTAAGTCCGAGGATCATACAAGACCTTGGTTTTGTCTAACACTTATATTTTCTAGTGACTAGTTTCCCCATAGGTTTGAGTCCGAGGATTATGCAAGACCTTGGTTCTGTCTAGCACTTTCTTTTTGAAGTAGTTGGTTTCTCCATAGGCTTGAGTCCGAGGACCATGCAAGACCCTGGTTCTGTTTAATACTTATATTTTCTAGTGACTAGTTTCCCCATAGGTTTGAGTCCGAGGGTCATGTAAGATCTTGGTTCTGTCTAGCACATATATTTTTTAGTGACTAGTTTCCCCATAGGTTTGAGTCCGAGGACCATACAAGACTTTAGTTCTGTCTAGCACTTATATTTTCTAGTGACTAGTTTCCCCATAGGTTTGAGTCCGAGGACCATGTAAGACCTTGGTTCTATCTAGCACATATATTTTTTAGTGACTAGTTTCCCCATAGGTTTGAGTCCGAGGGTCATGCAAGACCTTGGTTCTGTCTAGCACATATATTTTCTAGTGACTAGTTTCCCCATAGATTTGAGTCCAAGGACCATACAAGACCTTGGTTCTGTCTAGCACTTATATTTTCTAGTGACTAGTTTTCCCATAGGTTTGAGTCTGAGGACCATGCAAAACCCTGGTTCTGTCTAACACTTATATTTTTTAGTGACTAGTTTCCCCATAGGTTTGAGTCCGAGGGTCATGCAAGACCTTGGTTCTGTCTAGCACATATATTTTCTAGTGACTAGTTTCCTCATAGGTTTGAGTTCGAGGACTATACAAGACCTTGGTTTTATCTAGCACTTATATTTTCTAGTGACTAGTTTCCCCATAGGTTTGAGTCCGAGGACCATGCAAGACCTTAGTTCTGTCTAGCACTTTCTTTTTGAAGTAGTTGGTTTCCCCATAGGTTTGAGTTCGAGGACCATGCAAGACCTTGGTTCTGCCCAACACTTATATTTTCTAGTGACTAGTTTCCCCATAAGTTTGAGTCCAAAGACTATGCAAGACCTTAGTTCTGTCTAATACTTATATTTTCTAGTGACTAGTTTCCCCATAGGTTTGAATCCGAGGACCATGCAAGACCTTGGTTCTGTCTAACACTTTCTTTTTGAAGTAGTTGGTTTCCCCATAGGTTTGAGTCTAAGGACCATGCAAGACCTTGGTTCTGTCAAACACTTATATTTTCTAGTAACTAGTTTCCCCATAGGTTTGAGTCTGAGGACCATGCAAGACCTTGGTTCTGTCTAACACTTTCTTTTTGAAGTAGTTGGTTTCCCCGTAGGTTTGAGTCCGAAGACCATGCAAGACCTTAGTTCTGTCCAACACTTATAGGAATTCGGTGAATTGGGCTACTGGACGTGCGAGGATTAGCCCCTTGACAAAGGTGTGGGGCATAGACTTGATGTTAGAAGCCCCTAGAACTGCCCGTGCCACTAGCACTTCGAAGTGTAGCCTTGGGTGGGCGCTAAGTAAGGCCAACAACGGCGTGCTGCTGGAAATGATGGAGAGGCTTTCGCAAAACTTACACCACCAAAACTATTTCTTTCGAGGGACCTTTGTTGACAGGGGCTTGATCCTACCATGACTAACCGCCGCTTATGCCAACGCACAAGCCTTCCTCACAGACGGCGCCAATTGTAAGGACTCAATTTGTAACGATCCCAAATTGGTGTTGGGTTCTAACGTTAAATGCCCAAACAATAAATTTGTAGAGAGTGGGTTAAAAGGCTAGGCCTTGGTGAACGGGCAGTCGTTAGTTATGGTGTTCATGATGATCGCATAGAGGTGAATTGAGTATATCCAAGAAGACTTTCTCCTCAGCACGCCCTGAGTGGCTCCGGTCTTTGGACCTTGTCCGAGGAGCTTAATGTTCTAATTGTTCCTTTTCCGCTAGGTTTCAATGGTCCTAGAGACGATACATCATGCCGTCCTCCCCCTTTTTCTAGTTGCTTCCTCCTCCTTTTATACTAGCTTTATCCCTCCCTCGAACGTCCACGTGTAGGTTCAGCTTTATAGGGCTGATACTTGTTTTATCAGCCCATACCCAAAGTGGTTGGGGGTGGTTGTAAAGGCTGAAGAGCATGGCCATGTTAGGAGCAGAGTACTTAATTGCAGCCTTTCCCTTGTTCTTTGTCGCCACATTATTCAGGGGTCATTTCCCCATTAATGCCACCAGGACATTTGTTGGCGCGTTCAATGCGGAGGTGACAGCTTTTCCGTAAACCGCCCCTACACGGTACTCACCCTTTCTTCTGGGGGCTGCCTTTGATGGTGTGCCATTCTTTCCTTCTAAGTTTTGGGATGTTGAGGACAGGATCGTCCTCGGCTATATCTTTAGGCCATTTGGACTTTCGTTGCATGTCCTCGGCAACGTCTCTCCTCGACGTGGGCCTTGGGCCCTAATCTAAAGTGGGCCGGGATTACAAATTCTCTGGCCCCACAATATGTAATATGAAGTCGAATAGATTTGTTGGTGCAACAATGAATGTAGATTTTGCATAAAATTCTCTCATTGCCTTGATTTTTTTTTTTATAAAAAAAAATTACCATCTTTATTTTTATGTTGTATTCTCTTTTTTCTTTTAGTTTATTTTTGCTGGGCTAATTAGGCTCTTATTGATATTTGATTTCCTTTAAGCTCATATTCCATGTTAATTAGAATTTAGAGGTGCATGTTTAAGAAGAATAAAAAAGAATAGATGGGATTCTAGAATGATATTTATGCTAAAATTTGAAAATCCTTTATTTTTTATGATGGCATAATAGTGTTTTAGGTTTGACTATAGTAGATAGCATGCTTGATCCTAAGAAGTCACAATTATTATTTTTTAGACCTTAACAGTATCAAATTGGTCTCTTCAATTTTTGGAAGCCTTTCTAAGCATTTAGATTCATTTATATTAATTTATCTTTAATGCAGTCACACATTTGTTTTATCTTTGTTATTATAAATATAAGTGATTTTAAATTTAATTATCCCGTGCATTGCACGGGTTAACGACTAGTTATTTTAAATAATGGAAGAAAATTATTTATTTATTTTAGTAACACAAATTATTTATTTATTTTAGTAACACACACAAACAAGAGAGATGGGATGAACCGATGGAAGGGTTAACACAAACAAGCTCCTCCCAAAAGTCATACCCACCAAGAATGAGTAGAGTTTGTGACGAGTTTATGTTAGAAATCTATCCCCTCTTCCCCGTGTGTGTGCTCCTCTCTCTGATATTTGTTTGTTTCTTAAAGAAAAAACACCAATTTTTATAATTTAATTGGTTTTATTTCTTCAAATACAATATATTTTTTTTATTAAAACAAAAATTGTAATTTATAAAATTCATTATCTTACATTAACCTTTGGCTTAATATCGTTTTGATAACTATGCATTATAATATAGGACAAACATAAATTAAATATTAATGTAATGGTTGAATTCATGAACCATCGTACTCCTTTCTTAAGGTGTGTGTCTTTGTCTTACAATTTCATTTATTTTTCCTTATATGTGTTTGGTTTTTAAAAAGCACACACCAAAAAAAGAAAAAAAAAAAAAGAGTGGGCTAAAGTTGGGCTTAAAGCCCCTCCTATTCCTAGTTCCTACTTCCTAGTGTGAGCACGCAATAGCATTCTGAATTTATACCGTTAAGGCTTCTTGCTATTTTCTTGAGAAATTGATACCAAGCAGTAATTATGGCTTGGCCAGGAGTGGAGGATGACTGGGTCCAAGCTGAATCAAAAAAACTCATCGGGCTAACCTGTGGGCTTATTTGGACTGTAGGTTGGTTTGGGCCTCAACTAGAAAGATTCTAGGAATCTCTCATTCTGAACCTATAAAATGCTCACTTTTTTTGTGCAATTTTTTAAAAATATATATTTTTTTGGTTGATTTGTCTTTCGAAAATTAAATCAGGCTTTTCTTTTGCAAATAAGAAAAACTATCAAGGCTAGGCTAGTCTCTTATCACAAATCTAAGTCAAATCCTGAATTCAATGTCCAGCAAAACATATATATTTGATTTCTATTTTGTTTTGTTTTTTTTTTTTTTGGTTTCTTGTGGACCGGGAAGCAATGATTTCTTTTGAGTGTCAGAAGGAGTCGTAAAATTAGAATATCCAAGTTGGTCTGGTCTTCTTAAATATTTACAGTTTCTCAATAAAACGTGCAATTTGATTTGTCTGTATCTATTTTTTTTACGAAAGGACTAATCATGAGTTTTACCAATTTTTTCACAACTGTTACTGTTACAAGTCTTTGTGTTACGCTGGATTCAGTCGAATATTGTCTCAAATGCTAATAAAGTAAGACGTAAAAAAAAGCAGTCAATGATTTTTTGGTGTCTGTAACTGCAAGAAATAAAGTAAGAAATAATCCACGAGAAATAATGTCCTCTATGATATGAAGTCCCATCATGGGCCACTCATTCATATCTCTTTCACCAACCCTCTCTTCCGAGACTCATTAGTCAGTACCAGCTATATCAATTCAAGATCAAAATAAAAGCCGACTCAAAACTCCTCAATGAATTTCCTCATAATCTATGTGACTAGATCACATTTCCTTTTCTCATTTTATTTTAGGAAAAAATGCTAATAGATTGTCGTGTGCAGTAGGGTATACTGATTCAGGAAAATAAGTGTTATTGGTTGTAATGTGGAAAAAGTCAGATAAGGAGGCCGCTTTCATAAATGTCCAGCCATCAATGTGTAAGCACTAGAACCATACACACTTGCATTTGTCCAGACCCTTCTTTTTGCCGAATACATGTAGTGTTCAAGGTCTATGTCGTTTTAGCTTGTTAGGTACTCCATTGGGGTTTATGAATCATAGGGGTTTATGATCTATCTTTCGAGTTTTTAGAGGGGTAATCAAGGAGTTCTAAAACTAGAAATCAATGGGAACGCTTTCCTTTATTTCTATTCTTAATTGTTTACTCTTTTTGTTCTTCAAAGTCTCATTTGCAGCAGTAGATAGCATTACTCCATCCCAATCAATTAGCGATGGAAGTACCTTAGTTAGCAAAGAGGGAAGCTTTGAACTGGGTTTCTTCAGTCCTGGTAGTTCCAAGAAAAGGTACTTGGGAATATGGTACAAGAATATCCCAGTTCAAACTGTTGTTTGGGTTGCAAACAGACTCAACCCAATCAATGATTCATCTGGCTTGTTAATGATAAACAGAACAAGCAGTCTTGTGCTTATGAGTAACAATAAGAGTGTTGTTTGGTCCACAGGATTAGGAACACAAATACAAGCCAATAATCCTGTATTGCAGCTCTTAGACTCCGGAAATCTTGTACTAAAAGATGGAAATTCAGGAATCTCTTTGTGGGAAAGCTTTGATTATCCGTCTGATACATTGTTACCAGGAATGAAGATGGGATGGGACTTGAGGAAAGGTATTAAGCGGCGTTTTACAGCTTGGAGAAGTCCAGATGACCCTTCTCCTGGAGATTTCACATATGGGATTGAAATGCAACCTCATTCATACCCTGAGGCTTATATTAGGAAAGGCAACAAAAAGTTCTACCGGACTGGTCCATGGAATGGCCTTCGGTATAGTGGTTCACCAGAATTGAAGCCTAATCCACTTTATGCTTTCGACTTTGTCTCTAATGATGATGAGGTTTATTACATCTACAACCTCGTAAATAATTCTCTAATCACAAGGATAGTTTTGAACCAAACCAGCTCTTCTCGTGAACGCTATACATGGATTGAAGCAGAGAATGTTTGGAGGCTATATTCATCAGTACCTAGAGACTACTGTGACAATTATGGCCTTTGTGGAGCCAATGGAAATTGTATCCTTAGTGGGTCACCAGTTTGCCAATGTTTAGAAGGATTCGAGCCTAAATCACAAGAAAAATGGAGCTTAATGGACTGGTCTCAAGGTTGTGTACGCAATAAACCACTGAGCTGCCATAAAGATGGGTTTGTTAAATTTAATGAGTTGAAATTGCCAGATACTACAAATTCTTGGGCGAACAAAAGTATGAGCCTCAAAGAATGCAGGGATAAATGCTTGAACAATTGTTCTTGTATGGCTTATACAAACTCGGATATTAGAGGAGAAGGTAGTGGCTGTGCGCTTTGGTTTGGTGATTTAGTGGATATTAGACAGTTTCCAGCTGGTGGGCAAGAACTGTATATCAGAATGTCAGCCTCAGAGATAGGTGTGGGGTTAATATTTATTATAGGAAAATTCTTATTGAATTTAAATTATTGTTTCCATTGTGTTTTGCATTCTTTTTCATTTTGTTTCTTTACAAACTGCAGTGCTTCCCTTGCTTTTCAATATCTTTTAGCTGTAGTTTAATTATATGTTCTTTGATGTGCCAAATTCAACCCTGAAGAGTCAAAAAAAGGTCGTAGGATGAAGAGAGCAGTGATAGTTGCTGTGTCCCTTGCTGTAGTTTCTGGAATGCTCTTAATAATTGGCTTTTACATATGCAGAAGCAGGACAAAGTTAAGAGGTAAAATAACTTTACTCTTGACAACCATTGCAAACATATGGTAATATTTGTCTTATGGAATTACTTAAAATGCTTTTCGTTTTTAAATCTCTTAGTAATATAAGCAGAATCAGCTTTTGCCCATTTGATAATACAGTATTTAGAACAAGGATTGCTATGAGGTATAATTCAATCATGTTATATTTTTGTCGGTGCTTTGCAAAAGAGTTTCAGAAATTGAACAGTGTCATCAGACCAAGCAAACTTATGCAATTTGTTGCATGATTAATCCCCATCTAATTTCAAGGTTCTAACGCTGAGATTTGTTAGACCTTTATTAGTTTAGCCCTCTACAAATCCAGAGAAAGTTTATGATATAGACCTTTATTAGTCTTGAGTTCTCAATGGACGTACGTATCTTCTATAGTTAGGCCTAGGTACTCATTTTAGTTGATATCTGTAGGAATGATAATTAAAATAGCAAGGTGCTTATTAGACTTGAGTTCTCAGTCGACATATCTTCTATAGCTTGGCCTGGTTTTGATTGATACACCTTGAATTTGAAAGTTTTGCAAGTTTGATTAGTGTAGATGTTTTTGATAATGGTACCTTGATTTCTTTGAGATCACTTACATATAAGTACAACTCTTCTCATATTGCTATATATTGTATTCATTTTCATGTTAATCTCATTGTCCAAGTTGGATAGTATCTTTTTGGCAGAAAGAATGTGTATATAAGATATGAGGAAGGTTAATACTTTTATTAATTATACGAAATTAGTAATATGAGATTTAGGTTATAATTTCGGCTAAAGTAACTTTTATACTGTTTTTTACCTCTTGAATATCTCAGCCATTACTATGATTCTTATTCCTTCCTCTAACCCCCCCACCCCCCAAAAAAAAAAAAAATCGTTTCTATTTCTGTAAAAACAGAGAGGAATGAAGTTGTACGCCATCAGAATAATGAAGGCCAAAACGAAGACCTTGAGCTCCCTTTCTTAGACTTATCCACAATAGCTAGTGCCACTGATAACTTTGAAATCAATAATAAGCTTGGGGAAGGTGGTTTTGGACCTGTTTACAAGGTAAATTTGTGACGTCTTGTACAAAAACAACGACAAATGAGGAAGCACTGTTTAGCTATCTTTCTTCAAATGATAATTTCAGGGTATACTAAAGGATGGACAAGAAATTGCTGTCAAGAGACTTTCCACGAGTTCTGGACAAGGATTGAATGAGTTCAAAAATGAAGTAAGATTGATTGCCAAGCTTCAACACCGAAATCTTGTAAAGCTTCTTGCTTGCTGCATTCAGGAGGAAGAAAAAATGCTGGTTTATGAATACATGCCGAACAAAAGCCTGGACTCCTTCATTTTCGGTTTGAATCCCAAAACTTAATACATTTTGTTTAGCTAGTGTTATCAATATTGAAATATATGAAATTCCCCATGTTTTCTTGAAATATGGGAAAATATAATTAACTTGAACTAGAAACTTACCAGATCAAACAAAAAGTAAAATGTTAGATTGGTCCAAGCGCTTCCACATCATATGCGGAATTGCTCGAGGGCTTCAATATCTTCATCAAGATTCCAGATTGAGAATTATACATAGAGATCTCAAAGCAAGTAATGTTTTACTTGATAGTGAGATGAACCCTAAAATTTCAGACTTTGGCATGGCTAGAACTTTCGGAGGAGATCAATTAGAAGGAAACACAAATAGAGTGGTTGGAACTTAGTAAGTAAAAAATTCACATGCTTTTCATGTAAATCTTCTTCATTTCCTAATCAATATTTTTCACTTAAAACTAGTGATGATGCCTTGCAGTGGTTATATGGCACCAGAATATGCTTTTGATGGGCAATTCTCAACCAAATCTGATGTTTTTAGTTTTGGGATTTTATTGTTGGAGATCATTAGTGGGAAGAAAAGTAGAGGGTTTTACCATCCAAACCACAGCCATAATCTTATTGGAATTGTAAGTTTCAAACAGTCGGATTTCTTATCCAGATATGTTGGATAGATGAATGACAAATAGTGTTTTTCTATTTTCAGGCATGGATACTTTGGAATAAGGGAAGGCCTTTAGATTTGATTGATGAATGTTTAGGAGAAACATGCACATTGTCGGAAGTGCTCCGTTGTATCCATCTTAGCCTCCTATGCGTGCAACAGCGTCCTGAGGATAGGCCAAGTATGTCATCTGTGGTTGTGGGTTTAGGCAGTGAGAGTGCATTGCCTCAGCCCAAAAAACCTGGTTTCTTCTTGGAAAAAGATTCAAATGTAGCACATGGTTTCTCAAGTAAGCACGAATCATCTTCAACCAATGAAGTAACAATTACAATATTGGAGGCTCGTTAAGAATTTTTTACTAATGCAGTACTACTGTAACTATACAATGTTGTCGATACAAAACGAATCATCAATATAATTGTAAATTGTATACCTACAGTTGAGTAAGCCATGTCAATTCTATTGCACTTATTGAACAACAATGCAACCAAGGATTTAATCCTTGGAGCTTGCTTTGATTGGATGTATGACTAAAAAATGAATTGAAGCTGGAGCAGAGGGGAAAAAGAAATTAACCAACCTCTTTTTATTTTTTGAACAACAACGTCTTTTTCTTTCTTTGTCAAAAATAAATTTCATGTTTTTATTTTTTGAACAACCAATATCTGTTTCATTCATTGTCAAAAATGTATTTCATGTTTACCTTGACGCACTCTATTTTCTTGTATGTCATCCCGCCAGTTGATCGCGTCACTCTTTTAACTTAGATACAAGTGTTGTTTTTCCTTCATCACAGGTCTCCCTATAAGTGTTAGATAAATCCATAAAAAATTAATTTGTATTTGTTGGTTTTTAATTGTATTGTAAATTGTGGTAGTGAGGGCTGAAGTTGAAGCATATGTTTATTTTGCAAAACTAAAGACCTCAATTGAGCGAGAGCTGGCTGAAACTTTCGATAGAGTCTCATTAGACACTCGATCAACCAAGTCCCTATTATGGAAATTCCAAAATTTGTTTCCATAGCAGTTGGTGCAGCCACCTCAAGCATAAACCCCATTTACAACCCTAAGACAACCACACACACCAAAAAAAAAAAAAAAAAAAAAAAAAAAAAAAAAAAAAAAAAAAAAACCTTTGAGAGAGCCTTTTCTTTGTCTTCCAACCCTTTCCAGTTTCCATGCTCAAACTAAAGGAATTCATTCTCTGTCACTGGAATTTCTGCCGTCATGTTCATTTGCCATTTGACAATGGCAAGAACTTGACTCTCACACTAACTGATGCAGTGATTTCCCATATGAAACATCACATGCCTATCTAAAGGCTAAACTTTTGAATTCACAAGTCGGCTCCTTAAATCCCCAAGGATGTCTCTGGAGTCCACCAAAAAGAGAAGAAAAATGTTTATACTAACCAATGTCTGAATGTCCAGGTTTATAATCACTAATATATAATAGAAAAAGTGTTAGGGCCGCTAAAAAAACTCTATAAAATCCTAATTCGTGTTGATCACCTATTAACCAAGTCCATGAGCTAGACCAAAGAGTCATTAGTATAACCAATGGATCACCGATTGAACTGCCATTGGAGAAATTATAAAATAAATATGTAAATTGTAAAAATAGGCATGCCTAAATTAAGTCTATAAAAGCAACTACATAAATTTTACTGTCTATTTTACATTAAAAATCTACTTTTCCTATTTTATACTACTACTTTTTCAAATTAACCACATTTATTTATCTATTTTACAATCTACTCTATTTAAATAATAATATTTTTTAATTTTTTATTATTATTCTTTTGTTCCTATCTCTTTATCTTTTTTTTTTTTTTTTTTTTTTTTTTTTTTTTTTTTTTTTTTTTTTGTACCTATCTCTTTATCTCTATCTTTGTCCTTATCTCTCTCAAACCAATCTTTTGTCTCTCCTTTCACTTCTTCTTCTTCTTCTTCCTTTCATGGTCACTTCTATTAAAGTTATTTTCTTTACAGAAATGGTAATTTTCTCCACCCAAAACATATTATCAAATAAACAATTATTAGCAAAATCTAAGAATTTAATTACTATATATGCATTGTTATAAAATAATAATAATAATAATAATTAAAATAAAATTTTAAAAGCTAAAATTTGTCACCATTCGAATAATTTCGTTTGGCTAACATTTTCTTTTCTCTAAATAAATGACATTTTAGAGTACTTCTAATACAACTATTAAGAGTACTTTGTCCATCACAAGGGATTAAAAAATAAACAAAAATTAGTATAGTCTCATAGTTTAATATCTAAATTGAGCACTATAAAAAAGTGCTATATTTAATTATTTATAATGTAATAGGATAACACTTAACAATCAAAGAGAATAATTAAAAAAAAAAAAAAAAAAAAACAGCAACAACAAAAATTTAAAAAAATAAATAAATCGCATTAATCCAAAGTAGAGTTCTAAAGAATATAAAAAATTATCAACCTAAAGTAGAGATGCAAGAAAAATAAAAAAATCCACCAAAATTTTTTTGTGAGGAAATAATATTATATTTTATGTGCTATGTTTAATTCTTTATAATGTAATAGGATAACATTTAACAATCAAAGAGAATAATTAACAAAAAAAAAAAAAAAAAAAACAACAACAACAACAATTTTAAAAAATAAATAAATCGCATTAATCCAAAGTAGAGTTCTAAAGAATATAAAAAATTATCAACCTAAAGTAGAGATGAAAGAAAAATTAAAAAATCCACCAAAAAATTTTTGTGAGGGAAAACTATGCATAGAATGGAAAAGACAGTGACAAATTTATAGTAAAAGGGTGTGAATAAGAAGAGACAAAAATAAAGGAAGATGAAGTGAAAGAGAAAAAATGATATTAATGTAGAGGGTAGTAGGGAAATGAAAAGGTAAGGAAGGAAGAAAGGTTGGAGAAATAGTGGGAAGATGAAAAGGTAAGGAAAGGAGAAAGGTTTTAGAAGTGTAAATATTAATAAAAAAAATGTTAAAAACAATTATAGAAAAATTAAAAAGAAAAAAATAATGACGTAGAGGTTGATGTGGCTCAATTGGAGTGTAGCAACGATAAATGCTACGCTTCAATTTTTAGATATATATAGATTTATAGTAGAAAATGTGTGAATAAGAAGAAACAGAAATAAAGAAAGATAAAGCGAAATAGGATGAATGATATTAATGTAGAGGGTGGTGGGGAGAGGAAAATGTAAGGGAGTGAGAAAGGTTGAAGAAGTGCAAATATTAAAAAAAAATGTTAAAAACAATTATAGAAAAATTAAAAAGAAAAAAGATAATGACGTGGATGCTGATATAACTCAACTGAAGTGTAGCAATAATAAATGCTACACTTCGGCTTTTATATATATATATATATATATATATATAGATTTATAGTAAAAAATGTGTGAATGATATTAACGTAGAGAGTGGTGGGAAGATGAAAATGTAAGGGAGGGAGAAATGTTAAAGAATTGTAAATATTAAAAAAAAATGTTAAAAACAATTATATAAAAATTATAAAGAAAAAAAATAATGACGTGAACTCTAATGTGGCTCAACTGGAGCATAGTAACAATAAATGTTACGTTTAAACTTTTAGAGATATATATATATATATATATATATTAACTAAAATACTTTTTTTAAGAGAGTTTCAACCTATGTCGCCCTCTCCTGATGATAGCTCTTATTCAACTATCAATGAATTTATTAGTTGTGCTAACTAGAACATATAACTAAAATACTCTTAAATCCCTATAAACTAAGAAAAATGAAGTCCTAAGTTGTGAAAATTACAAAAAGAAAAAAGAAAAGAGTAATGTTTGAACCACAAAATATTTTACAACATTTTACAAACTATTGATGTAGCAAATTCTTACAAGTTTTAATCTAGACCCACCACTAAAATCACATTTTTTATTTACTAGTAATTATTTTAAAAATGCTAAAGTCACATTAACAAATTTTAAAATACTGTAAAATAATTTGTGTCTATTGTATTACTCAAAAGAAAATAATAAATTTCATATTCTTTTGTACATAAATAAATGATATTGTTATTTTGTTCACATGTTCATTTAAAAGGATTGTCCTACAAGGAAACTTGTCGACGTGGTGAGAGTGCTTGGACGAATGGATGGATACTTTCTTGTGCATTGAGCAACATAAACTTGTATCCTAAAATGATAGGAGAGAAACAGCATCAGTCTGTGCAAAATTCTTGTCTATTTTGCCAAAAAAAAATACTTTTTCTATTTTACACACCCACTTTTACAAAACACCCACATTAGTTTATCTATTTTATCATCTATTTTATTTAAATAATAATATTTCTTTAATTTTTTATTATATCAAACAAACCACGACCCATATGGCCCTACCCACCTCTTTCTTTCTTTTTCTCACGCCAACCTTTTCTTTTTCTCTAAACCATCTCCTTCTTTCTTGTTTTTCTTTTCCTTCTTCCTTCTTCTCTTTATTCTTTCTTTTTCTTCAACAAATTTCTCAAACTTAAACCAACCTCACCGCCACCATTATCACATTGCCACCATCATCACACCGCTGCCAACAACCTAAGTCAGGCCCAGTTGCAGCAACCCACCACCGCCACCTCCGATCTCTATGTAGTGCTACATGGTCCCCACTTGACTTCATCTTGGTTTTGGTTAATTTTGGAGTTTGATTTCATCTAGTTCTTATTGGTTCTATGATGGGTTATTGCTAATTTTAGTTTTTTGGGTTTTTGTATTTGGGTGGTACCACCTTGATCTGTGGTTGAGGTTGGGTAGGGGTGGTTTTGTGATTTTGTTGTTGGAAGAAGATAGAGATTAGTGGTTGAGGCTAGGGTAAGGGTGATTTTGTGGTTTTGTTGTAAGAAGAAGATAGAGGAGAAGAGCAAGATGAAGGGGGAGAGAGAAAAAAAGAATAAAAAAATCATTTGCACATGAATAGTGACCGTGCATATATGCACGGTTATTGTAGCAATTTTGTATATTTGCATATTTTTGCAAGCACTGATGTAAGTTTTTTTTTTTTGGGGGTTAAAATGTGCAAAATTAAGCACTTTTTGTATTTTGCAAACTTTTGCAACCACTGATGCGGTTGCTCTAAGTTTGGATATTATGACAAATCGCAACTATTGCAAACACACGATTCTTTTATATATATATATATATATATATATATATTGTGGGCAATAAACATTGACTTCTAGAGGAAATATAACTATTTAAGAAATTTCCGACTTATAGTAAGTGTCAAGAGGATGTCATAGACAATCCAAGAATTGGTCAATCTTTTGGAAATTTATAATTTCTTTATAAAGGAAAATTTTAGTATATTTTAGAGGGATTAATATTTTTAGTCAGCAAAATACTCTTGTTAGGACATATGTGAATCATGTTAGGAACATATGTCAATATTTTATGTAATTGGCTAATCCTTTGACAAAACGCACTTTACTTGTAATTGGATAGATCTAGGATGTGTTTAATACTTCAAGGAACAAGGTTTCAGGTTCAAGTGTTAAAACCATGCAAGTCTGTCTAAGAAACAAGTGAGAAAGTGCTGGTTTTTAAAGCTCGACAGCTAGCATTTATCAAGGTTTAAAAAGCTACTGAAACCCGAAGCTCGACAACTAGCTCGATAAATACCCTATCTGTCGAGGTTTATGAAATTTAGTTTTTCAGAGCTGATTTCACTCCAATCCATGAGTATGTGTTTAGGCTTTCTTTTCTCACAACCCTAAACATATATAAGAATTATTTTAAGGGCCATAAAAGGTTGCGCAAGTGTGAAGCAAAGTTGTGTTCATCTGCTATGTTTGTACACCTTAGGGTTTTGTGACTAAGGAGCTTCTTGATCTTTATCGTGTGATGAATTGAACAACTTTGCAGCCAATATCTTTCTCAAGTTAGTGATTAAGTCGCATACTTAGATTCGCACATCTATTGGTTAGTCATGTACTGGGAGTCGTGTATTGAAAAGGAGAGATTGTCACTACAAAATAAGTCCAATTAGATATTGGAGTAAGGGTTCAACTGTAGGTTGGTATGAGGTACTAAGATTCATTTACTTGTAACCACTTGTTTTAATAATAGTGGATTTTCGGGAATGGTGACCTTAAAATCACCTGGTGGGGTTTTTGCCGTATAAGTTTTACCCATTCATAAATAAATCACCGTGTCAATTTAATTTCCGCTGCACTTTAGTTAATCGGTGATTTGTTTGTGCTACCACGCATTTTGCATGTTAATTGAATTAATTAATTAACTTGGCTAAATCAATTGGTTAATTTATTACAATGGGTCAATACATTTTTGGCATATCAAGTGATATCAAAGTGGGTACACTCTGATTAGGTGTTGATCTTTATTGTGTGATCCATTGACTCCAGTTTGTCATGGATTCCTGTTTGTCATGGATAGAGGACAATCTCTTATTATACCTCCTTTATTTAATGGTATGAACTATGCATACTAGAAAGTATGCATAAGAGCTTTCTTGCAGTCATTGGATGAAAATGTGTGGTAAGCTATGGAGATAGGCTGGACCAAGCCTACGAAACCGCCGGCCAACTAGGATGATGGTAAGATCAAGGCGGCAAACTTCAACAGCAGAGCATTGAATACTCTATTCAATGCAGTCACAAATGAGAAATTCAAGAAGATATCCTCTATTGAAACTACTAAGGAAGTATGGACCATTCTTCAGACAACCTATGAAGGAACCAAGGCTATCAAAGATTCAAAGTTTCAGAGGCTTACTACGAGTTTTGAAGAGATTAAGATGGAGGAGGATGAGTCATTCGATGAGTTCTATGCCAAGCTCAATGACATAGTGAACTCAGCCTTTAATCTTGGGGAAACCATTCCTAAACCCAAGATTGTGAGAAAGGTGCTCAGAGTTCTATCTGAGAGATTTCATGCCAAGATCACCATGATTGAGGAATCAAAGGATATTGACAAAATTCCTTTGACAGAGTTGGTTGGAAATCTGTAGACCTATGAGTTGGGATTGACAAGGATCAGGAAAACAAGCAAGAGCAAAAGCATGGCATTGAAGGCCAAGAGCAGTGACACTGATGAGTCTTCAGATGATGAAGATTCTAAGATGAAATCCTATATCATGAGGATGTTCAAGAAGTTCATGAAGAATGCCAACGCGAAAGGATTTGACAAGGACCAAAAGCAATCTAGTTCTTCGCAGTTCAAGAGTCAAGACAAAGGGAAGAAGGATGCTAGGGATGGCGGTCAGCACACTGTTCCTTCAGGATCAAAATGCTTTGGGTGTCAGGGTTTCTGTCACATGAAACAATAGTGCCCTACGTATCTCGAGACTATTGGGAAGAGCAAGGCACTTACTGCTACGTTGAGTGAGACTGAGCCTAAGGATGATTCTGATAATGAGGATGATAGAATCTTAAATGCCTTCACTACCATCGTAAATCCTACTGAAGGGATTGTTGAAGATGAGGATGAAGAAGAGGAATTGGTGGAGTCTAAGTTTGAAAAAATGGATGAGTAAGATGACATCCACACAACCTATGCAAAGTTATACAAGGTCTCAGAAAAGCATGAGATGTTGTATAGGTTGGCCACCAAGAAACTTAGTGAAGTGGATCTTGAACGAGAAGAAATTTCCACTAAGTTTGATGAAGCAAATCAGACCATTAGAGCATTAAGATTTGAGAATAATTTCTTAGCAGAGAAGACCAAGAAGCTTGAGGCAGAATTATTCCAAGTCAGAGCCTAGTTGGGAAGGACTTCAAGTGCAAAGCTCGATGAGATGCTCAGTCTTCAAAAATCTACATCTGATCGAACCGGTTTAGGGTATGATTTCTCTTCTCCTAGTATTGCTTTTGCTAGTACTACTATTTTTGTTCCTCCTGCTGATAATATTAAAACTAAGAACAATGATGTTAAAAATGAATTAGCTAGTGAGAACATAGACAAGGGTAAATCTATCTTAGGAGCACCCCCTAAGCTTGATAAGAAAGAGATCAAGAACCCTAGGACTAAGAAGCGAAATACTCAAAAACTCAAATAGAAAAAGCAGCATTTGTTTCATCATTGTGGCGTAGCTGGACATACTCGACCTAATTGCTATAAGTGGTTAGCCACTCAACAGAGCAACAGCACGATCGTATTGGGAAACCAAAATCAGTTTCCATCCTCCTTTGTTCCTCTTGGAAATCTTCTCAAAGCCCTCATATTCCGCAATAAATAATTCATATATTCTTATGAATTATATGAACATACTGGATTAATTTGCAAAAATGAAAGATAGTATACAACAAACAATTCTTATTCTTGTTCCGCAAGATTTGTTCCTGATGAAATCTATGTCAAAATTTTCACTGCCTAAAAAAAAAAAAAAAAAAAAAAAAAAAGACATTTTTATTTTTTTTTCCTAAATAAACGTATAAAATGCCTCTACCCAAATTGTTCGGGTAAAATTCTCTTTTTCCAAGCTGTTTATAATTTTAATTTTTTCCCCCTGAAACTGAATAGCTGTTCAAAACTGTTGCTGAGTTGGTTTATTACTTCGTAGTGTTGCGACTTGAATATTTATTGTATGTTCCCACAGCCAACCCAAATAGAAGTCAATGCATGAAAACACCGTCAGTTGTCATCTCTCAAGTCTAAGGGTGGATTTTTCAACCAAAAAAGAAAGTCTAAGGGTGGTCAATGGGCCGGCTCGGCCCATTTTTACTTAGCCCATGGATCAACGAGTTGTTGACCAATATAGGCAGTGTCAGGTTGGGCTGGATGGAAAATCAGCCCATAGACCTACCTATGGGCAATGCTTCTTTGGTCTTTAGTGGACTGGGCTAGTAAGGTATGATGAATAGGCTACCTATGAACATTTGATATGGGCCTTGATGGGCATATAAAAATTTAGCTAAAATAATTATAATTATATATTATTACAAAATGCTTGTCAAATTGAACAACTAAATCTACTAAAAATATTCTATCCAAAAAAAATCTACTAAAAAGATATTCTTAAAAAAGGTACTAAAATAAGATTAATTAACTTGTATTGATTAGAATAAGAGAGATGCTACGTCCACAACATTTTTACTACATTTACAAAACAAAGCACAAGTGGTTAGTTGTTATTGATTCAAATTTGAACCTAACATTAAGATTACTTTTTTGTCCAACAATAACAACTTGCCACTTAGGATTTGTAATAAAAATGTTGTGAAAATATTGTGGACATATCATTTCTCTTAGAGTGAATAAGTATATTGATATATTCATGAAAAATGTTATGTCCACAACATTTTCACGACAAATCATAGGTGGTAGGTTGTTAGTTGTTGTTATAGGTGAGTAAAAAAGTAATTTAAATTGTGAATTCAAATTAGAACCAATAACTACTTATCGTCTATGATTTGTTGTAAAAATGTTATGGACGTAGCACCTCTTTATATTCATGAATATATTAGAGTGAAAATAGTTGCATCACTACAAATGCGTACATCCCAACTAGGTTGGCACCTACAAACTTGTTTGTCATTTGCAATTCCCAATCTATTTGTGTTGGAACTTGGAACATTAAATAAATTTATCTAAAAAAAAAACAGTGAAATAACTTGTTACATAAATATTGCAACTAATTGCTAATCATTATCTTGAAGTGGTAGATTGTTGGTCATATGGTGGACTTCTTGGCATCCACTCGACCCTCTCTAACTTCAATCACTTAAATGCCTCTACTAATTCAGCTTCTCGTGTAGCTTCTTGTTGTCTTCTGTCTCACACACACACACAAAATGCTTCTGATGCAACTGTGGAAATAGGAACTGATAATACATCACAAGCTATAATGGAAAGTACAAGATACTTACTTTGATTTGTTTTCCACCAATCCAATAAATCAAACGATCCTTCTTTATTGATTTCAAGTAAAGGTTGATTTAAATAACGTTGTAATTTAGATAAGACACCTAATGTTATTGAAGATGCTTGTCCTTTTCTTCTTTTAACCATATGATAAGCAATTTTTTTTCTTGGTCACCTAAAAAACTAGCAGAGGACAAAGAGCTTCTTGTCTTTTGTGTTTTGGGCACAAGTTTTAGAATTTTTATAAACGTTTCTATAATATCAAATAATTGTGTCACTGAATTTTAAAATGATAGTATGGTCTTGAATTTTTTCAACATTATTATTATAAATTATTTCTAAGAAAACTCTCAACTCTTCAATTTTAAACCTAGGATCAAGAATAATAGCCATTCCAAAATCAAAGGCATATCTCCCTAATATTTGTCAAATTTTTGTCTCATTAGTTTTAACGTCTCATCAAATATTCCAAAAGTATAACCATAAATCTTCATGGAAGTGCAACTCTTGCTTTATTAGAACTCAAAAAAAAAAAAAAAAAAAAAGGAATTGACTGATAATCAGTAGCAGCTCTAGAAAGTTTTTTTTTTTTTTTTTTAAGATGATCATCAAGAAACATTAATTATATAAAATCTAATAAAGAAATAACTTGAATATATTAATGTCACAGAAGAAAAAAAAAACTTAAATACATGAACTATTACAATTTCTTTGTACTAATAAAGAGAAACTAAAAAAATTGAACTAATAAGAGATAAATTGAAATTTG
Organism: Quercus lobata; assembly: GCF_001633185.2. Taxonomy (NCBI): domain Eukaryota; kingdom Viridiplantae; phylum Streptophyta; class Magnoliopsida; order Fagales; family Fagaceae; genus Quercus; species Quercus lobata. Next base: position 16,114,960 of record NC_044911.1, on the reverse strand, counting down.
AAAATGTTGAGATAACAATAATAAAGCAAGAAAGAGTTTGAAATGATAACATAGAAGAAAAAAAATGAAGAGAGAGAGAGAAAGAGAGAGATGATATTTGCTATAACTACGAGCTAAACTGCTAAGGAAAGCATAATTTTTGTTACTGCAAATTTAAAGAGGGCATAACTACTAGCACTATTAAGGAGGACTCACCAACACAATATTTTCAAATTAGAAATTATTTTTATACAATAAGTTGAACAAGTTACAAATTGAATGATTATGGGTTTTTATTTGTTTTTGTATTAGAATAGACTTTTGTTGAATATATATATATATATATATATATTGATACAAGATAGAATTCTACTCTAACCTAATCTAAGTGTATATGTGTGTGAAGTTCCCTCCTGGAGACTTAAATCCCGGCCCTTACACCTCACACCCCACAAGCTTTTATACTTGTGGAGTGACCACCACACCAAGGCTGCACAGTGGTTTTTGTTGAATAATTTGTTCACTTGTTGTTTGATAGTCTTATTATTACTCTTATTATTTTTTTGGGTTATTGTTTTTTGTTATTTGGGCTTTTATTTATTGTTGTTATTTATGACCTTTTTTTTTTTTTTTTTAATATATGGTTTAAGAATTATGTTTTGGGACTAGATTATTTTTTGGAATAATGCTATGTTCATAACATTTTTACAAAAAAATCTTATTTGACAAGCTGTTTTTGATGGGTGAAAAAGTGAGGTCAGTATTTGGCGCAAATTTGAATCAATAACAATTAACCACGTAGGATTTGTTATGAAATTATTATGAAAATGTTGTGAACATAACATTATTCTTATTTTTATTGAACTCAAATTCTTGTGATTCTCAAGTCAAGATGTTCAAAATTTTTATAGTTAGTTTAATATATAATTTTTTTTGAAATATATATACACACACATTTTTATGCAAGTTAGGTTGATCATGTGACTCCACGAGGAGCTAGTAATGGGATTTTTACAAACATGGAATTCGCTTTCCGCAAGAAGTCAAACAATGAGAGGTACCAAGGGACTAGTAAAGAACTAAGGAAGAAGACCTTAAGGAATTTCATTAACACTAGAAGATTCAATGAACTCTACTATTTGGAAGATTTTTTAAGAAATAAATCCCCGATTATATTTTACACAATGTATCTATTCTATATCTATATCTATGTATTACTAAAAGTTGAAGTATAGTATTTAATGTTGCTACGCTTACATTGAGCCACGTTAGCAGCCATGTCATTTCCATAATTTTTTTTTTTTTTGTATTTTCCCAACAATTTAAAAATAGATTTTATCAATTTTAAAATAATAAAATAAATCTCACCTCTATCTTCACCATAAAGGAAACTTCTTATTAAATTAATTCCCACCACTATCTCCACCATAATTCCCACCACTATATCTATATATCTATATCTATATCTGTATCAATTTCTCTCTTCATCTTTGCCAAAACCTACAGTTTCAAACTCTTAATCTAATTTTCACTAGCATTTTCCCTTAAAAACCAACAAATACAACGTTTCGGCTCTAGGAAGTTACAAATCTCATATCTATCTCCACCATAATGCCCACTTCCTATTAAATTAATTTCCACCACTATCTTCACCATAAAGACCATTTATTAATTCCCACCACTATCTCCACCATAATTCCCACCACTATATCTATATATTTATATCTATATCTATATCTACATCAGTTTCTCTCTTCATCTTTGCCAAAACCTACAATTTCAAACTCTTAATCTAATTCTCACTAGCATTTTCCCTTAAAAACCAACAAGCACAACGTTTCGGCTTTAGGAAGTTACAAATCTCATCTCTATCTCCACCATAAAGCCTACTTCCTACTAATTTAATTCCCACCACTATCTCCACCATAAAGCCCATTTATTAATTCCCACCACTATCTCCACCATAATTCCCACCACTATATCTATATATCTATATCTTTATCTATATCAATTTCTCTCTTCATCTTTGCCAAAACCTACAATTTCAAGCTCTTAATCTAATTCTCTCTAGCATTTTCCCTTAAAAACCAACAAACACAACGTTCTGGCTTTAGGAAGTTACAAATTTGTACCTTTCATATTCCTTCTCCCTCAACTTCTTTCTTTATCTCTCTCTACGTTCTTCTCTCTGTCCCTCTATCTAAAACGCCAAAGCAACCTTCTCTCATTCTACAACCCTTCCTTCTTCTTACCTCTTGCCTTTCTTTGAATCTAACAACGATGAAGAAGCATGATGGTTGAATCCGAATTGTTTAAATTGGAACTATTGACAACAGTGTTGTTAAAGGCGAGAGTGGCCTTGATGATCGCCTCCTAGGTTGTTCGTTTCTCCAATCCAGAAGACTAAGTCATCCTGCACAATGATTTAAAGGCTTCCCAAGAGGTTTATAACTCCAAAGATCAAAACTTTTTTTTTCTTTTTTGTTTGGTGGGTTTTGTTGAAATTTACTATATGAATGAGATGGTTTATTTATGAACATGGGATTTGAAGAATTTTTACTTATTTTGTAGTATTACATAAAGCCCAATTCGTGGAAATGCAGATCGAAACATATGGGAAGAATAGAAAGTAGTTTTTTTTTTTTTTTTGGATCAAGAAATGGATGTGTGAATATATATGGAGACTATGGCGATAATTATTTGGTTCATAAATATTTAATTTGCAAATAATTTGGAGGCCATGCTTAGCAAGTTGTTATATTTAAAGTTGTTTTAGTATGTGGTTAAATGGTATACTTTATTTTGAAGCAAATTGGCTATGTTAGATAGTGATTATTTAGAGTTTTGTTGTTGCATTTGAATTATGCATCAATTCATAATTTTTGTGCTACTATTTAAACCCCTACTTTAAACTTGGATAAATTTCATAGTGTTACATGTGCACAAATAGTTTGATAAAATTCTTAAGTGATGTTTCATTTGCCTTTTTTAAAATTGGTATTTTTCATACAATATAACAAAAGTTGCGAACAATTTTTTATTTTATTTTATTTAGATTATGTTTCTCCAACTTAAAATGAATTACTGGCTTCTATGGATGGCATCTATTCTTTGAACTTGATTTTAGGTTTCATTTGATTCTCTTCTTTTAGAAAACATATACATTCTCCGATTGTAAGTTTTGGTTTGATTGACAGATCTTGAATTGGCAAGCAAGCAGAAGCTATCTTTAATAGTTTTAAGGTTGGTAATTAAAGTCATTCGTTAACCTAGTAGATGTTCAGGATTGTGTTTGGTTCTAAAGGGGTGGTTTCTCTCTCTACTATTCGATGAATTTTCTTTTTCAAATTTAAATTTTATTTTATTTTATTTATCTTGGGTCTCATACTGTTTTTCACATTGTTTAATCAAAATGCAGAAATTTAGTTTAATTCAAGGTCATCAAAGCTGTTGGCCAATATCCTATACTCATGGGCCTATCTGTTGGGAACTTAATTGCTTGATGAGATGAAATGGCAAGTGTTTTTTCTTGAATCGTCTTTTTGGGTTGCTTTGAATTAATCTATTTTTTTGGGTTGCTTTGAATTAATCTATTCTATAGGTGTTCTTTTGGTGTTGCATAACATATGCTAGATGAAATTTCTTTTAAATTTGATGTGAAATCTTTCCATTCAAAGTTTTTTCCCCTACTCATGTTGTGATAAATCTAAGTAGCTATACTATGGTTGTAAAAAATTAATTTTTCTATGCAAATGATTAATTTGGTTATAATAGAAATTTCCCAAATATATTTATTTAAATAAAAAATTAATTTGATTGTAGACAACTTAACTACTTTTATGACTCCATGAATTGTCTAATATGTCATTTACTATGATATACAACAAATTTTGTGCTAATTTTTTATAGGTTTAATTTTCTTTCTTGTTTGCTTTGCACTTCTTATGAATGGTTTAAATTTTTTTTCATTTCTTACTTTGACTAATTTTGCTTATTGTTGATTTCATCAAAGAGTAGTATTACCAATAAAATAAAGGAAAAAAGAGAAAGGGAGAATTGAGGCTTTGGGTCATAATAGGTAGGCTTTTTATATTTTAATTTATAATTTTAAATGTACTGTTATGATTTTATGAGATTGTTATGCCACTTTGTAAATTATTAGCCATTTTCTCTAACTTCAAAATTTGGAATGATGTCTTCGAACTATATAATGGTTGTTGGAGCATCAAAGCCAACTGCAGTGGCAGATGCTGATAGGTTTTCCAGTATGAAAAGGTAGAATGTTGATGAGTTTTATTTAGTTTCAATTTATTTATAATGTATAAATTGTGTTTCACATCTCTGACCTTATGAAGTTTGACGAGTCCAAACAAGTTCCTATAAGTACACTTTGGTGAGATTTTTTATCTTCAAAGAATTGGCATAACAATTATCATGGAATTTATTGTAGCATAGGAACTATAAAGCAATCTACTATACATAGCCATGAATTTTGATTGGGTAAAATACTATTTTGGTCCCTAAACTCCGAAAAAAATTTGTTTTTCATCCCTAAACTTTAAAAAGTTCTTTTTTCATCCCTAAAATTTGAAAAGAGTTTTTTTTAATGTTTAGAGACAAAAATAGGAATGAAAAAGGAACTTTTTAAAGTTTAGGGATGAAAAACAAATTTTTGTTAAAGTTTAGGAACCAAAATAGTAAAAGGAACTGATTTCAATAATTTAGGGATGAAAAGTAAAGTTTAAGGATATAAATAAAACATTTTCAATAGTTTAGGGATAAAAAACGAACTTTTCAATAGTTTAGGGATGAAAAACAAATTTTTGATAAAGTTTAAGGACCAAAATAGTATTTTACCCATTTTGATTCTATATTTCTATTATACCAAGCAATGATTGATGCTTTTGAATGCTTCAGATTCTATCCACAATTTGTCTGGTTTTCATGGATAATATATTGTTTCAGGTTTAGGTTATTCATGATACTCAGATTTAGAGTTTGAACTTTTGGATTAAGTTTATTGTAAATGATTGCATCATTGTGGTGTCTTTCATTGCTTTGAGAAGTAAATTTTGACTTGAACGAATAAGATGAACTAAAGTATATATGAATGAAATAAGATGCATGTGGCTGTGTTGTCAATTGCCATTACTCGTATTCTATACCATATATAAACTCTATAATGACGTAGCTTTTCATTATAACGAATGGTCTTGGTTGATGAAAGTGGAAAATCACTACAGACAAAAATCGAAACTACTATCTTTATTTTGAACTCATATGTGCTCAATTAGGATTGATATATATTGGTCATGGTGAGCAAAGAAAACAAAACTTATTTTTTATTTTGCACACATGCATGCAATGAATATACGAACAAGATGGCTTCAGTTAGTTTTCCAGATAATGTCCTCTAACTCTTTTTCACATTGCTTCACAAAATTAACATCTCATGTTGATGGTGTTTGATGATGTGTAAGGCTATAAGATGTTGAAAAATAAGAAACTCTAGGATCTTTTGTTTTTGGTTTTGCATAGTAAGAGCTTGCAATTACAAATGGCAAAACCCACCCACACTCCAAAAGGGAAAAAAAGAAAAAAAGAAAAGAAAAAAAAAAGGTACTTAAATTTGGGCAAAAGTGACTTTTATTTACTCGAAATCATTGACTAAAACTATTTCACTTAAAATTGTTCATATGCAAGTTTAAAGAAAAGAGATGAGACTCTAGAAGGAGGATGCTTGGGTGAAGATTGTTAGGTGAATGATCTCCAAAATCATATAAGTGTAGAATATATTTATGTAATGAGGTTTGTTTATATGTAATAATTTATAATAGAAAATAACGTAAATTTATATGTAATATGAAGTCATATAGATTTGTTGGTACAAAAATGAATGTAGATTTTGCTTAAAATTCTCTCATTGCCTTGATTTTTTTTTTTATAAAAAAATTACCATCTTTATTTTTATGTTGTATTCTCTTTTTTCTTTTAGTTTATTTTTGCTGGGCTAATTAGGCTCTTATTGATATTTGATTTCCTATAATCTCATATTCCATGTTAATTAGAATTTAGAGGTGCATGTTTAAGAAGAATAAAAAGAATAGATGGGATTCTAGAATGATATTTATGCTAAAATTTGAAAATCCTTTATTTTTTATGATGGCATAATAGTGTTTTAGGTCTGACTATAGTAGATAGCATGCTTGATCCTAAGAAGTCACAATTATTATTTTTTAGACCTTAACAGTATCAAATTGGTCTCTTCAATTTTTGGAAAATTATTCTAAAAGCCTTTCTAAGCATTTATATTCATTTATATTAATTTATCTTTAATGCAGTCACACATTTGTTTTATCTTTGTTATTATAAATAGAAGTGATTTTAAATTTAATTATCCCGTGCATCGCACGAATTAGTGACTAGTTATTTTAAATAATGGAAGACAATTATTTATTTATTTTAGTAACATACACAAACAAGAGAGATGGGATGAACCGATGGAAGTGTTAACACAAACAAACTCCTCCCAAAAGTCATACCCACCAAGAATGAGTAGAGTTTGTGACGAGTGTATGTTAGAAATCTATCCCCTCTTCCCGGTGTGTGTGCTCCTCTCTTTGATATGTGTTTGTTTTTTAAAGAAAAAACACCAGTTTTTATAATTTAATTGGTTTTATTTCTTCAAATACAATATCTTTTTTTTTTTTTTTGGAGAAAAATATCTTTTTTTATTGAAACAAAAATTGTAATTTATAAAATTCATTATCTTACATTAACCTTTGGCTTAATATCGTTTTGCTAACTATACATTATAATATAGGACAAACATAAATTAAATATTAATGTAATGGTTGAATTCATGAACCATCGTACTCCTTTCTTAAGGTGTGTGTCTTTGTCTTAGAATCTCATTTATTTATCTTTATATGTGTTTGGTTTTCAAAAAGCACACACCATAAAAAGAAAAAAAGAAAAAAAAAAAAGAGTGGGTTAAGGTTGGGCTTAAAGCCCCTCCTATTTCTAGTCCTAGTGTGAGCTCGCAATAGCAATCTGAATTTATAACGTTGCGGGCTTCTTGGCTATTTTCGTGAGAAATTGATACCAAGCAGTAATTATGGCTTGGCCAGGAGTGGAGGATGACTGGGTCCAAGCTGAATTAAAAAAACTCATTGGGTTAACCTGTGGGCTTATTTGGACTGTAGGTTGGTTTAGGCCTCAACTAGAAAAGATTCTAGGAATCTCTCATTCTGAACCTATAAATGCTCACTTTTTTTTGTGCAATTTTTTAGGCAAAAAGTACGTTTTAGTCTATAAATTTTGTTTTTACTGTTTTTAGTCCTTATCTTGAAAAATGCTTCTTGTTTTGATTCTTGCCGTCACATTAGAAACAGAAAAAACTAACGTGACAAACAAAATGAATAAATAATACTAAATTAATGTCCACGTGACTTAAATTAATAATAAAAAATATTTTTTGGCATTAAAAAAAGTTACGTCAGCATTTAAATTAAAAAAATTAATTTATTAATTTTAACTAATTAAAAAAAATTAAAAATTAAATATCATATGAATTGAGATCTAAGGGCACGTTTGGTAGATTGTAATAGACACTGTAATTTAATAGATATTCTTATGGTATAACTATTCGATTGTTTGGTTATGTTTTTATTACAATGAATAGTTATTTCTTATGAATAACTATTCTTCAAAATGAGGAATAACTATTCCTTATCAAAAGTACTGAATATATATTCATTCACCTCATGTAATAACTTTTTAAAAAAATTTCCTAAAAAGCCATTAGTTGCCACATCTTCAAAATGAAAGAAAATGAATTTTCCTTGTTGTTAATTATTAGCTATATTTTGAACATCCTAAAATAAGTGTATTTTAGGAAATTTGACTAAAAAATGATTTAATTACACATTTTTTTTATACTCTACTAAATTGTGGATGCATATTCAGAATTCTATTCCTAAATGGTCACCAAACTAATGAATAATAATACTTATTACATTCCAACTTAATGTATTCCTTGTAATACTTATTCCAATTTCGTGTAATAATCATTACAGTGTACCAAACGTGCCTTAAGTGTATCTTGAGCAAGGACAAATAACACAAACCCAAAAAAAAAAAAAAAAAAAGTACTTTGTCGCTGAGAAAGTTTCTGCTTCGCTTGAGGAACTGCAGAGGGCAAACCCAATGTCCACAGGCACAAACAGATGAATATAGGCAGAACCTATTAAATATCACAACAATTCAACAAAATCGACAAAGCAATTCGAAGACAATAAGCCATTGGACTTGATAACCCAACAAAAAAAAAAAAAAAAAAAAGCAAAACCTAGAAACCAAAACAACTCAAAATCAAAATTTAAAGCCAACCCAACAAAAAATTAGTAAAACCCAGAAACCAAAACAACTCAAAATCAAAACCCAGATACAAAAAACAATTGAAAACCAAAAATTGAAACAAGAAAGTGAATGCAAATAGAGGGAGGAAAGAGACTAACGGTGCGGCCATCGATGGTGTACCTATCCTCGAGGACACGGTTAAGAACAGAAGGGTTAGAGAAGACAACAAAGCCAAAGCCACGAGGGCGACCAGTGGGTTTCTCGCGCATGATAACGGCTTGGGTGACTTGACCGTACTGGGTGAAGTACTCAGTCAAGGTTTCTTCGCTGGTGTCCCATGCTATGCCTCCTATGAATAGCTTTCCTTCGTTTGAATCCATAGCTTTCCTAGGAAGGGAGTCCTAGCAGCTCGTCGATTTCTCAAGCGTAAACGGGTAAGGAAGCTTTCTGGGTTAGCCGAGAAATTTGGAAAAAGAGAGTAGAAATGAAAGCATTCTCTGTTTGGTTGCCGAGAAAACGCAGGAAAATAATTTGAAAGTGAAAGTTTTGTTCTTTTCTTTATAGTAAAACCCTCTTTAAGCTTTGTAGAGTGAAGGTTTTGAAATCTCAGCTCACAAAAATAAATTGATGTTAGAAGTTGTAGTTTACTTCATTCGCCTGTGTTTTCTTGCGACCAAGTGAAGCAGAAACTTTCTTAACGATAAAGATTTACTGGTTTTTTTTGTTTTTTTTATTTTTGGGTTTGTGTTTTTGTTTTTCTTTTTTTTTTAAGGACATATTTAGATCTCAATTTATATGGTATTTAGTTTTTAATTCTATTTTTAAATTTTTTAATTAGTTAAAATTAATGAATTAAATTTTTTTTTTAAATTTAGATATTGATATGACATTTTTTAATACCAAAAAATATTTTTTTATTATTAATTTAAGTTACGTGAACATTAATTTAGTATTATTTATTCCTGCCGTTTACCACGTCAGTTTTCTCCGTTTCTGATGTAACGGCAGAGACCAAAACGAGAAACAGTTTTTAGAATAAGGATTAAAAGTAATAAAAATAAAATGTATGGACTAAAATAGAAATAACCTGAATATGTAAGAACTAAAATATAGTTTCCGGTATTTTTTTGGTTGATTTGTCTTTCGAAAATTAAATCAGGCTTTTCTTTTGCAAATCAAAAAACTATCAAGGCTACGGCTAGGCTAGTCTCCAGGTCGGCTTGTGATCCAAAAACAAAATGTCAATGGTCGGTTAAAGAGTGATTTGTTTTCCATCAAGTCTGTTCAATATACGAGAGCAACATTGGCTTTGCCTCGTAGCCTAAATACAAGTTTGGATAAATATTGTTGAAGAGTGCAATGAATGAGAAAATGGGCAAGGCTTACCTCCAAAATGGCCACGTGTGTGCAACTAATACAAGGGTTCGACTTCCCGTCAAAAATGATCACGCGTGCATGTAGACTCTTATCACAAATCCTGAATTCAAAGTCCAGCAAAACATATATATTTGATTTCTATTTTTTTTTCGTTTCTTGTGGACCGGGAAGCAATGATTATTTATTTTGAGTGTCAAAAGGAGTCGTAAAATTAGAATATCCAAGTTGGTCTAGTCTTCCTAAAAATTTACAGTTTCTCAATAAAACATCTAATTTGATTTGTCTGCATCAATTTTTTTTACGAAAGGACTAGTCATGAGTTTTACCAATTTTTTCACGACTGTTACTGTTACTGTTACAAGTCTTTGTGTTTCGGTGGATTCAGTCGAATATTGTCTCAAATGCTAATAAAGTAAGATGTAAAAAAAAGCAGTCAATGATTTTTTGGTGTCTGCAACTGCAAGAAGAAAAGCACTCATTCATATCTCTTTCACCAACTCTATGCTGAGACTCATTACCAACTATATCAATTCAGGATCAACATAAAAGCCGACTCAACACTCCTCAATGAATTTCCTCATAATCTATGTGATTGGATCACATATCCTTTTCTCATTTTATTTTAGGACAAAATGCTAATAGATTTTCGTGTGCAGTAGGGAATAATGATTCACGAAAATAAGTGTTATTGGTTGAAATGTGGAAAAAGTCAGATAAGGAGGCCGCTTTCATAAATGTTCAGCCATCAATGTGTAAGCACTAGCACTATACACACTTGCATTTGTCCTGACCCTTCTTTTTGTTGAATACATGTAGTGTTCAAGGTCTTGTCGTTTTAGCTTGTTAGGTACTCCATTGGGGTTTATGAATCATAGGGGTTTATGATCTATATTTTAAGTTTTTAGAGGGATAATCAAGGAGGTCTAAAACTAGAAATCAATGGGAACGCTTTCCTTTATTTCCATTCTTACTTGTTTACTCTTTTTGTTCTTCAAAGTTTCATTTGCAGCAGTAGATAGCATTACTCCATCCCAATCTATTAGCGATGGAAGTACCTTAGTTAGCAAAGAGGGAAGCTTTGAACTGGGTTTCTTCAGTCCTGGTAGTTCCAAGAATAGGTACTTGGGAATATGGTACAAGAATATCCCAGTTAAAACTGTTGTTTGGGTTGCAAACAGACTCAACCCAATCAATGACACGTCTGGCTTGTTAATGATAAACAGCACAAGTGGTCTTGTGCTTATGAGTAATAATAAGAGTGTTGTTTGGTCCACAGGATTAGGAACACAAATACAAGCCAATAATCCTGTATTGCAGCTCTTAGACTCTGGAAATCTTGTCCTAAGAGATGGAAATTCAGAAATCTCTTTGTGGGAAAGCTTTGATTATCCATCTGATACATTGTTACCAGGAATGAAGATGGGATGGGACCTAAGGAAAGGTATTAAACGGCGTTTTACAGCTTGGAAAAGTCCAGATGATCCTTCTCCGGGAGATTTAACATATGGGATTGAAATGCAACCTCCTTCACAGCCTGAGGCTTATATTATGAAAGGCAACAAAAAGTTCTACCGGAGTGGTCCATGGAATGGCCTTCGGCATAGTGGTGCACAGGCAATGAAGCCTAATCCGCTTTATGCTTTCGACTTTGTCTCTAATGAGGATGAGGTTTATTACATCTACAGCCTCAGAAATAATTCTGTAATCACAAGGTTAGTTTTGAACCAAACCAGCTCTTCTCGTGAACGCTATACATGGATTGAAGCAGAGAATGTTTGGAGGCTATATTCATCAGTACCTAGAGACTACTGTGACAATTATGGCCTTTGTGGAGCCAATGGAAATTGTATCCTTAGTGGGTCACCAGTTTGCCAATGTTTAGAAGGATTCGAGCCTAAATCACAAGAAAAATGGAGCTTAATGGACTGGTCTCAAGGTTGTGTACGCAATAAACCACTGAGCTGCCATAAAGATGGGTTTGTTAAATTTAATGAGTTGAAATTGCCAGATACTACAAATTCTTGGGCGAACAAAAGTATGAGCCTCAAAGAATGCAGGGATAAATGCTTGAACAATTGTTCTTGTATGGCTTATACAAACTCGGATATTAGAGGAGAAGGTAGTGGCTGTGCGCTTTGGTTTGGTGATTTAGTGGATATTAGACAGTTTCCAGCTGGTGGGCAAGAACTGTATATCAGAATGTCAGCCTCAGAGATAGGTGTGGGGTTAATATTTATTATAGGAAAATTCTTATTGAATTTAAATTATTGTTTCCATTGTGTTTTGCATTCTTTTTCATTTTGTTTCTTTACAAACTGCAGTGCTTCCCTTGCTTTTCAATATCTTTTAGCTGTAGTTTAATTATATGTTCTTTGATGTGCCAAATTCAACCCTGAAGAGTCAAAAAAAGGTCGTAGGATGAAGAGAGCAGTGATAGTTGCTGTGTCCCTTGCTGTAGTTTCTGGAATGCTCTTAATAATTGGCTTTTACATATGCAGAAGCAGGACAAAGTTAAGAGGTAAAATAACTTTACTCTTGACAACCATTGCAAACATATGGTAATATTTGTCTTATGGAATTACTTAAAATGCTTTTCGTTTTTAAATCTCTTAGTAATATAAGCAGAATCAGCTTTTGCCCATTTGATAATACAGTATTTAGAACAAGGATTGCTATGAGGTATAATTCAATCATGTTATATTTTTGTCGGTGCTTTGCAAAAGAGTTTCAGAAATTGAACAGTGTCATCAGACCAAGCAAACTTATGCAATTTGTTGCATGATTAATCCCCATCTAATTTCAAGGTTCTAACGCTGAGATTTGTTAGACCTTTATTAGTTTAGCCCTCTACAAATCCAGAGAAAGTTTATGATATAGACCTTTATTAGTCTTGAGTTCTCAATGGACGTACGTATCTTCTATAGTTAGGCCTAGGTACTCATTTTAGTTGATATCTGTAGGAATGATAATTAAAATAGCAAGGTGCTTATTAGACTTGAGTTCTCAGTCGACATATCTTCTATAGCTTGGCCTGGTTTTGATTGATACACCTTGAATTTGAAAGTTTTGCAAGTTTGATTAGTGTAGATGTTTTTGATAATGGTACCTTGATTTCTTTGAGATCACTTACATATAAGTACAACTCTTCTCATATTGCTATATATTGTATTCATTTTCATGTTAATCTCATTGTCCAAGTTGGATAGTATCTTTTTGGCAGAAAGAATGTGTATATAAGATATGAGGAAGGTTAATACTTTTATTAATTATACGAAATTAGTAATATGAGATTTAGGTTATAATTTCGGCTAAAGTAACTTTTATACTGTTTTTTACCTCTTGAATATCTCAGCCATTACTATGATTCTTATTCCTTCCTCTAACCCCCCCACCCCCCAAAAAAAAAAAAAATCGTTTCTATTTCTGTAAAAACAGAGAGGAATGAAGTTGTACGCCATCAGAATAATGAAGGCCAAAACGAAGACCTTGAGCTCCCTTTCTTAGACTTATCCACAATAGCTAGTGCCACTGATAACTTTGAAATCAATAATAAGCTTGGGGAAGGTGGTTTTGGACCTGTTTACAAGGTAAATTTGTGACGTCTTGTACAAAAACAACGACAAATGAGGAAGCACTGTTTAGCTATCTTTCTTCAAATGATAATTTCAGGGTATACTAAAGGATGGACAAGAAATTGCTGTCAAGAGACTTTCCACGAGTTCTGGACAAGGATTGAATGAGTTCAAAAATGAAGTAAGATTGATTGCCAAGCTTCAACACCGAAATCTTGTAAAGCTTCTTGCTTGCTGCATTCAGGAGGAAGAAAAAATGCTGGTTTATGAATACATGCCGAACAAAAGCCTGGACTCCTTCATTTTCGGTTTGAATCCCAAAACTTAATACATTTTGTTTAGCTAGTGTTATCAATATTGAAATATATGAAATTCCCCATGTTTTCTTGAAATATGGGAAAATATAATTAACTTGAACTAGAAACTTACCAGATCAAACAAAAAGTAAAATGTTAGATTGGTCCAAGCGCTTCCACATCATATGCGGAATTGCTCGAGGGCTTCAATATCTTCATCAAGATTCCAGATTGAGAATTATACATAGAGATCTCAAAGCAAGTAATGTTTTACTTGATAGTGAGATGAACCCTAAAATTTCAGACTTTGGCATGGCTAGAACTTTCGGAGGAGATCAATTAGAAGGAAACACAAATAGAGTGGTTGGAACTTAGTAAGTAAAAAATTCACATGCTTTTCATGTAAATCTTCTTCATTTCCTAATCAATATTTTTCACTTAAAACTAGTGATGATGCCTTGCAGTGGTTATATGGCACCAGAATATGCTTTTGATGGGCAATTCTCAACCAAATCTGATGTTTTTAGTTTTGGGATTTTATTGTTGGAGATCATTAGTGGGAAGAAAAGTAGAGGGTTTTACCATCCAAACCACAGCCATAATCTTATTGGAATTGTAAGTTTCAAACAGTCGGATTTCTTATCCAGATATGTTGGATAGATGAATGACAAATAGTGTTTTTCTATTTTCAGGCATGGATACTTTGGAATAAGGGAAGGCCTTTAGATTTGATTGATGAATGTTTAGGAGAAACATGCACATTGTCGGAAGTGCTCCGTTGTATCCATCTTAGCCTCCTATGCGTGCAACAGCGTCCTGAGGATAGGCCAAGTATGTCATCTGTGGTTGTGGGTTTAGGCAGTGAGAGTGCATTGCCTCAGCCCAAAAAACCTGGTTTCTTCTTGGAAAAAGATTCAAATGTAGCACATGGTTTCTCAAGTAAGCACGAATCATCTTCAACCAATGAAGTAACAATTACAATATTGGAGGCTCGTTAAGAATTTTTTACTAATGCAGTACTACTGTAACTATACAATGTTGTCGATACAAAACGAATCATCAATATAATTGTAAATTGTATACCTACAGTTGAGTAAGCCATGTCAATTCTATTGCACTTATTGAACAACAATGCAACCAAGGATTTAATCCTTGGAGCTTGCTTTGATTGGATGTATGACTAAAAAATGAATTGAAGCTGGAGCAGAGGGGAAAAAGAAATTAACCAACCTCTTTTTATTTTTTGAACAACCAACGTCTTTTTCATTCCTTGTCAAAAATGAATTTCATGTTTTTATTTTTTGAACAACCAATATCTGTTTCATTCTTTGTCAAAAATGTATTTCATGTTTACCTTGAAGAAGATGAGGATGAAGAAGTAAGGAGCTTGACTCTCCTCTCCGGCCGCCAGTCTGACTCATGTTTTGCATCGCAGCCTGCGATCTAGTCGGAGGCACAAAGTCCATGGCCATGGCCATGCCCATCGCTTCTGCTGTCAAGATGATCCACATCAAGTCTCTCATCGCAACAATCTCACTTGCATGGAAAATTACAATCTCCACCGGTGAGGGAGTAAGGGAAGGAGGAGAAGGGGTGTAGGTTGTGACGGTGGCGGAGGAGGTGCGTGGAATTGCCTCCTGAACTTGCCCATCGCCGTTGTTGCATTTTTCTCTCTCTCTTATTTTTACAGAAAGGGATATGGGATTGTGAAGTTTGTGAAAGTTTTTTTTTTTTTTTTTTTTTTTTTTTTTTTTTTTTTTTTTTTTTTTTTTTTTTTTTTTTTTTGGGAGAGTAGGACTGTTAAAGGGTTGTGAATTTTACAAAAAGTCAATTTCTTCTTGTGAGTTGTGAGATCAAAAATTTCTCAGAATGAGGTGATGGGATTTTCTTGCTTCTAAATGGGTTTTTGATTCTTTTGATACAGGGGACAAAAACGGAAAGAGCTATAAGTTGTAACGCCGTTTGTTCAGTGTTTAAGTAAATACACAAGCTGAAATTTAAGTGGAGAACTTAAAATACTACACCTAAGGTACTGTACCTAAGTTTTGTCATTTCTTATATGTCATCCCACCAGTTGATCGCATCACTCTTTTAACTTAGATATAAGTGTTGTTGTTTTACCTTTATCACGGGTCTCCCTGTAAGTGTTGGATAACTCCATGAAAAATTTATTTGTATTTGTTGGTTTTTAATTGTATTGTAAATTGTGGTAATGAGGGCTGAAGTTGAAGCATATGTTTATTGTGCAAAACTAAAGACCTCAATTGAGCGAGAGCTGGCTGAAACTTTCGATAGTCTCATTAGACACTCGATCAACCAAGACTCTATTATGGAAATTCCAAAATTTGTTTCCATAGCAGTTGGTGCACCTCAAGCATATATAAACCCTTCATGTATAAAACCCTATTTACAACCCTAAGGCAACCACAAAAACAAAGAGAAACTTTGAGAGAGCCTTTTCTTTGTCTTCCAACCCTTTCCATGTTCAAACTAAAGGAATTCATTCTCTGTCACTGGAATTTCTGCCGTCATGTTCATTTGCCATTTGACAATGGCAAGAACTTGACTCTCACACTAAGTGATTCTGTGATTTCCCATAAGAAACAAAACATGCCTATCTAAAGGCTAAACTTTTGAATTCACAAGTCGGTTCCTTAAATCCCCAAGGATGGCTCTATAGACCACCAAAAAGAGAAGAAAAATGTTTACATTAACCAATGTCTGAATGTCCAGGTTTATAATCACTAATATATAGTAGAAAAAGTGTTAGGGCCGCTAAGAAACTCTATAAAATCCTAATTTGTGTTGATCACCTATTAACCAAGTCTAAGAGCTAGACCAGGAGAAAATACACCCTGTTACGGGTGTATGTTTCTCTCCTCTCATAGTTGGTGAGACCCGCCAGTTGTGGATCCCACCAACTTGTGAGAGGGAGGGAGTATACACCCGTAACAGAGAGTCATTAATATAACCAATGAATCATCGATTGAACTACAGTTTGAGAAATTATAAAATAAATAAGTAAATTGTAAAAATAGTGTTAGAAATATGTGGTTAAATGATTAAATTTACCATATCCCAATTACTTAAACTTTTGAGACAATCAGTAATTTAACATGGTATCAAAGTATGAGATCCTGAGTTCAATCCTTGTCTCCTCTACTCTACCTCCTATTTAAATTCTCATGTGTTGGACCTCACTTATTAAAAGGTAGTTTTGACCCACACATGAGGGAGAGTGTTAGAAATATGTGGTTAAATGATTAAATTTAACATATCCCAATAGCTTAAGCATTTTGGACAATCGGTAATTTAACAAATAGGCATTCCTAAATTAAGTCTATAAAAGCAATTACATTAGTCTGGCCAAATTTTTCCGTTTATTTTACACTAAAAACTTACTTTTTTTTTTTTACACTATCACTTTTCCAAAATACCTGCATTAGTTTATCTATTTTATAATCTATTCTATTTAAATAATAATATATTTTTATTTTTTTTATTATTCTTTTGTTCCTATCTCTTTATCTTTTCTTTGTACCTATCTCTTTATCTTTATCTTTGTCCTTATCTCTCTCGGACTAATCATTTGTCCCTCCTCCTCTTTTTCTTCTTCCTTTCACATGTCAGATCACCTCCCTTCCACAAGCATCTTCTTCTTCTTCTTCTTCTTCCTCTTCTTCTTCTTCTTCTTCTTCTTTCTCTCATAGTTAAATCAACTCTTCACCACAAGCACCAATCTCCACCTCCAACATCAATCCACAAGCATTAAAACCCATTTCTGTCGACCCACAAGCATCGATCTCCATTGCCAACACTGATCCACAAGCATCTAGACCCATTTCCATCGACCCACAAACTTTGATCTCTGCCACCAGCACCGATCCATGTACAAGCGGCCAACACCAACACCTATCTTTCTCTCTCTCTCTCTCTCTCTCTCTCTCTCTTTGTTTGTTTGTCTGTGTGGGTGTGTTTGTGTATTTCTGTGTTAATTTTTCTATGTTGATGTGTTTGTGTGAGTGTGTTTGTGTGGGTGTGTTTGTGTGCATCTGAGGAAAAAGAAGATGAGGAGATGAGAAGTGTGAGACTGAGTTCGTTTTGCACACGAAGAAATGAGAGAAAAAAAAAAGGTACGAAATTGTGAAATTAATATAATAATAGTATATACAGTTACAGTTTCTGTGTATATATGCATAGTTACTGTAGCAAATATGTAAATATACACAGTTTTAGAAAAACTGATGTAAGAAGTTTTGTGACTTAAACGTGTAAAATTCATCTCTTTTTCTATTATACAAGAGTATACAAGAGCTAGTGCGGATGCTCTAAAACTAGATACATTTCACAAGTAATAATAATAGAGAACATTTTCTTTTAGTAACTAGTAATACTTATTAGAACATACACGAAAATAGTAATACTAGTGTTTTAAACTAGGTTTATAATACATTACATAACCATATTACATAAAATAAAAGAATGTTATAGAATTATGGTCAAGTCTTCATTAAATAAAATCTTATTATATGTCTTAAAATTTTAAGAACAAAAGTATATCTCTAATTTTGAAGTCACATTCTATGCAAATTATGTTTCTTACTAGTTGTTCCAATCCCATAGATTACGATATGAGCTAAAACTTGAAACTCTATTTTTCTTTGAAAACTCCCACCATCAACCACATTATGAAATCCTATATTTTCATTAGGATCATCCTTTAAAAAATAGTACAATAGTACCAATAAATATAATTTTGATTAAAATCACAAAAGTGGTTGGTTGAAAACATGCCATTGAGAATCTGAGATTGCATGGATTACGATTAAGAGAAACTCATAATTGAAATACTCTTATATCCCTCTAAACCAAGAAAAATGAAGTCCTAAGTTGTGAAAATGACAAAAAGAAAAAAGAAAAGAGTAATGCTTCAAGTTCAACCACAAACTATTTTACAAACTATTGATGTAGCAAATTCTTATTAGTTTTAATTTACGCTCACCACTAAAATCACATTTTTATTTACTAATAATTATTTAGAAAATACTAAAACCACATTAACAATTTGTAAAATGTTGTAAAATATTTTGTGTTTATTGCATTACTTAAAAGAAAATAATAAATTTCATATTCTTTTGTACATAAATAAATGATATTGTTATTTTGTTCACATGTTCATTTAAAAGGATTGTCCTACAGGGAAACTTGCCGACGTGGTGAGAGTGCTTGGACGAATGTACGGATACTTTCTCGTGCATTCAGCGACATAAACTTGTAGCCTAAAATGATAACTGTGGACATTATGAAAAATCGCAATTATTGCCAACATACGATCTCTCTTTTACTTTTTTTTTCTTTCTTTCTTTGTTTTTGTTTTTCATTGTGGACCAATAAACATTGACTTCTAGGGGAAATATACTATCTAAGAAATTTCCGACTTCTAGTGAGTGTCAAGAGGATGTAG
The DNA here is from genome assembly GCF_001633185.2 of Quercus lobata. Taxonomy (NCBI): domain Eukaryota; kingdom Viridiplantae; phylum Streptophyta; class Magnoliopsida; order Fagales; family Fagaceae; genus Quercus; species Quercus lobata. The sequence goes on along the minus strand of NC_044911.1, from coordinate 16,095,911 downwards.
TAGACAATCCAAGAATTGGTCAATCTTTTGGAAATTTATAATTTCTTTATAAAGGAAAAATTTTGGTATATTTTAGAGGGATTAATATATAGTGTCTATTTGGCTAGTTTATTTTTTCCTAACTTATTTTACTATTCAGTTTTTTTTTTTTTACTATTCATGGGACCTACTGCACTTTTTGGCACTATTCATAGGTCCTACTGTACTATTTAAACTAACATTTACTTTTATTTACAGTACTTTCAGCAAAAAATTTTCAGTTTCAACAAAATAAACGAATCACAAATAGACCCTTAGTTAGCAGAATACTCTAAACTCAGGGGCAAAATCAAGAAATTGCCTTTAGAGCAAGTGGCGGAGCTAGAAATTTATCTTGGGGGGGGCCAAATAAAAAAAATGAGATGATTAAAATTTTCCCCTATTTATACTACCACATCCATCATTCATGCTAAGTATAATAATTAAAATTTTGCTGTAAATACATACTACAAAAAGTATATTTATTAAATTTAAACAATTCATGAGGCAAGATTGACAAAAATATATAATTATATTAACTTATGCGTAATCAAAATATGTCAAAAACAAGCAGTAATATAAAAAGTTCAATATTTTTATTCAAAACTATAATCTATAGTCTTTAAAAGGGAATTAGAAATAAAATTATCAATAATTTTCCTTTTTATATAAAAAAATTTAGACAGTGTATTTGTATAAGTTTTAATAATAGTTTATTATATTTATATATCATATAATAGATTAATTAATTTAATGACTAATAACAAAGGTAAGAAAAATTGGGTAATTATTGGATACTCCTGAACACTACAAGAAATTTGTACTATTGCAACGGGTGCAAAAAATGCCACTATCTGTTGCATCTTGCGGTGTCTTTTTGGACCGCCATAGTAGTTCTAATCTTTTGCGGCCTACTATAGTGGTGGCACATAGAACTGCCGCAATATTTGTGTTTTAGTGGCATTTACATAGATATAGCAGTGCTTTAGAAACCTGCCACAATAAATATAGCATTTGCAGGGATACTATAGCGATGGTATCGAAAACTGTCGCAATATGTAAGTTTTAGCGACGTTATCTTAGCTATAGTGGTGCCCCATAAACCCACCGTTACAGCTAAGATTTATTGGCGTTTGTTTTGGTCTATAGCGGCAGTTTTGTGACCGCCGCAATAGACCTTTGAATTACCCATAATTAGTCCAAATTTTTTCCCTTTTTCCCCCCCAACCTAAATCAATCAATTTGGACCCTAACCTTTTCATTTCTCATCCGATTGTATCCCTATAAAACACACACACACACACACACACACTCTCTCTCTCTCTCTCTCTCTCTCTCTCTCTCTCAATTAAAATCTCACATCGTTGATCTCAATACCCAAAGATCGATCTTCCCACCACCATGCATTCTGACTCTCAAACCCAAGATTGGGCCTCTCTCTATTAGCCCGCCGCTAGCCAATTGAAGCCTCCAGTGATCAATATTTGAATATTAATTTTACCAAGTCTAGTGGTATCGGGACTATTTATTATGTTTGTCCAGGTTTGACCAACTTAAACAAAATTTTGACTAAGCCTTTCTCTAAATTTGACCATTTGATTGTGACCATAATTTACCAAAATTAATTTTTCATTACACTCTTCAGATCCAATGGTTAGATTTCAAATTTAACTTTGGCGTGTGATAGACATGTGTTGTGTACCTATATGGTTATGTTTTCTCAATCTGACCAATCAATTGGTCTCAAATTTCATCAACACCAGTATGTCACCATACTCTTCAATCCTATTGATTAAGATTTGAATATGAATTTCATCAAGTCTAGTGGTCTCAAGACCATCTATTAAGTTTGACCATATTTGACCAATTTTGACTAAACTTTGACCGCGTCTTTCTCTAAATCCAAATGTTTAATTGTGACCATAATTTACCAGAATGAATCTTTCATTACACTCTTCAAATCCAATGGTTAGATTTCAAATCTAAGAATGGCACATGATGGACGTGTTGTGTACCTATACAATTGTATATATACTCTCAGTCTGACCATCCAATTGGTCTCAAATTTTACTAACACTAATATGTTATCATACTCTTCAATCCCAATGATCAAGATTTGAATATTAATTTTACCAAGTCCAGTGGTATCGAGACCATTTATTAAGTTCAATCGAGTTTAACCAGCTTTGACTAAATTTTGACTACGCCTTTTTCTAAATCCAACCGTTTCATTGTGACCATAATTTACCAGAATGAAGTTTTCATTACACTCTTTAAATCTAATGATTAGATTTCAAATCTAAGTATGGTATGTGATGAACATGTGTTGTGTACTGATATGGCTATATAAATTCTCTCAATCTAACCATCCAATTGGTCTCAAATTTCACAACCACTAGTATGTCACCATACTTTTCAATCCTATTGATCAAGATTTGAATATGAATTTCACCAAGTCCAGTGGTCTCGGGACCATTTATTAAGCTTTATTAGGTTTGACCAACTTTGACTAAACTTTGACTGCGCTTTTCTCTAAATCCAACTGTTTAATTATGATCATAATTTACCAAAATGAACCTTTCATTACACTCTTCAAATCCAACGGTTAGATTTCAAATCTAAGAATGGCAAGTGATAGACATGTGTTGTTTGCCTATATGGCTATATATATTCTCTCAATCTGATCATCCAATTAGTCTCAAATTTCACCACCACCAGTATGTCACCATTCTCTTCAATCTTATTGATCAAGATTTGAATATGAATTTCACCAAGTCCAGTGATATCGGGAACATCTATTAAGTTTGATCGGGTTTAACCAACTTTGACTAAACTTTGCCCGTGCCTTTCTCTAAATCCAAACGTTTAATTGTGACCATAATTTACCAAAATGAAGCTTTCATTACACTCTTCAAATCCAATGGTTAGATTTCAAATCTAAGAATGGCACGTGATGGACATGTGTTATGTCCCTATATGGTTATATATATTCTCTCAATTTGACCATCTAATTGGTTTCAAATTTTACCAACACCAATACGTTATCATACTCTTCAATCATAATGATTAAGATTTGAATATGAATTTTACCAAGTCCAGTGGTATCGGGACCATCTATTAAGTTTAATCGGGTTTGACCAATTTTGACTAAATTTTGACCAAACTTTTCTCTAAATCCAACCGTTTCATGTGACCATAATTTACCAGAATGAAGCTTTCATTACACTCTTCAAATCTAATGGTTAGATTTCAAATCTAAGTATGGCATTTGATGAACATGTGTTGTGTACCTATATGGCTATTTAAATTCTCTCAATTTGACCACCCAACTGGTCTCAAATTTCACCAACACCAATATGTCACCATACTTTTCAATCCTATTGATCAAGATTTGAATATGAATTTCATAAAGTCCAGTGGTCTCGGGACCATCTATTAAGTTTGACCATGTTTGACCAACTTTGACTAAATTTTGACCGCGCCTTTCTCTAAATCTAACCGTTTCATTGTGATCATAATTTACCAGAATGAAGTTTTCATTACACTCTTCAAATATAATGGTTAGATTTCAAATCTAAGTATGGTATGTGATAGACATGTGTTGTGTACCTATATGGCTATATAAATTCTCTCAATCTGACCATCCAATTGGTCTCAAATTTCACAACCACTAGTATGTCACCATACTTTTCAATCCTATTGATGAAGATTTGAATATGAATTTCACCAAGTCCAATGGTCTTGGAACCATCTATTAAGTTTGATCAAGTTTCACCAATTTTGACTAAACTTTGATCGTGCCATTCTCTAAATCCAATCGTTTAATTGTGACTATAATTTACCAAAATGAACCTTTCATTACACTCTTCAAATCCAATGGTTAGATTTCAAATCTAAGAATGGCAAGTGATAGACGTGTTGTTTATCTATATGGCTATATATATTCTCTCAATTTGATCATCCAATTAGTCTTAAATTTCACCAACACCAGTATGTCACCATACTCTTCAATCTTATTGATCAAGATTTGAATATGAATTTCACCAAGTCCAGTGATATCGGGAACATCTATTAAGTTTGATCGGGTTTAACCAACTTTGATTAAACTTTGCCCGCGCCTTTCTCTGAATCCAAACGTTTAATTGTGACCATAATTTACCAAAATGGAGCTTTTATTACACTCTTTAAATTCAACGGTTAGATTTCAAATCTAAGAATGAAACGTGATAGACATGTGTTATGTCCCTATATGGCTATATATATTCTCTCAATCTGACCATCCAATTGGTCTCAAATTTTACCAACACCAATATGTTATCATACTCTTCAATCCTAATGATCAAGATTTGAATGTGAATTTTACCAAGTCTAGTGGTATCGGGACCATCTATTAAGTTTGATTGGGTTTGACCAACTTTGACTAAATTTTGACCATGCCTTTCTCTAAATCCAACCGTTTCATTGTGACCATAATTTACTAGAATGAAGCTTTCATTACATTTTTCAAATCTAATGGTTAGATTTCAAATATAAGTATGGCATGTGATGGACATGTGTTGCGTACCTATACAGCTATTTAAATTCTCTCAATCTGACCATCCAACTGGTCTCAAATTTCACCAACACCAGTATGTCACCATACTTTTCAATCCTATTGATTAAGATTTGAATATGAATTTCACCAAGTCAAGTGGTCTCGGGACCATCTATTAAGTTTGATCCTGTTTGACCAACTTTGACTAAATTTTGACTATGCCTTTCTTTAAATCTAACCGTTTAATTGTGACCATAATTTACTAGAATGAAACTTTCATTATACTCTTCAAATCCAACGGTTGGATTTCAAATCTAATAATGGCACATGATGGACGTGTGTTGTGTACCTATATGGCTATATATATTCTCTCAATCTAACAATCCAATTGTTCTCAAATTTTACCAATATTAATATGTTATCATACTCTTCAATTCTAATGATCAAGATTTGAATATAAATTTTACCAAGTCTGGTGGTATCGAGACCATTTATTAGGTTTGATCGAGTTTGACTAGCTTTGACTAAATTTTGACCATGACTTTCTCTAAATCTAATCGTTTCATTGTGACCATAATTTACCAGAATGAAGCTTTCATTACACTCTTCAAATTTAATGGTTAGATTTCAAATTTGAGTGTGGCATGTGATGGGCATGTGTTGTGTACCTATATGGCTATATAAATTCTCTCAATCTAACCATCCAATTGGTCTCAAATTTCACAAGCACCAGTATGTCACCATACTTTTTAATCCTATTGATCAAGATTTGATTATTAATTTCACCAAGTCCAGTGGTCTCGGGACCATCTATTAAATTTGATCAGGTTTGACCAACTTTGACTAAACTTTGACTGCACCTTTATCTAAATCCAACCATTTAATTGTGACCATAATTTACCAAAATGGAGCTTTCATTACACTCTTCAAATCCAATGGTTAGATTTCAAATCTAAGAATGGCACGTGATAGACATGTATTGTTTACCTATATGGCTATATATATTCTCTCAATTTGTTTATTCAATTGATCTCAAATTTCACCTACACCAGTATGTCACAATACTCTTCAATCCTATTGATCAAGATTTGAATATGAATTTCACCAAGTCTAGTGATATCGGGAACATCTATTTAGTTTGATCGGGTTTGAACAACTTTAACTAAATTTTGACCGTGCATTTCTTTAAATCTAACTGTTTAATTGTGACCATAATTTACCAAAATGAAGCTTTCATTACACTCTTTAAATCCAATGGTTAGAGTTCAAATCTAAGTATGGCATGTGACGGACATGTGTTGTGTACCTATATGGCTATATATATTCTCTCAATCTAACCATCCAATTGGTCTCAAATTTCACCAACACCAATATGTCACCATACTCTTCAATCCTATCGATCAAGATTTGAATATGAATTTTACCAAGTCCAGTGGTCTTGAGACCATCTATTAAGTTTGACTCTGTTTGACCAACTTTGACTAAATGTTGATCGCGCCTTTCTCTAAGTCCAACCATTTAATTGTGACCATAATTTACCAGAATGAAGATTTCATTCAAATCCTACGGTTAGATTTCAAATCTAAGAATGGCACGTGATGAACATGTGTTGTGTACCTATATGGCGATATATTCTCTCAATCTGACCATCCAATTGATCTGAAATTTTACCAATACCAATATGTCACCGTACTCTTCAATCCTATTGATCAAGATTTGAATATGAATTTCACCAAGTCTAGTGGTCTCTAGACCATCTATGAAGTTTGGTCGGGTTTAAGCAACTTTGACTAAACTTTGACCGCACATTTCTCTAAATCCAACCGTTTGATTGTGACCATAATTTACCAGAATTAACCTTTCATTATACTCTTCAAATCCAACGGTTAGATTTCAAATCTATGTATGGTACGTGATGGACATGTGCTGTGTACTTATATGGTTATGTTCTCTCAATCTAACCATCCAATTAGTCATATTATTTTTTTAAAAAAGTAAACGTAGTTAGTCCCATATTAAAATTCTTACATAAATTTAATAATAGCTATGATCATTTTTTTTAAAATTTTTAATAAGATAGAACTTGTGATAATTTTTGTTGTGTGGTATTTATTATTATTATTATTATTTTTAGAAAGTTGTCTGGTGAATTTTATTGAGTATATGTGATTGTTCTTTGTTTTTAAATTTCATTTCATAGCTCATTCATAAAATGACCAAAATACCTTGAAATTATATTTTAATTTTTACTTCCCACACTTTTTTTTCACCTCCCCCCAAATACTTCAGCAAAATATATCCTTTTTTTTTTTTTTGTTAAAAATTAAAAAGAATATTTAAAAATAAAAAATTTAAATAAATTTCAGCATAAATTTTCACTTCCCACACATTTTAATTGTCACTTCCTGCCAAACACTTCAACAAAATATAATACCCTTTTTTTTTTTTTGGGTTAAATTTTTTTTTTTTGATAAGATTAAAATTGGTGGGCTGGTTGGTAGTACAGTACACAAGAGCCCAATTCACCTTGTGCTAATACTAATGAGCCCAAACTACCATAAAAAAATAGAATAAGCCCTAAACAAAATTTCAGCCGTGGGATGCTCCTTCAATGTCATCCAACCGTCTAGAGAGAGTGCAAACTTAATATAATACTCCAAAACCCTAGCCTCTTTTAGAGCATTTGCAGCAATTTTAGCTACACCAAAACACAAAAAAGAGGGATGCGGCAGTGGAGCTAAAGCTAAAAATTTTAGCTTCTTCGCTACAGTGCACATCTATCTTTAGATGTGCACTGTAGCTCAAAGGTAAAAAAAGAAATACTATTTTATGTTGCGTTCACACTAATCAGAATATTTTAATATTATTTTTTTCTTTTCTTTTCTTCTCTCCTCTTTTCCATTTTTGCCCGTTGCTCCTCTCTACTTAGTCTTCACCCTCTTCGTTTCTGCCTGTTGCAATCGACCAAGCCCCTGCCCAGCGCCAACCACTCTATCTCACATTTTCTCTCTCTAGATCTCCACCTCAAAGGCCGAACCTTCGAGCTCAACCCTCTTTCTGTTATCTTATGCCCAGCGCTGATGTGGGTTTGTGTTTGTGTTTTCCGATCTGTTGTGGACAGTGGGCTTGTGTTTGTGTTTGTGGCAGTGGGCTTGTGTTTTCCGATCTGTGGTCATTTTGGTGCAATTGATGAAATTTTCGGGAGTATTTTGTTTACAATGTTTTCCGATGTTGCTGTTGTGGGGGCGGTGGTGAAGATAGAGTGAAAGAGAAAGAAAGACATGGCAATGGTGTGATCGGCGATTTGGCACCACAAAAATGCACACAACAATGGAGCTAAAATGTACACACTTGATGGTGGGTTTTGTACACATCGTCGAATAAGACTTACTAACATTCATAAGTAATGGGTTGGTAATGGCGTGATCGGCGATGGCTGGTCTGATTCGACGGTGGTCTAGGTTTGATGGTGGGTTTTGGTGCCTCTTGGTCTTGTTTCTTCTCTCTCTCGATCAAGCTCAGATGGTGGGTTTGATGGTGGTCTGGGGTGCTAGCTCAACACTCTTAGTTTGAAAATCAGGCTCAATTTTTTTTGGATTTTTGGCAGTAGTTGTGGGTGGTCTTGGCTTGCTAGTTGTTGTTTGGTGGTTGTGGCTTGTGGCTTGTGGGTGGTTGTTCTTGGTTGGCAGTGGTTGTGGATTGTGCCGTTTGTGGTGTTTTTTTTTATAGTAGGATGTATTATTTTACTATAGTAGATATATTATTTTATTGTGTTGAAAGCTAAAATAGATCCACTGCTACAGCCTGTGAGTAGGTAAAATAGAAAAAGTAACTTTTTGTAGTGCCAAATAGCTAAATTTTTAGCTTCACTGCTGTGGATGCTCTTAACCTCTTAGTTTCAGCCACTTTTCCTCATAAAAGAAAAAAAAAATTAGCAGCTCTCTTCTCAAAGGATTGTGCAATTCCTATTTGTGCTTCCAGAGGACAGTAGTAAATCAGAGAACAATGTATGACTTTCAGTAGCTTTCACTCTCTCTTACAAACTAACAATTTCTTTTTGTTGAATAAGGGAGGATTCTAATAGGCATTTGAAGGTTTCACGAAGTTTTATTAACCTGAAATCTTGATTATATAGAGCATGAATTAGAAACTTCCAGCTATTAGTTTCTATTTAATCTCCATGAAATTTTGCATGATTTTCATGTGTTTGTGTGGTGAAGGACACCATAATTTTTTGAAATTAGATAGGACATCTGATGTTAGCTAGTGAAGCAATTATAAGGTCTTTTAAGGAAACATTGAGATATGGTCTATTTCTTGGCACTTTTGCTGGTACATTTGTCTCCATGGTTGAGATTATTAGTGCTTGGGTGGTCATCGTAGGCATGTTCTTTTAAGTATATATAGCATTTGTTAAACTTAAAACACTAAGAGCATTAGCATTGGGGAATGCTAATGCCAAATATAAGGGTCATTTGGCATTTGCAGACCCAAAAACTCTTGCATTAGAGAATTGCAAACAGCAGTATTGCAAATATTTTTGCAATATTGCTACAGTGCAATTCTAAACATAGAATTGCACTATAGCATGTATTGTAAAAAAGAAAAATAATATTTAAGATGTTCATAGAATTGCACTGTAGCATGTATTGTAAAAAAGAAAAATAATATTTTATGATGTTTTCCCCCGAAACTTCTCTCTCATCAACACATTCTGTGCGGTCTCTTCTCTCTCTTCCTTCTCTGTTCCTCCATCTGCTCTCTCATCTCTAAAGCTTCATTGCCATCTTCAAAATTTCTCACCCATCTCCATCTCTGAAATTTCTCACCCGATTCACCCTCACCCATCTCCATCGCTGAAGCTTCACCTTCACCCATTCACCGATTCGCCCTCACCAATTCACCGATTCGCCCTCACCCATTCACCCTCACCTTCACCCATTCTCAAGGGTTTTTGGGTTTGGGTTAAGATTTTGCAAAAACGAAACTCCATCAGTGTTGGGGGATTCAGCTCCGTCGGTGTTGGTGCTGACTGTAAGGTGGGTTTTGATCAATGTATTAGAGTTTTTGTGTTTGTGTTTCTTTTCTCTCTTTGCAAGAAAAAGAGGGATTTAGCTTGTGTTTGTGTTTGGATTTTGATCAAAGAATTGTTGTTGATGTTTGCAGAGGTGATGATTTTTTTTGAATGGGTTTGCTTCGATGATGATTTTTTTTGAATGGGTTTGCTCCGGTGATGATTTTTTTGATCGGTGGCCTGGGTTTCAAATCGGCGGCATGGGTTTCTGATTGGTGGCTTGGGTTTACTGATCGGTGGCTTGGGTGGTGGGTGTGGTGGCCGTTGTTGGCTCCAACTGGTTTGATGGTTTTTGTGTGTGTGTGGCTCTGTTGATGGTTTGTGTTTGCGTGTGTGTGGCTTTGTTGATGGTTTGATGGTTTGTGTTTATGTGTGGGTGGTGATGGGTTTGGATAGGTTGATTGGTGTATCATGGGTCTGTGTGTGTGTAGGGGGCTCTGTGTGTTGAACCGGTGCTAGAGGTTGAGGGAGAAAGAGAGGAAAAAAATACTGTTGGAAAGCCAGGAAAATGTGACTGAAAAACGGTTGGAAAGAAATAATAAAGAAAGATTAAAAAATAATATTTTAATAAAAATAAAGTTTTGAGATGCTGGAGGTATTGTAAAATAGTATGGTATAATGATAAAGTGGTTTTTTGGAATGGTAAAATGGAGTAGAATTGGAATTTCCCAATGCTAATGCTCAATGAATGAATGTGAGTATTGAGTTTATTAAATATTGTTGGCATAGTGTAGGCTTTGATGGATTTTTTGAATTTAGGTTGTCATTGCTAATTGCTGTTTTTATTATTTTATTAAATTAGGCCCTAGATTTGTTGTGATATTCTATGGAGGTTAATGGGTTTGTTTGGTTTTGAGTCATATGCATTTCATTTTATGAGATTGGATAAGAGTACTTACGAGATTGTTTAGTTTTTTTTTTTATAAGAGTATGCATATACATGTTTGTGAAAATGCCAAAAATGGCTATTTTTTGTTTTTTGTTTTCTGTGCATAATTTTTCATTTCCTTAGTTATTTAATTAGATCTTTATTATTGTAATAATATACCTCTTGTATTGTTGAGAAATGTAATTTGATCTTTATTATTGTAATAATTAATGAGTGTACCTCCCATATTATTGAGAAATGACTATGATGAATCTAGAGCTTCTAAGGACAAATTGATCGTAGTTGCTTTCTAACTTGTAGATTTTTCTTTTCTTCTGTGTTCACTTTGGATTTCTTTTCTTTGGTAGAGGTGTGTGCTAGCTTGAGCATAGTAAGTAAATTTTTTATTAATTTCTTGTGAAATTCTATAGTATAATGTTAATAATTGGTATTGTAGTGAGTTGTTGAGTTGGAGCAAGCGGGTGCATTGAATGGTGTTATAAGGTGACATAATTTGATATTGGGAGTGTTTCTTATGTTTAGAAATTGTGAATGAATATTATTGAGTTATTGTTATTTGATTATTTTAATTTTTTTTTTCAATACTTTTAAGTGTTTTATATTGTGATGATGATTGGTATAAGGTATGTTACTACATAAATTAGTTTCCCTAAAAATTTGACAATTAGATTCCATTACATGCTGCACTACTTATTAACATATAACCACATCTACTTATTAACATATAACCACATCCATTACATGCTATACTACAATGTTTTCTCCACCTAATGAACCACCAGATTGGATGACTAACTCAATGCCCCTTTCAAATGAGCAAGGAGGCCTTAGTGTATCTTGCAAGTGCAAGTGTAATTTTTCATGTATATATCTCTTTCATCGTATAGACTTTGAACAAATAGCTTGTCTAATTGCTAGAGATAGTAGCTAGTTTATGGAGATAATTTTTTAAGTATTTCACATAAAATGCCTACATATAGTTACATATTGGGTAAAACTTTGTGATGGACACTAAGTTATGTTTTATTGTTAAGGTGGTGTTTGGTTGTATTTTTTTGAAATTTGGACTTATTGCTTTTGGAAAATTAGTCTTCATGTTGATTAAGTTTTGATGGACATAGCCTAGTGATAAATATTTCTTATGTAGACCAAAACTTCCATTAAAGACCTCTCTCTTTCTATCTTCTTTTTTTTTTTTTTGGTTACAAGGGAATTCATTCAACTAAAAAAGAATAGCAGCAACATCAGAGTTAAGACATAGGAGTGGCGGCCCAACCCTATTTATATATATTGGGTTTGTTCACTCTTTAATGAATTTATATATATTGGGTTGTTCATGCCTTTTGTTGGGACTAAGTTTATGATCTCAAAATGACAGAAATTGAATTGTTTGGTGATCATTTTGCGTGAGAAATTAAAAATGAGTTTTGGAGTTTTTTTTTAACAATTTGTACATGTTTTCTAGGAAATGGGTTTTTGTTAAATTCAGTCATCCTGTTTATGAAAATCTAATTTAAGCAATTCAAAAATTTTTTTTTTTAATATAATTTTTTAAATAGATACAATACAAGCTCTAGTACTACTATTTTGCTAGTTTTATTACAAGCTTCTTCTTTAAAAGTTGTGTAACTATTTATCTCAAAGTTCAGGTCTACACATTTGGCTTATGTTAATATACTATGTAGCTTTATGGGTCTGTTTTGCTATATTTTGTTGCATTTTGTTCATTGTTGTGCTCCTAGGTTCATTTCATCACCTAACTTGAGTTGTTCACAACTTATTTTTGATGGGAGTTGAGCTTAGTTAGGAAAACAAATTTGGAAATTTTATTTTAGGAATAAGTTTTAGGAACTTGTAACTTGGAAAAAGTAAGGGATATTTACCTGTCCTTTAAAATCCTTCTACCATTCCCAATTGGGATATTATGCAATAATAAGCCAAGACACTAGAGAGCTTGTGGCTTCGAGGAGCAATGATTGGATTAGATTTTTTGGGTTAGGAGGTGTTTTAACACCTTGAGTTTCCAAGTTATTCTTTTTAGTATTTGGTTTGCCTAGGGTAGCACGTATCCATTGTATATTAATTCTACTTTTCCATTTTCTCTAACTGTTCTCACATTTTTTAAAGAAGCAAACAAGATTCTCATAAAAAGTTATATAATCTCTAATATAGGATGAATGGCATTTTATGAAGACTTGAACTTTTTAATTTTCATTAATAATTGTGTCTTTAGAACCAAGACACTTGTTTGGGGCATGAAGAGCCTATGTCATGCTACATGCTAATGGTGTTGCAGTAGAGAAATAGCTGATAAAATTAAATGAAGAAGCCCAACTAAATACATAGAACCATGTCAAGTCCCAAACAAAATCATGGAAAAGTCCAAACAGGCTTGATGAGTTAATATTTATATGCACTTGTTGAATAATCTTGGTTTGTATGCACTTATTGAATGAGCTAGATGAAAAGTCCTAAATCTCTAAGATTTTCTTGTCATTCTATTTGATCCATTTATATGCACTTATTGAGTAATCTTGGTTTGTATGTAGGATGTTCCTCCGATCCAACAATCTCCAGCTCTGCAAAAATCACCAGCTGCATCCCATCAACCAAGCAGCTTATAAGTTTTATGTTGGTGTTCGAGGAATTTTTGTGTACAAAGAGTTACATTTGAACAATTGCATTTTTTGCAAGTGTTGAAGGATATTTTTAAACACTTTGGAACTTTGATTATAGTATTAGCTTAATTTAAGTGGTTGTTTTATTCAAAGGACCACATCTTTTTTTTTGTTAATCTTATGATGATGGTTATATACAATGTTATGTATTTGATAATATATTTCTATGTTAATATAATGTTAGTTTAGAGACATTTGTGGTGTTATCTAGTTACATTTGTGGTAATGTCTTAGTGGAGCTAAAATTATTACAGGTTATTTGTAATAGAAATGTGGTTTTAGAACCCAGGGGGGGGAAAAAAAACCTATAGCGGTGGGCAAAAACCATCGTTGAAGGACTAAAATTATGAAATAATTGAAGACCTATAGCGGCATTTATAGCCCGCTGCTAAAGCTTCACACACATAGCGGCGGGTGTAACCGCCACTAAAAGGTGCGCAAGGTCTGTTGTTTAATAAGTCCTATAGCGGCACGCCTATCCTGTTGCTAAAAGGTCATTTGACCTGAATGGTAACTCATATGGCGGCAGTTTTCAGTCCTCCACAATAGACCAAAAGCACCACTAAATGGCCGATTTATTGTGACGCTTTTTGTTACCGTCACAATAGATCTATAGCGGCACTGTAACAAATCTATAGCAACACCGCAATAGTGGCGGGTAGAACTGCCGCAATAGCACCCGCCGCTAAAGGTCAAATGGACCTTTAGCGACGGTTTTTTAGGCTTTTGCAGTGGTTTTCACTTGCCACAATGGTACAGTTTTTTTTTTTTTTAGTGGAAGTATCATAAATGCGTACTCCCCCCTCTCACATAACTGTGGGTCTCGCTAATTAAATTTATGGTGAGACCCACAATTTATGTGAGAAGGGGGAGTACGTATTTATAGTACGTATTTATAGTACTCCTGAAGTATTCAATAATTTTCCAGAAAAATTACACTTGAGGTCCCATGTGTAGGACTTATAGCAAATTGTAATCTAAATTGAAGTGTAGGTTGGGGAGTGCAACCCACCACGTGTAGGACTTAAAGTAGATTGTAATCTCAAATCTGTAAAGAAAATCTTATTTGAATAAATAAACCAGTGGCAGACTGAACGAAGAAGTAAAGAAAAGATAAAAAGATAAAAAGCAAAGCAAAGCAGATTGACTAACAAGTGAGTCTAAACACTGGAGATTAAGAAATGAGAGAGAGAGAGAGAGAGAGAGAGAGAGAGAGAGAGAGAGAGAGAGAGAGAGGGGATGGAGAAGAAACCCTCTGTGACTGTGGTGGCGTTCTAATTTTTTTGCCTAGAAAGAATCCAAGATGCAAATCAGTAGAGCTTGGTGGTGCCATCTATGACTGTGCTCTAATATTGTGAGTATGAAGAAGAAACCCTCCGCCATTAACTCCAAACTCCAAAGTAAGCTAGAGAAACTTTTTAGTGAGGTCGGAGCAAAATTTACTTTTTGTGGTTTTTTTTTTTTGAGAAACACTTTTTGTGGTTTTTGATTTCCTTTTAATGATGTATACAATTATGTTTAATGGGATTGTAAACCTATTTAATTAAGGTAAATTATTTTATACTTTCTTTTAAAAGACAATAAATATTAATTATACATATATACAGAATTTTAGTCGGGAATGAGGGGGCCAAAAGCATATATTTTCTTTAAAAAAGATAAACTTGCTGGTAGGGCTGTCCAAATAAACCGCCCACCCGCCCAACCCGCCCCACCCAACCGGATCCGACCCGGAATCACCCGATTCGACAGCTCCGGTGGTCGAACTCAGGTCCCGATTTCAAAAACCCGACGCCGGCGGGTCGGGTGTCGGATCTCTTCCTCTAAAACCCGTGAAACCCGACCCGCCCGACGTCCATTAAAATCCGGCCATTTTTTCCAGATTCCGACCAGTTTTTCCCAGATTCCGACTAGTTTTTCCAGATTCCGACTAGTTTTTCCAGATTTCGACCAGTTTTTCCCAGATTCCGACTAGTTTTTCCCAGATTCCAACCACTTTTCCCAGATTCCGACCACTTTTCCAGATTCCGACGGCAACTTTTTCCAGATTCCAGCAACTTTTTCACTTAAATCCGTTGATTTCTGGCACAATAAACATCGGATCTGGCCGAACTAGTGATTTCTCATCACGATTTGGCAGAAATCTCGCCGAATCCAACTGGATCTCACCGGATCTTGGATGGCTCGCCGCATTTCGAAAGATTCCAGTGATAATCGGGCTCACCCGAAACCGACGACCACTCGCTAGCAATCTGAACCGACGAACCCGTTACTGTTGTGGGTCGTTTGCGGGTTGAAAAACGACCACCCGATCTTGTATGGGTCGGTTGCGAGTTGGGCAAAAACCCGACCCGCCCGACCCATGGACAGCCCTACTTGCTGGGATCACTATTTACAAATATATCTACTAATATTTTTTTATAAAAAATTTGGGGGGCCAAGGTCCCAACGTGGCTCCGCCAGGGCCTACAAATGATAAAAAAATTTCATCATTCAAGAGTTAAAAAAAAAAAAAAAAAAATTCTATACTAAATTAACTCATGAAAAATAAATTTAATATTAATTCAGTATTAGCAAATTATAAACATAAATAAAGATAAAATAAATTAATTTTTAAAACATTTCAACTTAGAATGGAACTTTGTGTTCTTTTGAATTATGAAAAATATTTATTATTAATTTTGTACCAAATTTTGGTATAATTTCTCCTTTGTTGTACACAATCAAAGAGTTCGCTCAAATATATATCATCTTTCATTTTGTTTGAAACCTTATTTTCATAGTTTCCTTGATTGAAATGTTCATTATATTGTTGTAATAAAAAATAGAAGAATAAGTATAAGTACAACCACTTCATAAACAAATTGGTAAGTTATTTATTTTTTAGTCCTTACTACTATTGGCACAATTAAAAAATATTTATCAAATTCTTAAATTCCAAACGTCGTACTATATTATACTAATACTGGTGAAATTCCATTTTCAATATTAGTTTCTCATGATATGTGTATTTTTCCCCAGAAAAAAAAAATTGTTTAGTGAAAAAAGAAAAAGAAAAATCATCAATTCAAAAAAGATTTATGTATCTCTCGAAGATCCAGAGTCAAGTTAAAAATATGCAACTTCATTATGTGTTCACTAACTCGATAATTTACTTCTTGTAATTGGAAATTTATTGCAACATTAAAAATATCAAATCAATAGTAATACTCAATTGTAAAATAATTTTTTTGATGGCAAGATGAAAAACACTTAAATAATCCTTTAAATGGAGCAAGACAACATGTCCAAAGTCCCAAACTTTTGATTTTGGGTCTCAAAGTATGCCAACCACCAAAATGTCATTATAAAACACATTTATATAATATCTAAAAATTAAAGTGTAACATTTATTATTGCTATACTCCTGTTAAATTCTATTAACCTAGCATTTCGGTTCATTTGGTCTATTTCGGTTCACTTTGGTCTATTCGTTCTACTTTGGAATAATTTAGTCCATTTGGTTTAATTCGGTCTACTTTGGTTTGGTTTGGTCCATTAGGGTCCACTCCAATCCTTTCGGTCCATTTTGGACTAATGGGACCTTAAATTGAATCTTTTTTCAAGTTGTTTTTTGATTTTTTCACTCAAAAATTTATTTTTTTCCTCTTAATTTTAGGTTGAAAAAGTATGAGATTTTATTCAATTAGGTCAAAATTTTTAGTTTTCGACTAAAAAACACAAACAAAATAGGCATTAGAAATTAGAGATATGAGCCCTAAAAAAACATTAAAAAATAAAAATGATAAATATTCACAGGATTACCTTCAAGTTCAAGATTGAATAACATAGGCATTATACTTATATTTGGAAAGAAAAAAATGCTACAATTTTAAACTTATATAATAATTTAAACTTAATGTAACATGTTACATATGTTCCATAGAATGAAAGTGTTCATTTTAATTAATATTCTTTTATATGTTCAAATTAAACAATGATTTAGGTATGTTTAAAAAAAGTATTTTTAATAACATTTTCTCTATTTATATAAAACAATATTTTATATATATATATATATATAATTTTAAAAAGGGACTTGTGGTTTTGTTAGTAAAAAAAGCGATTTCAATATTAAGTCTAGATACACAACGAATTTCACAAGTTTTTTTTTTTATTTTTTTATTTTTTTTATATATATAATAATTGCGATAATAGGTTGTGATTAGTGTAACAAAAGTATTAGAATTTGTTTTGTGCTGCTATTGTTTTATTCATGTTTTGGAGACGGGCATCAACCACATATATGAGAAGGAAAGGAATATGGCCATTCTTGCAAAGCTTTGTTGGAGATTAGCTTGTGAAAAGGAGGCTCCATGGGCAAAAATGCTTGTGGCCAAATACCTTTTAGCAAGCAGAATGTCTGTCGAAGGAAGAAAGCTTCCAGGCTCTAGCTGTTGGGCGGCATGTAAGAGGGGTGGACCAATTTATGTTAAGGGACTGAAATGGTCAGTAAAAAATGGTGATTCAGTTAAGTTCTGGACTGACTTTTGGCTCCCAGTGGGCACACTGAGATCTCTCATTGAAGGACCATTGCAACGTGAGGAGGAGCTCATCACGGTAAAGCAATGTGTTGATTATAATCAGGTATGGAAAGTTGATCTATTATCCTTTGCTTTACCTGAAAATATTCTCAATGCAATGAAAGCTACCCCGCTGTCTTGTAATAGTGAGGCAGAGGACTCGCTCCAATGGGCTTACTCTAAGAATGGTCTTTTCTCCTTGAAGTCTGCATATTTGTTGGCAAAGGGGCTTAATCCTCTTAAGCTAGAAGCTGCATCGATGGAGTGGATATGGAAAATAGAAGCTTTCCCTAAGATCCAATTTTTTCTTTGGTTATGTCTACATAACAGTGTGCCTACCGGTGAGGTTTTGGGGTTGAGAGGACTGAATATTGATGCTTCCTGTAGTTTGTGCAGCTAATGTAATGAGTCTGTTGACCATTTGCTGAAGGGGTGCGAGTTTGCTAAGGAGTATTGGCAACAACTGCATTTTCCGACCTGCTTGAGGGATACTTTTAACTTATCCATTGGTGATTGGCTGGAAGTTAATTGCAAAACAGATGTTATTTCTAGGTGGATGGGGATTCCTTGGAAAATTTTGTTTCCCATAGGAGTGTGGAATCTTTGGCTGCATAGGAATAATTTTGTCTTCAGGACAGGCAGGTTGGAGCAAACATTCTACAAAAAGAGCATTAATGATAGTGCGGAATTTTTCTCTGTGGGAAGGAATGCCAAGTTACCTAAAGCAAAAATAGTAATTGAAGTGGGTTGGGAGAAGCCTCCAATGGGGTGGGCGAAGTTGAACACAGATGGGTCTGCTATTGGGAGCACTGGAAGGGCAGGTGGTGGTGGAGTCATTAGAGATCACAATGGGCAATGGTTGAAAGGTTTTGCAAGGCCTATTGGGGACTCAAACAGCTGTATGGCAGAATTGTGGGCTCTAAGAGATGGTCTCCTATTAGCCAAGGAGATGGGGCTTAGTAATTTAATAATAGAGTTGGATGCTTTGAGTGTTGTTTTGTTGATAAATAATAATACTATTAACTTGTTAATGGAACCTTTACTAACCGATTGCAGGAACCTATTGAGCGAAATACCCAACAAGCAGATAGTCCACATATATAGGGAGGCCAATCAATGTGCTGATGCGCTGGCAAAGTTTGGTGCTAGTATTGCTAGCTCTTTTGTAATCTTTTTGAATCCTCCGTCCGTGGTGGAAAGTATATTAGCGGCTGACAAAGCTAGCTTAAGATGTAATAGACTTATTAATTTTTAGTTGAATGAAAGTTCTTTTGCTGACCAAAAAAAAAAAAAAAAGATAGGTGGCTACTTGAATATTTGGGGGATTGATTTTCAAGCGGGGGCCCAAGTGAGACCCGTGGAGGCGTGGTTTCCATCAATGAAACGATTGTTGGAAGTGGTAACTGATAAGAGTAAAGAGGTTGACGTCTCGGTCAATGTTAAAGTAAGGTCATTAGGCTTTATTTTTTTTATTTTTTATTTCAAGACAAAATGGCTTAAGTATCGTATGGGCTACGGTATACTGGTGCAAGAATGACCCCTGTTCTGTGGAAAATATGAAATGTTGAAAAGTCAAGAATGGAGTCGATATTGACAACTTTCAATGTGTAAACACATCTGCAGTTGCCCCTTCCTGCTCTTTGTTTTGAGTTGTGATTGATAAACAAAGAAATCAATATGTGATTTCTTACATATTTTCTCTGTAGGTCTGTAACTATGAAATCAATGAATATTCTCTCTTTTATTTTTATGCTTACCTATTTACTCTTTTTGTTCTCCAAAGTCTCCCTTGCAGGAGATAGAATTACTCCATCACAAAATATCAGCGGCGCAAGGACCTTAGTTAGCAATAATGGAAGCTTCGAACTAGGTTTCTTCAGTCTTGTTAATTCCAATAATCACTACTTGGGAATATGGTACAAGAAGATCTCAGTTAGAACTGTTGTTTGGGTTGCAAACCGACTCAACCCAATCAATGACTCGTCTGGCTTGTTGATGATAAACAGGACAGGCAGTCTTGTGGTTATGAGTCAGAATAAGAGTGTTGTTTGGTCAACAGGATTAGGAGCACAAAAACAAGCCAACAATCCTGTGTTACAACTCTTAGACTCAGGAAATCTTGTATTAAGAGATGGAAATTCGGAAACCTCTTTGTGGGAAAGCTTCGACCATCCATCTAATACATTGTTACCAGGAATGAAGTTGGGATGGGACTTGAGGAAAGGTATTAACTGGAATCTTACAGAATGGACGAGTCCAGATGATCCATCTCCTGGAGATTTAACCTATTGGATAGAAAGGCATTCATACCCTGATCCTGTTATTAAGAAAGGAACCAACAAATTTTACCGTACAGGCCCATGGAACGGCCTTTGGTTCAGCGGTTCACGGGGTTTAAATCCGGCTTATGATGAATACTTCGTTTCTAATGAGTATGAAGTGTACTACACCTACACCCTCAAAAATAAATCTGAAATCTCAAGAATTGTTTTAAACGAAATGAACACTTTTCTTGAGAGACACATATGGAATGAAGCTAGTCAAATTTGGCTCCGCTATCCATTACTACCTAGAGACCACTGTGACAATTACGGCTTTTGTGGACCCAATGCAAATTGTATCATTGGTTATAGTGGGTTTGCTATCTGCCAATGTTTACTAGGATTCAAGCCCAAATCACCAGAAAGATGGAGCTTAATGGAGAGGTCTCAAGGCTGTGTACTCATTAAGCCACTGAGCTGCCAAAAAGATGGGTTTAATACATATTTTAAATTGAAATTGCCAGATACTACATATTCTTGGGTAAATAAAAGTATGAGCCTCAACGAATGTTGGGCTAAATGCTTAAACAATTGTTCCTGCATGGCTTATTCAAACTCAGATATCAGAGAAAGTGGCAGTGGCTGTGTCATGTGGTTTGGTGATCTAATGGATATTAGACAGTTTCCGGTTGGCGGGCAAAATCTATATGTCAGAATATCGGCTTCAGAAATAGGTATGCCATTAATTTTGTAATAGGAACTCCTTGTTGAAATTAATTATTTTTCCACTATACTTTGCATTCTGAATTGATTTTGATTCTTTAAAAACTGCTCTGCTTTCATCTCTTTTAGCTGTAGTTTAACTATAATTTTCTTTGCTGTGTCAAATTCAACAATGAAGTGGCAAGAGAACATGGTCGTTGGATGAACAAAGCATGGAGAGGTGTTGTTGCCGTTGCTGTAGTTGCTGTAATGGTCGGAGTTGTCCTTTATATTTACAGAAGCAGAACAAACATAAAAGGTACTTTACTCTGACAGCCGTTGCAAACATATGTTTGTATGTAGAAAATCTCAAAATTCAATTTAGCAACTAATACTCTCATAATAGATTGTACATAAAAGGAGGTAAACTCAAAAAAAAAAAAAAAAAAAAAAAAAAACTGCAATTTGTAGCTTAAAAATTAACAAAATAAATAAAATTTTAATGTGTGGTGTTAAAAAAAAAGTATTTTAATGTGTTGATAGTTGTGATTGTTATTTATCATGTTGGATATATTATTTTATTATTTTTTTAATATTATTTCAATATGTTAAATTCTGAAATAAAATCTTTGATGTGGGCTATATTATAAAATAAAGTGTTAAAAATAGTGTTTTGAGTTATTAAAAACTATATTTTTTATTTCTTAGTGTGAATGCTCTTAAATTTGGTAAAATAATAATACTTGTTGCTGTTTCACAATTTTACGCATTACAAAAAAAGACTGACCATGACTCAATAGAACAGTCAACCCACTTGAATCCCAAGGAAAAATATAGGTATGGACATGGATTTTTGTACCAGTGAACAAGGGTCAACTTTTACCCAAGGGTCTACCCGTGATTCCGTGAATCACAATCTTGAACCCTTTTTTAGTTCCCAATTAATTATTTTGTTTTATTTTTTGTCTTTTTATATATATATATATATATATATATATTGGCTTTTGGACTCTTGTAATTGTGTGAGAAATTTCGCAATTATGAACTTTTTATTTTGAATGATTAGGAATTTGATTATTTAGAAAGTTGATATATTACCAACACAAACACAACACCCCCCCCCCCCCCCCCAAAAAAAAAAAAAATCAATTTAACTTGTATTTGAAAAAGTCTAGACTTGATTGGAGGTAACATGTAAAGTTGGATGTTCTCTCTTCATGGAATGAGAAATATAATTGGCCTTTTGAATTCTCTTTAATGGCATGTGGTCTCTTGAGAATTTCTATAAATGTGGTTTCTTATGAATCAACTTTTAGTATTGGAGCTAAAATTCTTACTTAGTATTGATCTTTTTTTTTTTTTTTTTGGTAGATAAAATTGAAGCTTTTGTTTGCAAGCAAAGTTGGTTCTACAGATTTAAAGGTAGTATTTAATCCATTTAAATAATAGTCATTTTATAAAATTTTATTTCTTTATTGGCCCATTTTCCTTTTATACTAAAGTTATATTAAAATTCTGTGTTGTAGGTGAAAATATTGATGAAATTACTTCTCAACATGAGATGCAACTATCAAGTATGAATACATCCAATATTGGATCTACTACTAACATTAAGTAGAGTCAGATACAATTTATATTAACTATTTACTTATTTTGGATAAAAGTGACTTAAATGGAGGTCATAGAAGCCCATTAAGGCTTAAAAGATTTTGAATTAATTGATATATTGATATAATATTAAGGCCTTAAAAATGTTTTTCCAATGTATTATCCACCCCACGACAAGTGTATCAGTCTATTTTTTTTTTTATCTTGATCGAATTATGTATTTGCTTCTTGTTAGTCTTCATCTTGCCTTTATATGTCTTTCTCAAAAAAAATAAAAAATATTTCCTATATATGTCAATGTTAATTGTGTGCAAAAACGGACAATATAGCATTCTTATTAATATTTATGTGATCGTAATGTCATTGGTAATGGTCCCAATTTGTAGCTTAGAAACACGCACGCATTTTCGCCGTTTGGACTGGTTCAGGAAAAGTCCATGGTCTCTCTTCAGATGTGGGAATTATTAGCCCATGGGCCAATTTTGAGGATGGCATAGAGGTCACAGCCGTGTTGATATTCAACTTGGGCTCTTTGTCCAAAATTAAAGCTCCCTATTTCTTCAACTTATAACATGGAAGCAAAGACGTTTAGAACTATAAATCAATGAGCCCCTTTTCCTATATCTATTGGTGACTTGAAAGTATTTTCATCTCCAGCTTAGATATTGATTACAAGACTGATCTAAGTTTTGGATGAACTGGCAAATCTACCTGCACACTTAAAGTGGATTAGATTACTTACGACATACCAGTGATGTTAGTCTAAATTTATCCTACTGGACGAAGAGTGTTAATATAGCTATCATAATCCCCTATTTTTTTTTTTTTTTTGATTTGATAATCCCCTAATTTCTTAATCCTTGCAATTTTCCAAAATCATGTGCGTTATGGACTTCATTGGGGGTTATTGACACACTTCTCATAGGTGCAAATTTGTCATATTTTGTCTTTGTAAATTGTATGTAGTATGTGTGCAAAAATCTCAATTTGAGCAAAAACTCCAAAAATTGCAATTTTAACACTAAAATCAAGGGAATGCTAAAATTTACCTAATTTGTCTTTATTGAATATCAAAATAGTAAATTTTATAAATCAAGATGAAAAATGACCAAAATACCATTCATTGATCAAACTTTGACTAAGTTGATTAGGGGTTGTTTGGATTTTTAGTTTCCATCACCCATAACTCTGTTTCCATCACCTATAATTCAAAATTGATGGGTCCCATGGCTGAGTAGTGTGTTTGGATGTGTTTCTAGTTTTTGTTTCCATCACTCAATTCTCTGATTTTTGAGCGATGAATTATGAAAACTGAAAACACATTTTAGGTGCTTTCAAGTTATGGAAACAGAGTTATAATGACAATATAGTAATTTCATTCCATTCATGGGACCCACAGGTTTGTCTTGTCATGTCATGCCAGCTATTCCCCACTGGCTCTCTTTTCTCTCTTTTTAGTTTTCTTTCTTTCTATTCTCCTCATCTCTTCATTCTTCATTTTTTCTTCAACACAGAGCCTCCATTTCTTCATTCTTTCTTTCATTTTTTCCGACTCTAGTGAAACAAACTTTTCAATTCAAACAATCTCCAAAATCTCTGACCCACCACTTTGTTTTTTTCTCTCTCTTTTAGTTTCAGATTTTTCATCAATGGCATCTACAAATGTCAATTTTTAAGGCTTCGTTGGAGGGCTCGCCTGGGCCATCGATGACCAAGCCTTGGAGCGTGCTTTCTCACCATAAAAAAAATCCTTGAATCGAAGATTCGTTGGTCGTCGATCAGCTCAAAAAAATTGAAGGTCCGTTGGTCAGGAGGGCTCGCCTGGGATCTATGAAAAATCACACCAGGCATAACCTTCATCAAGCTCTGAACAGTCACACCAGGCACAACCTGGGGGTTTTTGAGTAAAAAAATAAAAAAAGACATTAATTTGATAATATACTCACATGGGTTTTGTTGGGTTTGTGTTTTGATTATAACAGTATATGAGAATTGCAGGAAGAGTGTGAGTGTGATTGTGTGAGAGATTAGAGATGGGTCTTACTATTTCTAGACAATTTTGTTTTTTGGGTGTATCATAAATAAGTATGAATGTAGTTTTGAATTTGGGGTGATGAGCTGCTTTAGGTGGTGTTAAATTGTTGAGAGTTTTTGTTGTTTGTACTTCTTTGGTTGCACTTTGGCACTATGACTATGGTGGTGGCAAAATGAAATAAGCAGTGAAGAAAATGGTGGGGAATGAGGGTAAGGCAGGTAGGCTAACAGAAGTCTTTGACCAACTGCTTAGGTATGGGTCCCACAAAAAGTAAAATAATTAAGTGATGAGAAGCTGAAAATATGTGCCAAATGTTTGGGGTTTAAGAAATTAGGGTATTTCAAGTGATGAGTGAGGAGTGATGAGTGATGAGTGATGAAAATTGAGTGAGGAGTGATGAGTGATGAATAATTGTTTTTTAAAAACCAAATAGCCCCTTAGCGGTCAAATGAAGTAAAAAATATAACTAACCACTAGAATTCATCATTTTACATCAAAATTTATATTTTGAAACAATTTTCTCAAGTTTGACAATAGTCAACCTGAGTTTGACCTTGATTTAACCAAATTAACATTCAACCATTCGATTTGGGATAAATTTGAGCTTTTATTAAAAATAACTGAATTTCCTTTAAAATGATTGCTCACGGGTCTAGATTGAACATAATAATAATTGTTCTTCTTTTCTGGTGGACTAGATTTTTTTTTTTTTTTGGGGGGGGGGGGGGGGTTGAGGATTAAAAATACACTAATACACACACTCTTGCACACAAAAAATAAATTGAAATTGTGACTTGAAATTGATGTGCAAGAGTGTGTGTATTAGTGTGTGTGTGTAATAGACACTACTCATTTTTTTAAACAGATATGGTCTATTTCTTGTGGCCATCCCTCTAGAGTTTGGACCTTACCTTGTGCCTACGTAAGAATAAACGAATCTTCAAGCAAGCAAGGCAAAACCATCATTTACATGGGGAAGTATGTCACAGGGTTGTGGAAGTATATTTTTATAGTTCATAATAAGTATTAACAACCCATTCTAGAACGCAGTGGATTGAGATCGTCAAGTGGGATAAAGAGCTCAATTGATTTAAACTTAAACACAAATGGGTGTTCAATGGGGAATCTGGGGATGGCAGGAGTTGGAGGTCTTATTGGAGATGATAGGAGATTATCTTAATGGTTGTATTAGCTGACATGATTTGTGTATTCAGTTGCAGTTACAGGTTGTTGAAGTGGAACGTGATGTGAGGACTGTAGTTCGTATGCTTTTCAAGGCCACAAGTTCTAATAATGTTCTTTCTTCAAATATGTCTAATTGTTGGGAATTGCTAAGCTAAAAACTGTAGATTAGAGCATCCACAATGGTGGTGCTAATAAGCTAAAAAGCTATTTTTAGCACCACCATATATAAAAAGGGTGTTACAATGGTGGTGGTATAGGTAAATTTTTTACCTCTATTGCTACAGTGTATAGCTATATATGGATGTGCATTGTTGCTGAAAGCTAAAAAAAAAAAAAAATTATTTTTTTATTCTACCTCTGTTTAAAATATTATTTGTTTGTTTCAACTTTTTCTATTTCTTTTATCTCAACCTGTCTTTCATCACTCTGTCTTAACTCTCAACTCTCAACTCTCTCACAACTCTCATCTCTCTGTCTCATCGCCATCGGTCCACTCAAAGCTTAACGTCACCGACCCACCTGAAGCTCAACGTCACTGGCCCATGTCGCTGACCCACTCTGTCAAACCAAGCTGCTGACCCACTCTGTCAACCCACATCCCAGACCCATCTCGCTCACGTCGTTCAAGTCCCTAGCCGACCCAAGCCCCAAGACTCAACTCCAAAGTTGACCCATGCCAAC
This sequence comes from Quercus lobata, assembly GCF_001633185.2. Taxonomy (NCBI): domain Eukaryota; kingdom Viridiplantae; phylum Streptophyta; class Magnoliopsida; order Fagales; family Fagaceae; genus Quercus; species Quercus lobata. The sequence goes on along the minus strand of NC_044911.1, from coordinate 16,069,684 downwards.
CCGTCTTGCCTACTCTTCTGTCTGACCCATCTTAGCCTCTTCGATCTAGCTTGGCCTCTCTTCTTTTCTGTTTGACCCACAAAGTTCGAAGCTTGCTTGCTAATCAAGTGAGTTTTCTCTGTCTTTTTCCATCATGTAATGCTTGGGATTTTTGATTTGTGTAATTGGAATGATAAATTTTTCATGTCAGTTGGGAATTTTCTGTTTACAGGGAATTTATGTTTTTGTTTTAATGTTTTTGGTGTAAATGTTAGTTTGGAAATTTTCTGTGTGTAGGGAAGGCTACATTTTTTTGGTTTCTGTTTTTGCTTCTTGCTGATTTTTTGTTTGTTGTATCTAATTTATTACAATAAATGTCATGTTGGAAATTGTTTTGGGAGTTTTTTGGTTGTAGGGAAGTTTATGTTTGTTGTTTCTAATGTATTGATGTAAATGTTAGTTTGGAAATTTTTTGTGTACAGGTAAGTTTACATTTTTTTTTTTCTAATTTATTACAGTATTGGTCTTTACTTTCAATTTGCTTGGAAGTATATATTGCTATTTCTAATTTTATGGAGTCACAACGAGACCTACCATATTACACGGGTATCATGACTGGGATATTATTATTGACTCATAACTTTTGGGAACATTTGAAAATAATCCTACGTTAGTTTCTGATTCTCCACCTCAAGTTGAGAATGTCTCTTCTATGAAAGGAAAACGAGGCATTAACTTTTGTGTAGAGGAAGATCAAGTCCTAGTATCGGTATGGCTTAATACTAGTGTTGATGCCATACACAGTAATAAACAAACACATAATACATTTCGTCAAAAAGTTTGGGAATATTTCACGCGGTACAATACATCTGATACCGCACGTACTGCTATCTCCTTGATAAGTCGTTGGACAATGATTAACAAGGAGACAAATAGGTTTTGTGGGTGCATGGCTAAAGTTAATGTGCGTCATCAAAGTAGTATAACCGAACAAGATAAGGTATAAATTATATTGCAATAGTGTTAACATACCCATTCACCAATAGTTTGAAGATACTAATCATATTATATTTCTTTTAAATTTTTTAGATTACCAATGCGAAGGCTTTGTATAAAGAGACCTTCAAAAAACCCTTTCATCTTGAACATTGTTGGCTCATCTTGAACATTGTGCGAGTGTGTGAGTTTTATTATAATTTGGTTTGAGTTATATATGTGAGTAATCTATGGACTACATTATTCTAGTTATAATATGTGTTCTATTTTATATGTTTTCTTATAAGGTTCCTCCATTTTATAGTTCACATTATTCCAAGATTGCTTTTAGACAATTGAGACAATTGTTTTAGTAAAAAAAAAAAATTGTATATATATAATTTGGGGTTAAAACAAAATATTATTGTTATACTAGATGATTATTTGCTATCATGATGATTGAGAAATTGTTTTAGCAAAAAAAGAAATTGTATAAGTATAATTTGGGGTTAAAAAAATTACTTATTACACTAGACGATTATTTGCTATCATGTGGCGGTGGCGGTAGTGGCCGCGGTAGCGGTTGCGGTGGTTGTGATTGTTGTTTATTGTAGTGGATATATTATTTTATTGTGGTGGATATATTATTTTATTGTGATGTTTATATTATTTTATTATGTTGAAAGCTAAAATAAATCCACTGATGTTAGATATTTTGTAAAGTGAGTAGGTAAAATAGATAAAGTAACTTTTTGTGATGCCAAATAGTTAAAAAAATAGCACCATCATTGTGGATGCTCTTAGGATCGGGATTCGGTGTTCGCTTCAAAGAAGCCAATAAATGTGAAGATGAACTAGCACGGTGAGGGACCAACCTGCAACAAGAGTTCGTTATGCGATGGGCATGTACTAATAGGAATATAGGAATATAGTTTACAAATTATAATGATGAATACAATTCTATAATGACAATGTTGTATGAGTTGCATTGGTACAGCCGTGCAGAATATTTAACGAGGCTCCAATAATGTAACTGTTATTTCATTGGTTGAAGATGATTCATGATTACTCGAGAAAAACCGTGCTCCATTTGAATCCTTTCCCAAGAAGAAACCAGGTTGTTTGGGTTCAGCCAAAGCACACTCACTGCTTAGCATCACAACAACAGAAGACATGTTTGGTCTATCCTCAGGACGCTGTTGCACGCATAAGAGGCTCAGATGGATGCAGCGCAACACTTCTGACATTGTGCATGATTCTCCTAAACATTCATCAATCAATTCTAAAGGCCTGCCTTCATTCCACAGTATCCATGCCTAAAAATATAAGAACATGATTGTCATTCATCAGTCCAACGTATCTAGAGAAGTAATCTAACAATTTGAAACTTACATGTCCAATAAGGTTATGCTCGTGGTTTGGATGATAAAACCCTCTACTTTTCTTCCCACTTATGATCTCCAACAATAAAATCCCAAAGCTAAAGACATCAGATTTTGTTGAGAATATTCCATCAAAAGCATATTCTGGTGCCATGTAACCACTGCAGGGCATCACAAGTTTTAAGCATAAAATATAAATTTGAAAATTAATAATTATATGAAAGAATATCAATGAAACTTACTAAGTTCCAACAACTCTGTTTGTGTTTCCTTCCAACTGATCTCCTCCAAAAGTTCTAGCCATGCCAAAGTCTGAAATTTTAGAATTCATCTCACTATCAAGTAAAATATTACTTGCTTTGAGATCTCTATGTATAATTCTCAATCTAGAATCTTGATGAAGATATTGAAGCCCCCGAGCAATCCCGCAAATAATACGAAAGCGTTTGGACCAATCCAACAATTTACCTTTTGTTTGATCTGGTAAGTATTTAGTTCAAGTTAATTATATATACCCGTGTTTCAACCACACATTGCAAAATTTCTAAATTTTATAAACTATTGATCACATAATTAAACCAGCTAGCAAAATGTATTATGTTCAGGGATTCAAACCAAATATGAAGCAATCCAGGCTTTTGTTGGGCATGTATTCATAAATCAGAATCTTCTCTTCTTGTTGAATGCAACAACCAAGAAGTTTTACAAGATTTCGGTGTTGAAGCTTCGCAATTAGTCTTACTTCATTTTTGAACTCATTTAATCCTTGTCCAGAACTCCTTGAAAGCCTTTTGACAGCAATTTCTTGGTTGTCTTCCAGTGTACCCTGAAATTCTCATTTGCAGATTGCTAAATTCTGAAAAGAAAACAAAATAAAAGAGTACTTCATCATTTTAATTTCTTTTGTGCATGCACATCACAAACATACCTTGTAAACAGATCCAAAACCACCTTCACCAAGCTTGTTCTTGAACAAAAAGTTGTCAGTGGCACAAACTATTGTGGATAGTTCAAAGAAAGGGAGCTCAAGGTCTTCCCTTTGGCCTTCGTTGTTCTGATGATCTGTAATTCCACTTTTCTTTGTTTTAGCAAAAATTGAAAAGAAGGTTTTTTTTTTTCATAAAAGAACGGGCATCATTATAAGTATAAGAGTTAAGATACGAAGGTGCCTATAAGTAACATATTTAGATTGAATATGTTAGAGTTGAACTGGAATAATAAACAAAATCTCATATTACTACTTGTATCATGAAAGCTTAGAGCATCTCCAATAGAATCTTTTTGTACTGTTTGGAAAATGAATAGTAACACTAAAGCCATTTGGTTCAAGAGTCAATGGGGAGGCTTGAGAATGGAAGCATTGGGCCTTTGAGAATGGAAGCATTGGGCCTTAACACTGAATTAGATTTTGTACGGACCAAGAATAGTAGTTCAGCCTCAAATTGCAGGCTCACTCATTGAAGGGTCTCAGTCTATCTCGTCCCATTTAGCCAAGCTGAGATGGGCCTGGTTGAACATTCAAACTAAGTACCCCAAGATATGCCTTGAACAAGAGAAAATGCCTTAGGGGAATCCGCCCATTAAACAATAACCGGCATCAGGTACAAGTTATTAGGAAGTCATGTTAGCAGAAGGAGATGAGTCCCCTTTGGTCAGCAATATGATACGCAGGGCCCACTAACATGGGAGAGATCCCCTCATCATAATAACCCTACTAAAATGAGGATATAAATAGGAGAGGAAAGGTGGGAAGAGGGGGTTGGAAAATTTGGGAAAGTGACATACAAGAGTAATAAGGAAAAACGCATCTCGAGGAATAAGAAATCCTATTCGGATTTTAGGGAAAAGGATCAGCTTCCTTGTCATCATCTTGACTGAACCAAGATCAAGAGAGCTTAGGGCCAAAGTAACACTTCAACTCCATCAGTAACTTGAAAAGCCACTTCTTGGACCTTCCATTGTGGGATAAGCTAAACCCAGAGTACAAGTGAATTAGGGGTCAAGGCCCAAAACCTAACGTCGTTAGTAATGGAACACCATAGATTTCATTCAATTTTTATTTAGGAAGCCTGGACTCTTCATTTGGGATGATGTACCCATGTCATATTCATATCATAACAATGTCCTATCTATTATGTCATGTTACAAGTTTTCAAACCGTATCATACCCGTACCGTCTCTGTGTCCATGCATCTTAGATTTTTATTCTCTTCTCCTTTTGGTGGACAATCTGTCTCCAGTTCAAAAAGATGATTTTTTACTCTTAGCTGCAATTCTCTGTGATGGAGTTTGGAAGTTGAGAAATAAAATTCAGTTTGAAGGTCTTTCGCTGGATTTCGATGACTTATTTCCCAAAATCTTAACACTGATGGCTGAGCATAAGATGCCAAGGAGTTATACAGGTAGCACTCAAGTATCCGTGGCTTTGGCCCAGCTCTGGTCCCCACCATAGCGGTTTTTGATTAAAATCAATATTGACGTTGCCGTTGGACTGGAGAGGGGAGCTGGTATTTACTTGCTCTCAAAGAGTGAATAACACCCTCCCTCTCTAGGCTGAGGCTGAAGCTATTGAATGGTCTCTGTTTTTGCCAGCAAGATTGGTGGCTGATTCTGTTTAGATTGAGACTGATTCTAATATTCATCACAGAGTTCTGCTCGATCCAAGTTGGCCCCACCTTGGAGAATTGGATCTTCGATTTTGATACGCAGAATTTGCTGTCTTCCCATTATAATTTCTTTATGTCTTAGGTTCCTAGGCAGACTAACTTGGCTGCCCACACCTTAGCCAAATGGTCTCTTTAACTGTAAAGCTTTTGGTTCTTTTGTTTTGATTCAGTTATCTGGGGAAGCTTGTTGTTCCTCGTAGTTATGTTTCTCTAATATAGTATTTATTCATAAAAAAATAAAAACATTCCTTTCTCCCATAAAGATACTAGCCCACTTCATGTAATAAAAATAATATCCCACTTGGACAATGAGCCTTAACACTAAAATGGATAAAATATAGCAGTATAGAGTTGTGCTTGTATAAGAAACAAACTATAAAGCTTTCAAAATTAATCTCTGTCAAGACCAGGCCAGGTCTAGCAAGCAATTTTCCATTTTGAGAACAGAGGAAGATCAAGAGTGACCTAACAAGCACAGAGAGAGAGAGAGAGAGAGAGAGAGAGAGAGAGAGAGATTTGCACAAGACAATTCAACATATGTTTGCAATGGTTGTCAGAGTAAAGTTATTTTACCTTCTAAGTTTATTCTGCTTCTGCAAATGTAGAAGCCAACTAATAAGAGCATTCCAGAAACTACTACAAGGGCGGCAGCAACAATCACTGCTCTCTTTATCTTACGAACATGTCTTGCCTCTGCTTTGTTGAATTTGACACAAAAAAATAAAATTATAGTTCAACTACAGCTGAAGGATGTGAAACAGAAAGGGAAGTATTTCGAGAAACAAGATCAAATCAGAATTAATGTAAACAATAATTAACTTTAATAAGGAGTTCCTATTACAAAAATTAATCTGATACCTATCTCTGAAGCCGGCATTCTGATATATAGATCTTGCCCACCTGCAGGTAACTGTCTAATATCCATTAGATCACCAAACCACAAGGCGCAGCCACTACCACTTCCTCTGATATCTGAGTTTGTATATGCCATACAGGAACAGTTGTTCAAGCATTTGGCTCTACATTCTAAAATACTCATACTTTCGTTTACCCAAGAATATGTAGTATCTGGCAATTTCAAGTCGACAAATTTAAGAAACCCATCTTCATGGCAGCTCAATTGTTTATCGCGTACACAACCTTGAGACCAGTCCATCAAGCTCCATTTTTGTGGTAATTTAGGCATGAATCCTTGTAAACATTGGCAGACCGGTGACCCACTAATGATACAATTTCCATTGGGTCCACAAAGTCCTTAATAGTCACAGTAATCTCTAGGTACTGATGTATAGCGGCGCCAAACTTGCTCAGCTTCAATCCAGATGTACCGCTCACGTGTATTGCTGGTTTGGTTCAAAATTATTCTTGAGATTACAGATTTATTTTTTAGGGTGTATGTGTAGTACACCTCAAAGTCATTGGAAACAAAGTTGTAATCATAAACCGGGTTCGGCTTTAGATCCGGTGAACCACTAAACCGAAGGCCATTCCATGGGCCGGGACGGTAAACCTTTTTGTTTCCTTTCCAAATAACAGGCTCAGGGTATGCATGCATTTCTATCCCATAAGTGAAATCTCCAGGAGATGGATCATCTGGATGTTTCCATGCAGTAAGACTCCACTTAATGCCTTTCGTTGAGTCCCATCCCAACTTCATTCCTGGTAAAAATGTATCAGATGGATAGTCGAAGCTTTCCCAGAAGGAGATTCCTGAATTACCATCTCTTAGTACAAGATTTCCTGAGTCTGAGAGCTGTAACACAGGATTCTTGGCTTGTTTTTGTGTTCCTAATCCTGTTGACCAAACAACGCTCTTATTCTGACTCATAAGCATAAGACTGCCTGTACTGTTTATCATCAACAAGCCAGACGAGTCATTGATGGGGTTGAGTCGGTTTGCAACCCACACTACAGTTTTAACTGGGATATTCTTGTACCATATTCCTAAGTAGCGATTCTTGGAAATACCAGGACTGAAGAATCCCAGTTCGAAGCTTCCATCTTTAGAAACTAAGGTACTTCCATCACTAATATATAGGGATGGAGTAATGCTATCTACTGCAAAGGAGACTTTGGAGAACAAAAAGAGTAAATAAGTCAGCAGAAAAATAAAAGAAAGAATGCCCATTGATTTCTTAGTTTCAGACTTCCTGGCTTATGATCACTCACAACTTAAACATAGAGAAGAAAGGGCAACTGCAGATGCATTCACATTTTATTGGTGAAATTTTATCAATAGTGCAGTCTTATCTGACTTTTCAGCAATTCAAATTTTCAACAGAATTGAGATTTTTCCTGCACCACTAACTATACCTAATCCTGGTGACAATAAATACAACATTGTTTCTTGAAAAGGAAAAGACAGGTACCTTGTCACATGGACTCTATACATGAGAGGATTAAGACGTTTTGTGTCCATCTGCGTGGTCGTTGGGCTATTATTGACTCGTAGCATCCACGAATTTCGTTTCGTATTTTAGTTGAAAAACAGCATGTGCATCTGTAAGAACACCACGCATAATGTTTAGCCAAAAAAAAAAAAAAAAAGAACACTACGCATAATTATTACTTATGAATTATTTAATGCCACCATTCCCATGCTTTTTTTTATTTATTTTTTTATTATTATTTATATATAGAAGAAAGTCCTTGCTTTCTGCCTATGCTTATGGCTATAAGAAAACCTCTAGGGTGTATAATCACCAATTTATGATAGAGAAAGACTTAAGGCCACTTAAAAACTCTATAAAATTCTAATTTTTGTTGATAACGAATTAACCTGGTCTAGGAGCTAGGCCATAATTGGGTCATTAGTTTAACCAATGCATCACTGACTGAATTGTAGGGTCAAATAAAAATTTATAAAATTTAAAAATAATTTGAAGAAATCATAAGATAAATATTTAAATTGTAAAAACAGACATGCCTAAATTACTAATTAAAATTAAGCCTATAAAACTAGCCACGTTTCATAAGTAAAAATACTAAAAAACAAAAAAATATAAAGAATGTCATAGAATCACAGTCAAGTCTTTGCTAAATAAAATCATATTAAATGAAGAACAAAAGCATATCTCAAATTTCAAAGTCACATTCTATGTACATTGCATATTTTTGTAATTGTTTCGATCTCATAGATTACGACGTGAACTAAAACTTGAGACTCTATTATTTTTCTTTGGAAGCGTATATCATCAAATTTATTATAAAATCCTATATTTCCATTAGGCTCCTCCTTTCTAAAATAGTACCTATAAAAATAATTTTGTTTAAAATCACAAAGTGGTTGAGTGAAAACAGCAGATCGGGATTGCACGGATTACAAAAAGCCTACTGGATTTTAGAATTTAAATGCACATGTCTAATCAAACTAGAATGATTTAGGAATAGGTTTATTGGTTTATCAATTAGACTAGGGTTGGTTTGGGTTTAATAAATGTCTAAAGTCATTAAGGGGGTATTTTAGTAGAGGCCATTGGGGCAATAGTGTCAAAATTGCGTGAAATTTGGCAAGTTGAAGGAAAACGAAATTCTGATCCAAACTCGAGACATGTCTTGAGCATCGCTTAAATTTAGGCAAATTCCTTCGTTAAGGCCCGAAAACAGTATTTTTGCTATTTATAGTAATATTTGTTTTTCCTTAATATAACTTTTAGTTTAAAAGTAATGTAAAATTGAATTTATTCAATCACGTGCTAGCTTTATTCCGTACCAAATTTACTTGTAATTTAACAATTAGATACCTTGTATTTAGGTGGGAATTATGTAAGGGTAGTGTTTGAGAGAGTGTGAAGAAAGCTCAAGAAGTGTGCACTCAAGAAGAGCCTCGTGACTGGATCTCACGATTGGCTCGCGACTGGTAAGTCACCAGAATAGCACACGTGTGAAGCATGCAATGGGAGTTGAAAGATCATACCAGCTGTAGCATTACAGGACAAAACTTCTAGTTTAGGCAGGCAGTTAGCTCGCAACTCAAACTTGCAACTCGTTCCAGTCGCAAGGTTGAGTTGCCGGAATGCCCTGTTTGGTTGTAACTGACTCTTCGCATTCCTCATACACCCTACTATAAATACCTTTATACCCATGAAATGTAGAGAGCTTCCAGAGAGAATTTTGAGAGAGAAACCATAGAGAAAAACAAGATTGACTCATTCACAATCTTTGTCTTTTGATTCTCCAAATTCCTCTACTCTCACCCTCCCTCTCCATTGACATATCCTTGAGAGATGCATTTAGCCAAATCTTTATCTCACCATACTCATATTAGTGAGGAGGTATTTTAGTGCTTGGGAAGCAATTCAGAAGGGACCAATTCATTTTGGTTGATGCAATGGGCTATTGCGGGATCCAGTAAGCTAGAGAAGACAAGGTTCAACATAACCCTGTTGAAGCAAGAAGCTTGGAGAGCTTAGGTGTACTGAATAGATTAGGCTTGGAGGGTCTTATGCTATTCATATATCCTAACTTCATTCTCTAGTGGATTATTGACCGCTTGGAGGGTGGCGGAGAGGTTTTTCGCCGAGTACTTCGGTTTCCTCTTTAATAACACATCGTCGTGTTATCTTTGTGTTTGCATCTTTCTTCCCTTTCTCTTTACCTTTTAATTACTGTTGTGATTGTGATTAATAATGATTTAGAGTGTGTTATCAATTTGGGTTTAGTTTATATTCATATTTTGCACATAAATTGTTTGTTTATAAGCTTGTGTTGGTAATTTTTATTTGGGGGTCTAAACGTTCAAAGGTGTTTTACATACTATTTGAACTTTCAAGTAAGAATAAGATCCCATCTATTTTGGAACAACCCTTAAAGTTAGAAATTTATAATTTTGCATTTAACTCAATTTTACTATTTTTGGTAAAATTTGGTATTTTGCCACCTAAGCTTGTAATTAATGCGAATTAGGGTTTCAGACGTTTCCTAGTCATTCTAGGGTCTTATTTTCTCAGTATTTATATATTTTGTAGCCTCCAAAGGCAAAACAGATTATTATCAATAAAAATATAGATATTTTGTCAAATTCTTTCTCTAGTGGATTCCAATTTATCTCTTAGTAGATTTAGGGAAACCCCTAGTGGATTTGAGGTTTACTACTAGAAGCTAATAGTTTAGTTTCTGCTCCATTAAGAGGGCATCGTGTGTGCTTTCTTTTGAATTTCGCGACATCAAGAAATAAAATGCAATTAAATAGTCTTTGTAAGGTTGAATTTATTAAATCAAGTGTTGGCTTTACTCCCTGCCAAATTTTCTTATATTTTAGCAATTAGATATCCTGTATTTAGGTGGAAATAATGTAAGGGTTGTGTGTGAAAGAGTGTGAAGAAACTCAAGTTGTGTGCATTCAAGAGGAGTCTCGCGACTGGATCTCGCGACTGACTCGCAACTGTTAAGTTGCCAAAGTGGCACACATGTGAAGTATCCAGGGAACTGAAGGGTCACGACAGTTGGAGCATTACAGGACAAAATGTACAGTCTGGTTAGACAGTTAGCTTGCGACTCAAACTCATGACTCTTTCCACTCACGAGACTGAGTTACAAGATTGCCCTATTTGGATGAAAACTGACTTTTCACATTCCTCACATACACTACTATAAATACCCTTATACCCATGAAATATAGAGAGCTTCTAGAGAGAATTTTGAGTGAGAAACCCTAGAGAAAAACAAGATTGACTCATCCACAATCTTTATCATTTGATTCTCCAAATTCCTCTACTCTCACCCTCTCCATTGACATAACCTTGAGAGGTACATTTGCCAAATTCTTATCTCACCATACCCATATCAGTGAGGAGGTATTTTGGTGCTTAGGAAGTAGTTTGGAGATGACCAATTTACTTGGTTGATGCAATAGGCTTATTGCAGGATCCAAGAAGCTAAAGAAGACAAGGTTAGACGTAACTCTGTTAGAGCAAGAACCTTAGAGAGCTTCAGTGCATTGGGTAGATTAGGCTTGGAGGATCTTTTGCTATTCATGTATCCCAACTTTTCCTAGTGCTAAAGAAGACAAGGTTAGGCGTAACTCTATTAGAGCAAGAACCTTAGAGAGCTTAAGTGCATTGGGTAGATTAGGCTTGGAGGATCTTTTGCTATTCATGTATCCCAACTTTTCTTAGTGCTAAGGACCGTCTCATCCTTGGTACCCTCACACATCACACATGTCTATGTTCAATGAATGCCTTATTCATTTATGTGATTGTACTTGATTAAATATGTTGCACTTACTCAATCATATGTTGATCAAACACAAAAAGATTTTTGAGTATTTTATTTGTTTTTGGAAAGTGTTTTTGTTTTGAAAAAAAAATTCAAAAACATTTCAAAAACTGTGCAACTCTGTTTTAGTGACTCACTCTCGCGGGTCACTCCAGTCGTGAACTTACTTAGAAGCTCTCACTACTCTCTGGCGAGTCAATCCCCCAATTGCAAAAAAGACTTAGAAAAATTTCAAAATTTCAGGGATTTTAGCATTTTTGTAACTCAGTTTGGCGGTTGGTTCGCAAGTGGAAGCTCTAGTTGCGAGTTTACTCAGAATGCTTTGCAACTCCCTTCGTGAGCAAACCTTCCAGTCGCGAAAAACACTTAAACAAATTTTTCAAAATTTGTGACACGGGATTTTGGCGACTTAACTTAGCAACTCGCTTGCGACTCATTCCAGTCGCAAAAAACACTTGTTTTGGACAAATAGGGTTAAATTCAAGACAGTTTTCAAAAACTTTTCAGTTTTCCCTTACATCACGTGCTGTTTCATTGTCTTGTCTGTCTCTCCCTCTTCCAAAACAACCATTTTCTTCATCAATCCTTCACCAATCTTCAATAAAAGGTATGATTTTTCTCTTATTTTCAAAGTATTTCATGTTTCTAGCCCTAGTTTTCTTGGATTTTGTGTTTTTGTTGAAATTTGAAAATATGATGTTGGAATATGGTTTATTGATGTTTTGTTGAGTTTGATGTATGGGTTTTGTTAGTTTTGTTAGTATAATGCCTACTATACATGTTTTACATGTTTGTTTCTCATTTTTGTGCATTATACCATGTTTGCATTGTGTTGTGCATATCATGTCCATGATAAAATGTCTCATGGATGTTTTCTTGTGTTTCTGTGGATTCCATGGAATACAATGGTTGTAGGGATAACCATGTTTCTTTGATTTTGAAACATCATATGATTATGCGTTCTTACACTTTGCCCTAATTTACACACGTTTTGCATTCGATGCATACACACACTCTTTAACATGTATGAGTTATGTCTTCACATGTCATTTTTTTTTTTTTTGAATTACTCTATAAATTTATGTTTTTAGGGTTTTAATTCAAAATTTTAATTTGGGACTAACTTGGTGCTAATCAAGTTTGTTGCCATTTGTGTTCTCTCTTGCTCTTTGATATTACATGATATAGCTTGACAATGTCTCCATTCAAGAGATCAGCTGTGAAAGGAAGTAGTAGGAAAGGAAAAGAATTGGTGATTGATCTTGAGAGCCCACTCCTAGGTCAAAGAAGACTCGATCATCGACAGGTTTCTATGATGTCAACAAGTTTAGATCATATGTTGCATCTCAAGCATATGAGACCTACTTTAAAGATGCTCCCTTGTTGGTGGAAAGGGTGGTTGAGTAGGGTTCTCTCCTTGATACGAACATTCTGAAATGGTTTGCTAACAGGGATTGGAACTTCCTCCTAACCGGCTTAGATGAAACATATGAACAATTGGTGAAAGAATTCTATGCAAATGCAATTTCTGAAGGTGATGAGCTGAAATGTTGGGTTTAAGGTAAGGACTTCACAGTGACACCTTCTTACCTTAGCATCATCTTAAATATCAATCGGCCAGTATTTTGAAAACCGCCAGTATATGATGACTTGAATCCGGAGGAGGATTTACTTCGGGAAACTCTTAACGATAGCTTGGAATTCTCTCCAAATGGAAAATCAGTTAGTGTTTCTTCACTACCTCTTGAATTAAGAGTGCTTACAATGATCATGTTCCATAACCTCTATCCTCTCTCAAGCACCAGATACATGAATCTGGGTAGAGCTTTGTTTCTTCACGATCTGATTAATCATGAAGAAATTGACGTTTGCTCACATATCTTTCATATTTTGAGAAAAACTGCTGAGAGAACTACCTTAAGGAACTGCATTCCTTTTTGCTGCCTCATTTCAAAAATTTTGAAGCTTAAAGGCATTCATCCATTGGAAGATGAGTCTCCCTACCCTAAGCCAAGTTCGATCAACATTCGTACTCTTAATGTAAGCATCGGTCACAACTGAAAGGGAGTCAAGCAAGAGGGTCATGCTTATCATGGTGGTTCACGCTTTAGCGCATATTCCTATGATGAGAAGTTAGACAACATTATGGCATCCGTCCAAGAGCTCAGCACCAAGATGTCTGGACTTGCAACTATCATGCACTCTCACCACATTCGATGTGAAACGAAGTTCACATCTCTCCAAACTCAATTGGACCAAATCCAAAGGAAGTTAGAGGAAGATGATGACTAGCTATTCCATGACAAAAAGGGGGAGATGGTTCATGATAGGGGAAGGAAGATCTTGATCAACAGAGAAAGATTGAAGTTGAAATGCAAGAGAAAGAAAAAGCCTATGTTTAATACTTTGCTTTATATTATCTATGGTTTTTGTTCATAGTTCATGGTTATGTTTTTGCTATTTAAACTATGCTTTATTATGTACCTTTGCTTTTCTAGCCTAGTACTTTTAGTTAATGCTATGCATTTTCTTTATTACTCCACACTTATGCCCTTGTTGGATCTTGTATCCTTGATGCAACTACCTTTGTGTTTTTGTATTGGTTGTGTGTTGGACATGCAAATGATATTTTGCATTGAGCTTATTTGCTTGCATGTTCGGATGTTCATTCCTTGTGTGAATGATCATTGTGATCACTATTTATAGTGATTGTTCATGTTTGATCAAGCCATGCTTTATTGTTATAGTCTTTATTGCTTGATCGCATTATGCTTGTTCCATATGTATTTCAAGATTTCTTCTTACAATGATCATCTTATGATATTGCTTTCAAGAAAACTTGTTCGTTTGGTTCAAGGGCTTCACAATTTCTAGAGTTAGGTGTGAGTGAGTTTTGGTAACTGTTCCCAACTCACGTTTTAAGTCTAGAGTCTGTTTTAGGGTTTTGTCATGGAATAGCCAAAAGGGAAGATTGCAAGGTTGAATTTATTCAATCAAGTGTTGGCTTTAATCTGTGCCAAATTTGCTTGTATTTTAGCAATTAGATACCTTGTATTTAGGTGGGAATAATGTAAGGATTGTGTGTGAGAGAGTGTGAAGAAACTCAAGTTGTGTGCATTCAAGAGGAGTTTTGCGATTGGCTCGCGACTGGCAAGTCGCCAAAGTGGCACACGTGTGAAGCATGCAGGGAACTAAAGGGTCACAATAGCTGGAGCATTACAGGACAAAATATATAGTCTAGCCAGGCAGTTAGCTTGCAACTTAAACTCGCAACTCATTCCACTCACACGATTGAGTCGCTAGAATGCCTTGTTTGGATGAAAATTGACTTTTCATATTCATCACATACACTACTACAAATACCCTTATACCCACGAAATGTAGAGAGCTTCTAAAGAGAATTTTGAGAGAGAAACCCAAAAGAAAAATAAAATTGACTCATCCACAATCTTTATCATTTAATTCTCCAAATTCCTCTACTCTCACCCTCTCCATTGACATATTCTTGAGAGCTACATTTGCCAAATCCTCATCTCACCATACCTATATCAGCGAGGAGGTATTTTGGTGCTTAGGAAGCAGTTCGGAGATGACCAATTTACTTGGTTGATGCAATAGGCTTATTGCAGGATCTAGGAAGCTAAAGAAGACAAGGTTAGGCGTAACCCTGTTGGAGCAAGAAGCTTGAAAAGCTTAGGTGCATTGGGTAGATTAGACTTAGAGGATCTTCTGCTATTCATATATCCCAACTTTATTCTTTAGTGGATCATTTAATCATTTTTTGCCAAATTCTTCGGTTTCCTCTTCGATAACACGTGCCGGTGTTATCTTTGTGTTTGCATCTCTTTTCCCTTACTCTTTACCTTTTAATTGCTGTTGTGTTTGTGATTAATTATAGTTTAGAGTGTTTTACCAATTTGGTTATAGTTTATATTCATCATTCCGCACATACATTGTTTGTGTATAAGCTTGTGTTGGTATTGTTAAAATTGGGGGTCTAAACATTCATTAGTGTTTTATACGCCAATTGAACTTTCAGTCTTTTAAATGGAGCTAGATAATATGGCAGCACTTAAACCCTAAAGCTCAAATTTTTAATTGTGAGTCTCAAAATAAGCCAACCACCAAAATGTCATTACAAAACACATAGTGATAATGCACAAGTTATTTGCATTTTTTTTTAACGGGAATTTTTTAAGGGATATATTGTAATTTTGTTCGTAATTAAAATCAATTTTAATCTTTACTTAGTCTAGATTCACAACAAATTTTACAGCATTTTTCATAATTGTTAAGATGATAAATTGTGATATTAGTATACAATAAAAATGATATCAAATGTGAAAGAAGTATTAGAATTTTGTGTGTGTTGCTAGTGTTTTCATTCTTGTTTTGGAAGTGGGTTATCAGCCACATGTATTAGATAGGTGGGTACTAGGTACCTTGTTGATATTTGGGTTTTTAAGGGGATTGATTTTCAATTGGGAGGTCAAGTGAGACCCGTGGAGTTATGGTTCCAACTTCTAGCAATGAACCGATTGTTGGGAAGTAGTGGTGCCACCACAAGCTAATTAAATACAAAAATGGTCCATGTGACAAGGCACCTATCATTTTTTTTCTCTGTTTCAAGACAATTTAGGGGCCGTTTGGTATGTGATTTTAAGCAACGCTTCTCAGTTTTTAAATATTGCACGTATTTTCATACATTTTTTCATCTACACATACTTCTAAAAAATATAAACAACATTACTAAAACAACCTTACCAAACGGCCCTTAGTATCGTCTGGACTACGGTATAGTACTGTTGCAGGAAAGAACATATGAAATGTTGAAAAGTCAAGTAAGGAGTCGTTATTGATAAATTTCATCGATGTGTAAACACATTTGCAGTTGCCCTTCCTGCTCTTTGTTTATGTTTTGATTGATAAACTAAGAAATCAATGGGCATTCTCTTTTTTTATTTTTCTGCTAACCTATTTACTCTTTTTGTTCTCCAAATTATGCTTCGCAACTAGGGGTGGAACTAGAGGGGGCACCCCTGACTCCTAAAAAGTCCATTATATATGCTTGTGTAAAGTTAAGTTAGCCCTTGACATAAAATAAAAAACAAAGCTTATGTAAAGTTGAGTTAGCTCCTGACATAGAATAGAAAAACAAAGAAAACATTTTCCCTAAACAAACTGTACATGACACGAAATAAATAATAATAATAAAAAAAATTTCTAATTGAGAAAGTTTAGAGGTACAACAAATCTCACAATATTTTCACAATACTCTTGTTTTTAGTTGAGATGAATCTTAGAATAATTTATTTTATTTTATTCTGACCAATAATGTACTAACACCTTAATTTATTGTAAAAATATTGTGAAAGTCTATGCTGTTACAAAAACAACTCCTCCCACTTTAAACAATCTAACACAAAATAAATGCCACCAAACTTGTTAAAGCTTGTTGGATTAAGATGGCTTGACCCCAATTAAGTAATTAAATTACCCAAGTTGATTAATTAGGTTTAATTGCATGCTCATCATGAAGGCACCAACAAATGGGGAAAACCTTATAAGGCAAAAAGTCCACTTGGCGATTTTATGGTCACCACTCCTAAGAATCCACTAATCAACAATCAAGTAGTTACAAGTATAAGTAATCTTACCAACTACCCTAGCCTATCTCGAAATACCAACCTACCATTGAACATTTGCTTAAATACCCAATTGGACTTGATTTTGTAGAAGCCTTCTTTCCTTTGATGCACAAACCTCCAATTTGTGAGTAACCCTTTGCACAGATCCCAGTATGTGACTAACTTCAATAACTTGAACAAATGTTGTTGGCAGTAAAGTTCTTCACTTCATTAACAATGAAGATCAGGAAGCACTTAGTTACAAAATCCTATGACGTACAAACACAGTAGCTTCTCACAGAGAAAATAAGTCTCTTGGTCTCTGTATCCATGTGTGACGGCTCTTAAAATAAGCCTTATATATATCTAGGATTGTGAGAAAAGAAACCCTAAATAATTACACAAACCTAGGCCGAATTTCAGATCTGGAAATTCTGAAATCGTAAATCTTGATAGATCGAGCTACTATCGAGCTTCACATTAAGTCTTGATAGCAGGCATCTGTCGAGACTTAATGAACAACTTTTCTTCACTTGTTTCTGAGACCAATCTTCATGACTTTAATACTTGACTTGAACAACATGTTTGATGAAGTACTAAACCTATCTTAGATCTACTCAATTACAAGTAAAGTGCATTTTGTTAAAGGATTAGCTAATTACAATAAAATATGACCCTAACAATCTCCCCATTTGGAAATCCGTGACAAAACCACAAAAAAAAATTATAAGAGAAGTCTAACACAACTATCCCATAATTTACAAAAGTACAAAAGTTTAACCCTACTATGAACTCTTGAAAAAATTTGCAAGAAGAGAGATCATGGTATGGTCAACTTGCAACTTCTCTTAACTAAAACACTTAAACAAGATTCATCAAGGCATCAAGTGTGAAACATAGACAAGTTGTATATAAGAAGAAACATGTGTATAAAGAGATCATGGCATGGTAGACTTGCAACCTATCTTAACTAAAACACTTAAACAAGATTCATCAAGGCATCAAGTGTGAAACATAGACAAGTTGTATACAAGAAAAAACTTGTGTATAAAGAGAGAAAAGAAACAACACATGTGAGACAAAGGTGAAGAAAACATACATCATTATATATCAAAGAATACAATGTATGTAAAAAGTGGTCACAAGACCATGGTAAAGTGATGCGTTCGATTCTAGTGTTCATCTGACACACTCATCAGACAAATGGTTAAGACGACTACCAAAATCAGCACGCATGTGCTGAAGCTACTCTATGATGTCAGTGAGAGAGACATCTACCCTAGAGGAGGAAGAAGGGGTAGATAAGGAAGAGGGTTGAGAAGTAAGGGCTGCAAGGGTTGCATCTGTCTTCTCCACAAGTGGCCGCTTTGCAACAAGCTGCACTGCACTCCTCTGAATAGACTCCTTGATAATGGCACCCATGACATGGAAGCAAGGAGAAGGAGGAATGGTGTGGTGCATGTGTGTGAGGATACGTGTGATAGCTGAAGGAAAGATGAGCCTATCACATGTAGCAGTGTCTTGATAGCAATCTATAATAGATACTATCATGTGTGATGGAAAGTCTATAGAAAGACCTTACATGAGAGAAAGAAGGAAATAAGCACGAGGTAAGGTGATGGTGTTATAGTGTGACCGTGGAGTGAGAACAAAGGTCATCACCATATTAAGGATCTGTGGACCTTTAACAAACTCGGTTGTGGAGAAATTTAGGGTACCTCCCCACAACATGGCCTTCTCATAAAAGAGTAAGGCCAACTCATCTCTAAAGATGGAAGAGAGATGGTGATGACTAAGATAATCCGAACGATTCACCCTAGGGACACATAGTACCTCGGAAATGAGCTCCAGGGTAACTATGATATGTGTACCTAGGAATACCATACTAAACCTAGGTACAAAGATATCGATGGCATGCATGTTGGAGTAAAACTCCTGTATGAACACGTCAGGACACCTTGAGGGTTTCTCACATAGAAGCCGATCCCTGAGAGCTAAATGCATCGGGTAGAGGAGTGTCTGGAAAGTTAGATAGAATGACCTGGCATTCCTGTAAGGTTGAATTTAATCAACCATGTGTTGGCTTTATTCCATGAAAAATTTGCTTGTAATACAGCACTTAGAAACCCTGTATTTAGGTGGGAATCATGTAAGGGTAGTGTGTGAGAGAGTGTGAAGAAATGCTCAAGACTGTGCAGTGAAGCAGGGACTCGCGCTTGATCTCACTAGAGGCTCGCGGCTTGCAAGCCGCCAAAAGTTGCACACGCACAGAGCATGCAGGGGAGCTGAACAGTCATGCCACCTGGAGCACTACAAGACAAAAATCCAGATTGGCCATTAAGTTAGCTCGCGGCTTGAACTCGCGACTCAGTCAAGTTGCGAGGTCAAGTCACCAGCCAGCCCTGTTTTGGAAAAACTGACTCTTCGCATTCCATTCTCACACCAGTATAAATACCCCTCATTCCCACAAAATAGGTGTGGCTATTCAGAAAGAAAAACCCTAAGAGAAGTTTCTTCAAAACACCCACCCAATTAGAGAGAGTTACTCATTCTTAGAGAGAAATCTTTGTAGTCTCTTCTCATTCGCTCTCTCATTGTCATACCTATTGACAGGAGATTTCTATCCAAACACTACCCACACCCATTTAGAGTGTTGAGTGTTTTTGGAGTTTTGGGAAGCATTGGAAGATGCCAAGGATGGCGGATGCTATGGTCTAGTAGCGGAATCCGGTAAGTTAGAAAAGAAAAATGTTCGGCGCAACCTCGTTGGAGCAAGAAGCTTGGAAGGGTTAGGTACATCAGGTAGATTAGGCTTGGAGGGTCTATTGTTGTCCATGTATCCCAACTACATTTTCTAGTGGATTATTGACCGCTTGGAGGGCGGCGGAGAGGTTTTCCGCCGAGGGCTTCGGTTTCCTCTTCGATAACACATCGTGTGTTTTCTTTGTGTTTGCATCTTCCTTCCTCTCTATCTTTACCTTTTTATTATCTGCTGTGTGTTGTGATTTTAATTCGGCTTAGATAGTTTTACCAATTCCATATTATAGCTTATGTTAAGTTTCCGCACACTAGTTGTTTGACATAATGCTTGAATTGGTTAAGTTGTAATTTAGGGGTCTAAACGTTCAAGGGTGTTTACACACATATTTGAACTTTCATTTGGTATCAGAGCGGGTACACTTGTTGTGGTTTAAATACCTAAGTGTGATCCTTGACCCCTTGTGTTTATTTGCCATGGATTGTGCTTTGTATGACTCTTTGCATGATTTGGTTGGTGATGAATGTAACATGCCACGTGTTTGTGAAAATGCCTTTATGAGTGTTAATCCTCATAAGTGTGATGACATGTTATTTGAATCTATGGGTGTTGTTGACAAACTCTTGAAGAAAAATGCTAAGAAGTTTCAAAAGAATTTGAGCAAGTTATTTTGTGAAAAGGATGATTTGATTGCTAAGCTCAATGAATCCAACAAATTGGTTGAGAAATATAAAAAACTTGCTGAAATTTCTCTTGAAAAGCTGAAAGAGTTTGAATGTTTGAATATGGACTTGGATGTTAAACTTGTTTTGTCTAACAAACTTGTTGATGATCTTAACTGTGAAAATGAATTTCTTAAGATGCATGCCAAGTGTTTGATTGTTGAACCTATTGTAAAAAATGATGAAAATATTTGTTGCAATCATGTTGTGGTACCCGATTTTGTGCCTATTGTATATTTTACCTTAAAGGACAAATCGGTGTACATTCCTCCACATAAAAGAAATCAAAAGGTGGAGAGAAAGGCTGTTAAGTCAAAGCCTTTGTTTAGGTCTCAATCTAAGGTTTTGAATGGATCTAAATTTTTTCCAACTTGCCACCATTGCAATGTGATTGGTCATATAAGACCTCAATGTCATAAGTTGAAGAGGGAACAAAACCATGTTGCTAGATCTCTTCCCAAAAAGCCTAGTGGACCTAAACACATTGTTTGTCACCATTGTGGTGCCTTTAGTTATCTAAGACCTCAATGCTCTAAGTTTCATACTTTTAAAAGAATCAAAAGAAAAGAAAAACTTGAGCTTTTTGGAAGTTGTGCTAAAAAGAGTAAACCGGTTTTGAGTGAAAATAGCATGCTGTTAAAGAAAATGTTTAATGCTCTTAACTCCTTGACTATGTGCATCTCCGGTTCTCATTCTTCCAACCCTCGTCTTGCTTCTCTTGAGACACTCATCCCAAACAATCGCTCCGTTTGGATGAGGAAGGGTTCATATGGTTGAGCTTGTACTCTTTTTGGTCCTTGATCTAGTTCTTTCGATCTTTGTAGGACCCTTCATGCATTAAATGTCATATCATCATGCATTTTGTGCATCCTGCATTTATTTGTATGCATTGTTTTGTTCTTGATCTTACTTTTATGTTTCTGCTTTGTGTGAGTAAAAAAATCCAAAACCACATAAAAAGTGAAAAATTCAAAAAGTTTGATCGTATATGTTTGAGCACATATCACATATGAGTTTGGCCTTGTACCTTTGTACAAATGGCTTTGTGCATTTACGAGCTTAGCTTGTTATTTTTACACTTATATTTTTGTGGGAAAAATCTTGACATCTTTGTGTAATTGTTGTAAATCGATCTTCAAGCTTGTCATGAATGATTAGTCAATAGTCATGTTGGTTTTGATACATGCGTAGACTTGTGCTTATATCTCTTCGCACTCTTTTATTTTTATTGCTTAAAGAGCTCAATAAATGTAAATCTCAAAATGAAAAGAGATAATGAGCTGCAAAAGCCGTCGCACATACTAGTATTCGACTAGGAAAAAGGGAAAGCGACTTAAATGAAATTGTATGATGCCCAAAAAGCCAACGGCTTGTTCATCAAATTGAAATATCACAAATTTCAGGCATCGATCTCAAAATGAGATGTTTTGATTCAAAATGATCAAATGTTATGAATTGTAAAGAAGTCAAATGAAAAGCTTCATCATATGTAATCATTTTCTTGTGGGAGGTCATATATGTTCATTTCTATAATTGAGATAGACCACTTGACTTAGCACTAGTTGTATATGACTTGATTGAATTGATCATTGAAGCTTCACTCTAGACTAAGGACTATTCCACATTTGATGCACACACACAACACACATGCCTAATGTTCAATGAATGTCTTATTTATTTGTTAGATTGTACTTGTCTAAATGTGATGTGTGTGTGCTCAATCATATATGGTTCAATCCAAAAAGATTTTTGATCATTTTATATGTTTTTGGAAGTGATTTTTATCATTCTTTGTGTTCATGTTTAGTGTTTACTTTGTTTTTCATTGTTTAAACATGTTTTGTATTGAAAAACAGGTGTCAGAGTTTTTCGCGGCTCAGCTGGCGACTCGCCAGTCGCGAGTTCATCCAGAAGCTTTTGGCAACTCACTCGCGGCTTGCTCGCGACTCACTCGCGGCTTGCTTGCGACTCACTCGCGACTTGCGAAAATTTTCGTGACTGAACCTTGCGACTCGCGGCTTGCTTGCGACTCACTCGCGACTCGTGAAAATTTTCGCGACTGAACCTCGCGACTCGCCTAGTCGCGAAACACCCAGAAATAGCTTTTTAAAGGGCTTTTTGTGGGAAACTTGTTTTAAACCTCTCTCATCCTCTCTAAAACCCCTCTTTCAATATTTTTACATCAAAACCCAACCAATTTGAATGGTTTTTCATTCCATTAACATTTCTAAGGTAATTATAAACTCTTTTCATTAATTTTGATCCTTAGATTATGTTTTGGAGAGTTTTGTGCTCTTGGTTGGGATTTTCATCATAGGGGTTGGGAAAACTTAATTTTTGTCAAATTTTTTTCATGGGATTGGTTTCTTTTGTTGATTTGCATTGGATGTTGGCCCCTTGTGGCAAAAAGAACATGTATTAAAGGTGAATTTCATGATGTTCATGCATTGTTTCACATTATTGTTCATAGTGTGCATGCTAGGTGTTTGATAAAATGCCTCTTAGACATTTTCTCGCTTGTTTGGACTCCGATGTATACCAAACTTTGGGGTTTCTCATGTTTCCTCATTAGGAACATGTTTGGTTCGTTGGTTGTGTATTTAGCACACTTTGCCCCACATGTGCATTTTTCATGCATTGGTCATGCATTGCACTTAGCCACCTCTTGCACACACCTTTGCTACCCTTGTCATGCATTGGTCTTTACCTTATTTCTTCATCCTAGCATGTCATATTTACCTTATGCTTTGTAGCATGTTACTTTGTCTTAGGTTTGAGCTTCATTTTCTCATTCATCTTGCACCCCTCATGCATCATTATCATTGTTCGTTCATTCTTCTCTTGCCCTCTTTTCTCCTTGACCCTTTGTCTGTTCCTGACAAAAAGGGGGAGAGTATTCTCTAGAGAGTATACCGGAGTGTTTTATCATTTCTATATGACTCTTGTTATGACTCTTGTGCACATCCTTAGGGAGAGAAATTCTATTTCTCGTGCACATTTGTAGGGGGAGAGATTTTCCATAGTGGAGTTGCATATACCAAGGGGGAGAAGACATTGTGTTAACTAGAAAACTTTGTTCTATTTGTTTTCTTGTTGGCTTTATGGTGCTTTGAGTTATGCTTTGTTGTTCTCATTGCATTATGTTTGTGCTTTGGACATGCATATATCCCTATGCTATTGTGCTTTTTTGAATGCATGTTCGAATGATCATTTGCTTTGCTATGTGATCATTGTAGTCATTTCTATATGATTGTTTTGGTGTATGATCAAGTTGCTCACATGTTTCACATCATGTTTACTTGATCGCAATTTACTTGTTACATTATACTTGTCCTTTTATTACTTGCTTTACCTTGAGGGTCTAATGTGTTTTGTGCAAGTGTTTCAGGTTACAAGTATATATGTTCCTAGTGCATCACAGCTTCTCATCATTTTGAAAGGGAGAAACTTTAAGCATTTTTAGTTTATATTGTTTAAGTTTTTATTCAATATAATGTGGTTTGTACCCATGTTGCTTTTGTAAACTTTTAGGGTTTGTTTTCATTACTTGTAGGCTTTATGGTTTGTACCATGCTTTTATGCAGCCTTTTATACTTTATTTAAATCAGTGCTTTTAACTAAATGTCATGCTTTTTCTTGTTAAGTACTATCACTCTTATGCTCTTGTAGGATTGTTCCTAGATGCATATACCTTGTGTATTATGCATTGGTTAAGTGTTGAGCATACAAGTATCTTGCCTTGTGCTTGTTAGCTTGTATGTCCTTATGTTCATTCCAAGTGTGAATGAGCATTGTGGTTACTACCTTGTAGTGATTACTTGGTTGATCAAGTCATGGTTTGTTTCTTAACTCCATTTTTGCTTGATCTCATATTGCCTGTTTCATATGCACTTCACGATTTTCTGCTTAACAATGATCATGGTGTATTGTTGTGTTTCAGGAGTCTTATGTTCATATGATTCAAGAGCTTCACAGCTTCTAGATTTAGGTGTGAGTGAGTTTTGCCAATGTTCCTAAACTCACGTTTATGTCTAGAGTCTGTTTTAGGGTGTTTTGTCACGAAATAGCCAAAGGGGGAGATTATAAGGTTGAATTTAATCAACCATGTGTTGGCTTTATTCCGTGAAAAATTTGCTTGTAATACAGCACTTAGAAACCCTGTATTTAGGTGGGAATCATGTAAGGGTAGTGTGTGAGAGAGTGTGAAAAAATGCTCAAGACTGTGCAGTGAAGCAGGGACTCGCGGCTTGATCTCGCGGGAGGCTCGCGGCTTGTAAGCCACCAAAAGTTGCACACGCGCAGAGCATGCAGGGGAGCTGAACAGTCATGCCACCTGGAGCACTACAAGACAAAAATCCAGCCCTGTTTTGGAAAAACTGACTCTTCGCATTCCATTCTCACACCAGTATAAATACCCCTCATTCCCACAAAATAGGTGTGGCTATTCAGAAAGAAAAACCCTAAGAAAGGTTTCTTCAAAACACCCACCCAATTAGAGAGAGCTACTCATTCTTAGAGAGAAATCTTTGTAGTCTCTTCTCATTCCCTCTCTCATTGTCATACCTATTGACAGGAGATTTCTATCCAAACACTACCCACACCCATTTAGAGTGTTGAGTGTTTTTGGAGCTTTGGGAAGCATTGGAAGATGCCAAGGATGGCGGATGCTATGGTCTAGTAGCGGAATCCGGTAAGCTAGAAAAGAAAAAGGTTCGGCGCAACCTCGTTGGAGCAAGAAGCTTGGAGGGCTTAGGTACATCGGGTAGATTAGGCTTGGAGGGTCTATTGCAGTTCATGTATCCCAACTACATTTTCTAGTGGATTATTGACCGCTTGGAGGGCGGCGGAGAGGTTTTACGCCGAGGGCTTCGGTTTCCTCTTCGATAACACATCGTGTGTTGTCTTTGTGTTTGCATCTTCCTTCCTCTCTATCTTTGCCTTTTTATTATTTGCTGTGGGTTGTGATTTTAATTTGGCTTAGATAGTTTTACCAATTCCATATTATAGTTTATGTTAAGTTTTCGCACACTAGTTGTTTGACATAATGCTTGAATTGGTTAAGTTGTAATTTGGGGGTCTAAACGTTCAAGGGTGTTTACAAACACACACATATTTGAACTTTCAATTCCAAATGAATTTCTCGATTAGAAAAGTTTTCAAAGAAGTCATCACATGCTTTCTCATCACGGAACTAAATAGAATTAGAAGGAGTAGAAGAAAAGGAGGAGGAACCACGAAGAATCGGGTTTTTAGAAGGAATGGATTTCTTAGGTGCCATGACAAGGAGACTAAACGAGAGAGAAAGAGAAGAAAGACAAAGAATCATAGTAGATGATAAGGCACAAGAAATAATAAAAACAACGAGCAATGCATGATAATGCATGAACATGTTACGTGCTAAAGAAATTTCATCATGGGTAGAAACCCAATCCAACCTAATAGCACTCACAAGATACAATTAGTCACACAACCTAGAATGCATGAAACATTGTTATAATGAACATAAAATGCAATACATGAACATGTGAGATCATTTTAACAAAACCCAACCCAAAAATTTTGACAGAAACATAAAATCCCCAAATTTTTTCCAAAAACTAAAGCCTAGGTCACAAAATGCATGAAATGCATGAAGAAAGGAGAAAAAGAGAGATTTAGAACACTTACCAAGAGATTGAGACTTGGATTGGGCCGAAATCTTGAATGGAAGAAGGATTTTGGTTAAAGGAAAGGGTTTGGGTTGAGAGAGAAGTGAGAGTGATTGAGTTATTTGAAAAGGTGCAAAACCGGGTTGGACCTCAGATGTATATATAAAAAACGCAACTCGATAGATCAAGAAGGTATCGAGCTTCTATTGAGAACAAAATCTCGATAGATCGAGAGGTATCGAGGAGGTATTGACGGCAAAAAATCTCGATAGATCAAAGAAGGTATTTAGCATCTATGAGCAAACAGAGACTCCAAAGAATTTGGCTTAATGGATCGGGCTATCTGTCGAGAGGTATTGAGAACAAACCTAGAAATCTTAATAGAAGAGGCATGTATCGAGAGGTATTGAGAAGCTATCGAGGAGGTGTTGTGTTGCTATCGGGAAGCCTAAAATGAGGTTTTCAAGGAGGAGAAGCAACACAAGATGAATGCAAACAAGATACACACCAAAACAAGCAATCAAAGAGCATGTTAGGCATAAAAACACAACCTCAACTCTAGATGCAAAGCATTCCTAGATCAAAAACGCACTAAACCACTCTAACCAATTTTATTGCAAAATATGTTTCGACAATTTAGAGAGCATACACTACCACATGTATTCCTTGTAATGGCTAAATCACATTGTATCTATACAATAGTATCAAGAGTAGCAAAGAGTATGCATGTTGTGTGTGAAACTTTTGCAAGATAGCATAAGTAAATCATTGTATGAGAAGTAATGATATAAGAGGATCAAATACATTCACACACAATCATAACTGTTTGATGGGGATCATCACATTCGAGGTACATCATATAACTCCCAAATCTCCTAGAAAAATGCTTGCAACCATATTAAAAGCATTTTGATTCTTTTTTCTTTTCAAGTTTTTTGCATATTTTTCTTTTAAGCATGTCATGCATGGACATATAAGAGAGAAAAGAAAATACCCACTTATGTAAGCTTGAACATTCTTATTTTACTGTACAAGTGCTACACCTTATTGAGCATGACTTTTATGAATTGCACACAGATGTTTTATAATTGATGAATTTTAGTGGTGAGATGATTATTTATACCTTTATTTTAGGATTTTCTAGTCCTTCCCATCAAAAAGAGTGATTTAAGATATGAAAGATAAGAGATCAACAAAATCATACAATTCACATAAAAGAACCACAAAGCTCACATTGCTTAGTTGAGCATGAAGATACTCATCTAAGCTAAAAGAGATACAAAGTTTAAAAACTTTGTTTTAAAGGCCATCCAAGGTACACAAGTACCAATATACAAAAACACACACTATTTTTGTATTTTTTTTTCTTTGGTTCCATGAAAGAGATTAGAAATGAGAAGAAATCACTTAGAATCTTTTTCCTTCTAGATGGGAGACCTGGATGGGGATCCTTTCTTTTGCATGAACCTTTGTTCAAATGGATAAGGAGGAGAGTTGAACCCATTGAAGTCTGAGAGAAGCATGATCACCTTAAGAAGTTCTCTAAGAGGGGCTAAAGAAAGTTGGAGTTGATTTTGGTTCCCCAGAGATGACACACTATTGCTTTGTTGAGTGGTTAACCACTTATAGCAATTTGGTTGAGTGTGCCTAGATGATTCACAATAGTGACAGGAGTGGGGCTTCTTTGGTAGAGACTTCTTGTTGGTAGAGCGATGATTATTCTGCTTAGTCTATTTCTTATCAACCTTAAGGGGTGCTCCTAGAAGGGATTTTCCCTTATCAATTTTATCCTCACTAACATTTTCAGTTTTAGGATTAGTTACCTCACAGTTATCATTATTAGCAGGTGAAACAAAAATAACTCTATTTAAAGCATTAGAAGAGGTACTACAAGAGGAGAGAGAATGACTATACCCAAGACCTATTTTGTCAAATGCAGACTCCTAGAAGTTTAGCATTTCATCCAGTTTGGCACTTGAAGTCCTTTCCAGTTGTGCTCTCACTTGAAAAAATTCAGCATCCAATTTCTTGGTCTTTTCAACAAGAACGTTGTTCTCAAATCTCAGTGCTCCAATGGTATGATTTGCTTCATCAACCTTGGTGGAGAGTTCCTCACGTTCCAACTCCACTTCACTGAGCTTTCTCATAGCCAACTAATAAAGCTTCTCATGCTTCTCAAAGACCTTTTACAACTTAGTGTAGGCAGGGTGGATGTCATCCTGATCATCCATCTTCTCAAACTTTGATTCTATCATCTCTTTTCCTCATCAATTAGGTCTACTACTTACTCGGAAGACTCAACAGTAGCTGTGAAAGCACTCACCATCCCATCTTGGTCACTTTCATCAGAATTTGCTTCTAGTTTCGTATCACTCAAGGTGGGAGCTAGGGCTTTGCTTTTGCCAATGGATTTGAGATATGTGGGACACTCTTGCTTCATGTATTCAAATCCTTGACAACCATAGCACTTTGATCCAGCATGAACATTATTGCCTTGACCAGCATCCTTGAATTCTCTCTTGCCTGTCTTAGGACTTGAGTTAAGAGAATGCAGACTGTTTACGATCCTTATCACTTGCTTTGACATTCACATTTTTTATAAACTTCTTGAATTGTTTGGTGATATATGATTTTCACTTGGTATCCTCATCATCAGACGACTCATCGTTATCATCATTTTTAGTCTTCAAGGCCATGTTCTTACCTTTGCCACCCTTGCCAACCCTTGCTAACCCTAGTTCATAGGTTTGCAAGTTTCTAATCAGCTTTGTCAAAGGAATAGAGTCAAGATCTTTTAATTCTTCAATGGGAGTGATTTTGGCATGGAATCTCTCCGGAAGAGATCTAAGGATCTTCCTGACAATCTTGGGCTTCAGAATCTGTTCTCTAAGATTGAAGGCTGAATTTACTATGTCCTTAAGCTTGGCATAGAATTCACCAAATCATTCTCATCCATCCTTATTTCCTTAAAACTGGTAGTGAGCCTTTAGAGCTTGGAGTTTTTAACAACTTTAGTGCCCTTGTAAGTATTCTGAAAAATAATCTAGGCTTACTTGGCATTGTTAGTGGAAAAGATCTTCTTGAATTCTTCATTGGTCACAGCACTAAACAGAGCATTCAGTGCTCTACTGTTAAAGTTTGCAACTTTGATCTTGGTATCATCCCACGTTGCAGATGGCTCTTTAGGTTTCTTCCAACCTACTTCAATTGCAAGCCATACTTTCTCATCTAAAGACTGCAAAAAAGCCCTCATGCGTAATTTCCAGTATGCATAGTTAGTATCATCAAATAAAGGTGGAATAATTAGGGATTGCCCACAATCCATAACAGCAGGGGTCAATGGATCACACAGCAAAGATTAAAACCTAATCAGAGTGTGCCTGCTTTGATATCACTTGTTAGGTTAAGATGGCTTAACCCTGGTTAATTAATTCAATTACCCAAGTGATTAATTAGGTTCAATTGTATGCAAATCGTGAAGGCACCAACAAATCACCAAAAATACTAAATGCAATAGAAAATAAATTAGATAGGGTGATTTGTTGACAAATGGGAAAAATCTCGTAAGGCAAAAACCCCACTGGGCGATTTTAAGGTCACCACTCCCAAGATTCCACTAATCAAAAATCAAGCTGTTACAAGTATAAGGAATCTTACCAACTACCCTGGCCTATCTCGAAATACCAACCTACAATTGAATCTTTACTCCAATACCCAATTAGACTTGATCTTGTAATAACCTTCTTTCCTTTGATGCATAAACCTCCAATTTGTGACTAATCCTTTGTGCGGATCTAGTACATGACTAACTCCAGCAATTTGAACAGATGTTGTTGGCTGCAAAGTTCTTCAACAATGAAGATCAGGAAGCACTTGGATACAAAACCCTATGGTGTACAAAAGTAGTAGCTTCTCACAGAGAAAATAAGTCTCCTGGTCTTTGTATCCATGTGTGATGACTCTTAAAATAAACCTTATTTATGTCTAGGGTTGTGAGAAAAGAAACCCTAAACAATTACATAAGTCTAGACTAAATTTCAGATCTAGAAATTCTGAAATCGTAAATCTCGATAGATCGAGTTGCCGTTGAACTATTTATCGAGCTTCATATTAAGTCTCAATAGTAGGCATTTGTCGAGCTATCTGTCGAGACTTAATGAACAACTTTTCTTCACTTGTTTCATAGACCAATCTTCATGATTTTAATAATTGACTTGAAAAACATGTTTCTTGAAGTACTAAACCCAACTTAGATATACCCAATTACAAGTAAAGTGAATTTTATCAAATGATTAGCCAATTACAATAAAATATGATCCTAACAAAGCTGTTTACACTTTTGACCAATAATAATAATAATAATGTCTTATATGGTACTAAAGCATTAAAATGTTCATTACTTTTTTCTCCTTCATCTCTTGCATTTTCATAGTTTCAAAATTTGAGTTTCTACCATAAATCCAAATTTTTGAATAATTAGATCTCTAAACTTTATGTATATGGATTAATCTCTTACTTTGATGATTGATTGTTAGTGACTATGAATTAGATGTTTTACAATTGTTTATTTATTTCACACTTGTTTAATTTTATTAGGCTTTGTATGACGATTATTGTTTGTTTATAATTTTACTATTAATATCATTTAATAATTTTAGGTTTTTTTTTTTATTATTATTGTCTTTTGATCTTGCTCCCCTTAACAAAAATCTTGACTCCACCATTGTTTGTAGCAGATTCCATTACTCCATCATAATATATTAGCGATGCTGACCTTAGTTAGCAATGGTGGAAGCTTCAAACTAGGTTTCTTCACTCTTGGTAATTCCAACAATTGCTACTCGGGAATATGGTACAAGGATATCCCAGATAAAACCGTTGTTTGGGTTGCAAACCGACTTAACCCAATCAATGACATGATAGGGTCATTGATGATAAACAGCACAGGCTAACAAGCAGTCTTGTTCTTAACAAGAGTGTTGTTTGGTCCACAGGATTGGGGGCACAAAAACAAGACAAGAATCTTGTGTTACATCTAAGTGATGAAAATTAAGGAATCTCTTTGTGAGAAAGCTTCGACTATCCATCTGATACATTTTTACGAAGAATGAAGTTGGGTTGGGACTTAGGCTTCATTTGGAAGGAGGGAATGTAATGGAATGAAAGAAATATTTTTAGAATATTCTTTGCTCCCCTTGTTTGGGAGTTTTAACGGAGGGAATGGAAGATCCATTCCTTTATTTTGGAATTTAAGTGGGAGAATATGGAATGGTTAGAAGGAAACACTCATTCCTCCATTTTCCCTCAAAAGCTCAAATTTTTGTTCCCCTAAAATTGGGAGGAATGGGAGGGAATGAATTTAGCTTTAATGAAATTTTTGTTAAAACCCCTAAAATAGCCCTTTAATATCAGCCCTTTTTTTTTTTCTCATTCAGTTGTAAAAAATATAGCTATCATTCTTGCACATTATTGCCCGTTCTCTGCAAAGTGAAGCTGCTACCGCTGGTCTTTTTTTTTCTGTCTGCTGCAATTTTTGATTACTGCTCACAACAAGTACATCTTTCTTTTTCTTTTTCTTTATCTGCCAGTCATTTATAGTCTCCAAAGAGTGATAGCTATGGGTCTTTCAAGTCTTTAGGTGTGTCTTTCAAGTCTAATAAATGATAGCTATGGGGTCCACGGATGAAACAATTTCATAAAAATCAACTGTTTTCTAGTTATTCATTCCTTTCAAGTCTTACGAAAATTGTTTGCTAGTCTTTTTTTTTTTTTGGATGAATTGTTTGCTAGTCATTCATGAGAGTGATATATAGTGTTTTTTATATTGTTTTGTGTGTAGTCTTTTATATTGGCAGAGTGGTTATTCTGTCATGAGCTTTGTTTGTTTTTTCTTTCTTTATGTGTAGTATTTTCTTTCTTGCTTTGTCTACTACCGTGATATGCATAAGACTGTGTGTTATACACATTATTTGATATACACTTTATGCCACTTTGTCTGCTACCATTAAAATATTTGACATTTTATTTCTTTTGTGAATGTTTCTTGTTCATATATTTAATTATATGGTAAAATATAAAAAATATTTAATTCACAATTTAAAAGAATGCAAAAGCATATTGTGAAGTGTCCAAATTTTATAATGAATAGAACATGTGCCTATAATTTCTTTGACTAGGACTTTGACTAATAACATAACTATTTTTTTTTTACTTAGATGGATTTGAATGATGAGGTACTTAAGACCATAATTTTTTCGAAATATATGTGAAAACTAGCCTTGGTTCATGCTTCATGCCATTATTTGTGCTACCTTATTCATTGAAGGCAATGATTGAAAAAATGTGTTCCCCACATTCCTACACAATCAACCATAGAAAGACAATTAGTTCGTGAAAAATGCTATGATGTAATATGCATGGGTCTACAAGCTTTTAAAGTTTTGTGTGACATTTTGCAAAGAGATGGTGATCTTCAAGACACACAATGTGCCATAGTTGAAGAGCAAGTTGCCAAGTTTTGTCATTCTGGTGAGACCATTAGTCGCCATTTTCATAATGTGTTAAGATCAATAATTATGTTAGAGGATCAGTTCCTTCGACAAACTGATGGAACCTAAGTGCCAGTTGAAATACTACAGAGTAGTAGGTTCAATCCATGTTTTAAGGTAAATATATCACGTATATATTATATATTTGATAGTAGTTTAGTATAAGTATATTTTAAGATAAATGTCTTTGAGAGATATTGTTAATTTCATGATTGTATTGGAGCACTTGATGGAACACATATTTGTGTCAAAGTGTCTAATGAGGATGCACCAAGATATCAGGGTAGGAAGGGTTACCCAACACAAAATGTGTTGGTAGTATGCTAATTTGATTTGAAATTCACATACGTATTACCGGGTTGGGAAGGAACTGCTTTAGATTCGAGAATAATAAAGAGTGCTTCAACTAGAAATGATAATTTGGAAATCCCACAAGGTAAATTGAATTCAAATATGCATTAGGATGTATTCTTTATAATTAAAAAAATTATAGTATATAATTAACAATTGTTATTGTTTATTAGGTAAATATTATCTTGTTGATGCGGGATACATGAATAGAAGTCGTTTGATTGCACCTTATTGGGGAGTGCGTTATCATTTAAAAGAGTACTCTGTTTGTCCCTCTAGAAATGCCAAAGAATTGTTTAATTTTCGACATGTGTCATTGCGCAATGCTATTGAAAGAGCATTCAGTGTACTTAAAAAGAGATTTCCTATCATAATAAGTACTATAGAGCCTAGTTATTGTGTTGACACATAAAATGAAATCATTTTATCATGTTGCATATTTCATAATTATTTAATGGGTGTCAATCCTGATGAAAGTATTATTGTTGAAGTCGGTGAAGAGGTTTTACACTTTCATCGTGAATGTGTGGCCCCTACTCCAAGAGAAGATGATGAGGATGCTAGGCAAGGAGATATTATAAGAGATTCTATAGCATTAGCCATGTGGCAAAACTATGTCCAAATGTGATAGCTTTTGAGTTTATTGTTGTCATGTTGTTTAAGACTATGTTATGTTTCAATTACTTAGACCTAAATGTTATCTTAATTTCTCTTTTCATTTTGATATTGCTCTCTATCTTTTGATAATTAATATTAATATTTACACAATATTTTATATGTGTTTTTTGTCCTATTAATTATAGCATGGGTAAGATATCAAAGAAGAATGGTGGAGATCCAAGCAAAAAAGTACAATGGAGTAGTGTTATGGATGATGATTTAGTGGATGCTTTTTTACATTAGGTGATCATAGGTGGTAGAGTTAATGGAACGTTTACCTCTAAGGCATATGATTACATAGTGAAAGAGTTGGTTGAAAAATTTCACATGGAGATTAACAAGGATAAATGAAAAATCGACAAAAGACAACAAAGAAGAATTTTCATAAATGCTATGACATATTTAAAAATGGATTGAGTGGTTTTGGATGGAATGATTCATTAAATATATGGATAGTTGAACTAGAAGTTTGGGAGCCACTCATAGCGGTAAATTACCATTTTTTGTGAGTTTAATTTTGTATTACATAATTATATTTATTGTATAACCATTTTTCTTGGTTTATAACAGTCTAAACCTGCGGCCAAGAAGTGGATGACAACACCTAAGCCCAACTACTCTAAGATGGCACAACTTTGGGCTAAAGATAGAGCAAAATGTGATCATGCCGAAACTGTAAAAGGAGAAACGTGTTAGGTATGCTGCATGTACCACTATTGATGAGATTGATAATTTGGTATCTCAAAATGAAGTTTCTTTGGAGAACTTTGAAGTGGAAGATGATCAAAGGTCACCAAAAATTAATGTTGTATGTTCTTGAGTGTCATCACAAGATGCAATGTCTTCTAAAAGCAAGAAAAGACGACTGGCAGAAGATGATAAACTTGGGAGTGTAATTTCCCAGTCATTTGATAATGTATTAATGGCAAATGATAGGACGACTGAGGTTATGACAAAGTTCTTTTCAAAGTCATATGGAGTAGAAGTTCACGCAACTTTAGACGTATTGGACTTGGATCCAATATCAAAGACTGAAACCTACATATTTTTTATGGAAAATCCAACATATAAGGAGATGTTCTTTGGTTGCCCTGGTCATGAGCGCAAATGTGTCCTATTGACATTGATATCTAGGCCTAAAATTTAAAATGTGTGGAATTTCTTGGCCAACTTTAGTTTTGGAATGAATTATGTTATTTTGTGTGTTTTGGCAAGACTCATTACAGGAGTTTTTTTAAAAGATATTTGTTTGCATTTTTAGACAATATTTATTTTGTTGAAAATAAATATGTGATGCATGAATTGCTCTACAACATAGAAATATACATAATTTGATTTTTAGCTACAATAAAATTTTCTTTTTCCATAAACTAGAATAATTTTTTTGTTATTTAAAATGAAGGGTATAATAGTAATGTTATTATAAAATAGTTTCATTCCATTCATTCCAATGTCACTTCCAAACAATGTTACTTACATTCCATTTTATTCCTTTATTTTATAACATCCAAACAAGATTTTTAAATTTCATTCCATTCAATTCATTTCCCTACTAAATCCATTCCATTACTTTAATAATCATTTTATTCAATTTCATTTCATTCCCTTATAAACTCTCAAACGGACCCTTAAGAAAAGGTAACTAGAATCTTACAGAATGGAGAAGTCCAGAAGATCCATCTCCTGGAGAATTCACTTATGGGATTGAAAGGATGAAAGGAGTTTATACCCTGAGCCTGTTATTTGGCATGGAACCAAAAAGTTTACCGTGCAGGCCCATGTGGTTTACCGGGTTTAAATCCGGTTTATAATTACTGCTTTGTTTCTAATGAGTACTAGTATGAAGTGTACTACAACTACACCATCAAAAATACATATGAAATCTCAAGATGTTTTTTGAACCAAGTTACCTATAAGTTGAGAGCTACATATGGATGGAAGGTGCTAAATTTTGGTATCCATTACTACTTAGAGAGAACTGTGACAATTACGACCTTTGTGGACCCAATGCAAATTGTGTCATTAGTTATAGTGCGCCGATCTGCAATGTTTACAAGGATTCAAGCCAAAATCACCAGAAAGACAGAGATTAATGGAGAAGTCTCAAGGTTGTGTACTCAATAAACCATTGAGCTGCCAAAAAGATGGGTTTGATACATATTCGTACTTGAAATTGCCAGATACTACATATTCTTGGGTAAACGGAAGTATGAGCCTCAACAAATGCTGGGCCAAATGCTTGAACAACTATTCCTGCATGGCTTATACAAACTTAGATATCAGTGGCAGTGGCTGTGTAATGTGGTTTGGTGATCTAATGGATATTAGACAGTCTGCAGTTGGTAGGCCAAATCTACATGTCAGAATATCGGCTTCAGAAATAGGTATGCCATTAAATTTGTAATAGGAACTCCTTATTGAAGTTAATTATTTCTCCAACATACTTTGCATTCTGAATTGATTTTGATTCTTTAGAAACTGTCGTGCCTCTCTCGTTGTTTTATGTCCTTTAGCTATACTGATGTGCATGGGTCTGGTTGAAAGGTTTTTTCAACCCAACCCATTATGGAATTCAATCCAACCCAATTTATCACAAGACTTCAACTCAATCCAACCCAACACAAGTGGATCAGGTTGAACTCGTGGGTTGGACAATTTTTTTTTTTTATATTATTATTATTATTATTATTATTATTAAATTGTGCATTAGAACAACACCACCACAAATAAGAGAATTTATAATCAAATAATATTGAGCATAACACCAAACCAACACAAATTATATGAGGAGAACTTAGGGTTTGGATTTTATATAGAACCCAGAATAGGAGTGAGAATGGTGATAGAGAGAGAGTAACATGTGATAAGAAGGAGATTAAAATGAGGAGAACTTAAGGTTTGAGTTTTATTTAGGAAGAGGGGCAAAAGAGTATATAACAAAATTGTATAACATATTATTAAATATATATTAAATACAAGTACATAGGTTGGGTCGGGTTAGGGGAATATATGAATCTCATGACCCAAACACGACCTAACCCATTGTAAAAGAAAATTTCACAACCCAACTCAACCCACCAACTCCTAAAAACTGGCCCAATAACCCAACAGATTGGATAGAATCAGCTCAGTTTTAGCGGGTTGGCTATACACTCCTATTTAGCTGTAGTTCTATAATTTTCACAAGTGACAACCGTTTGCAAACATATGTTTACATTTAGATTTAGTAAAACGATAATACTTGATGTGCACAAAAAATTTTACACACAACCTAAAAAACAACTGACCATGACTCAATGGAATGGTAAACCCGCTCAAATCCTAAGGAAAAAAATATAGGTATGGACAAGGATTTTGTACCAGTGAACAAATACAGGTCAACCTATAGCCAATTTGTTGAAATACGGGTCTACTAGTGGATGTAACCAGCTTTTTGAGTTCTCTTTAATGTGGTTGAAGCTAATTCTTACTTTGTATCGATCTTCTATTTTGCTAGATAAAAATGAGAGTTTTGATTCGTATGCGAAGATGTTTCGATAGATTTGAATGTAGTATTTAATCCTTTTAAAATAGTCAAGTTTTAAATTTTATTTCTTTATTCACCCATTTTTCTTGTATACTAAAATTATATTAAAATTCGGTATTGTAAATGAAATTACTGAAGATATTACTTCCCAACCCAAGGTGCAATTCTCAAGTATGAATAATACCTCCACTGTTGGATCTACTACTAACATTGAATAGATTTAGGTACAATTCATATTAAATATTTGCATAATTTTCTTTACCAAACATGTATGTAATTTAAATTTGGTCAATGCCATTTAGCTGCCTTTCCCTTTTTTTTTTTTTTTTTTTTTGGTGAAAAAAATATGGGTCTTATTGAGTTGACTCAACCCTCAAAAGACTAGGTGAGAATCATTGAGTTTGCAACCCATTTAGGACATTATGTTTCTTACACAAACCCAATCCATATGAATTTAGTTGGGTCAAACCCAAACCTGATCAACTCGACCCATTTTGCAAGGCCTTTTGTTTTTAAACGAAATCTCTTTGTCAATAAGTAGAATAAAATCAATAAATGTATTCCCATTTGATAATACAATATCTGGAGCACTTCAACTCGACCTATGTTTGTACTTAGTAGCAAAAAAAATTATTCACAGTCAATCCCAAGACCAAAAAGGGAGGAGAATTCCATAGGTTGATTTCTAATGTAAAATTTAGTTATATTATTATGAATGCATCCGTTATATATACATATTGGGATGTCCCTTACTAATGACATGCTGCTTCAAACCTTGAATTTACTGAAAAGTGGGAATGTTTAGCTAGGGCATTCCCTACTAGTGACTTGAGGTGAAAATTGGGCGATACTTTCCTCTACTTTGATGGACAAATGTTGGTAAAGAAGTAAGCCCATGAAATTGGAAAGGGTCCCAATTTTTAGCTTATATAAGTAGGAAACACACAGGAACATTTTCGCCGTTTGGACTGGTTCAGGAAATGTCCGTGGTCTTTCTTCAAATGTGGAAATTATTAGGTTATGGGCCAATGCTGAGGAAGGTTTAGTCACTGAAGTCACTAGCCGTGTTGATATTCGACTGGGATCTTTGTCCAAATTAGAGCTCCCTATATCTTTCTTCAACTTATAACATGGAAGCAAAGATGTTGAGAACTATAAAATTATAAATCAATGAGCCCTTTTTGTTGGGCTTTGTGGAGCTTAGTTTTGTTTGATCTAATTCGACAACCTGACCCGACCCGAATAATATTGCGTGGTTTTTTTAATGGGAGATTTATTGAGCCTTAGTCCACGGAGCTGAGGCTTGGGCCGATAGGCCCAACCCATTTAGCCCATTGTGGAACCGACTTTGGTTTAGGGTTTTATAGGATTGTTGCCGTATTTTTTGTTAGAGTGAAAAATCTTGTAGCCACACTTTTGTACTTTTTCCTGATAATAGTGAAATCTTTGCAACTCCGTGGACGTAGGCAAATTGCCGAACCACGTAAATATTGTCTTGTGCATGTGATTGTTTTCTTTTGGCGTGTTTTTTTTTTTTTTTTTTTTTTTTTTTTTTGTTTCTCACAGGTTGGGATTTTGATTAAATTCCCTACACTTTTCTTATACCTTTGGTTGATCAACGTCCCCACTCGTACTTGAAAATATTTTCATATCTAGCTTAGATATTCATGGAGTATCAGTGATTACAAGATTGATCTATGTTTTGGGTGAACTGGCTATCTACCTGCACACTTGAAATGGATTAGATGACTTACATGATACCAGCAATGTTAGTCTAAATTTATCTGATACTTAAAAGTTGTAATTTCTGTGTTTTGGTGTGTATTGGAGTTAAAAGTGGATGCTCACTCACACTTGGTGGAGGAAGAGTGTTCATATAGCTTTCATAATCCCCAAATATCTTAATCCCTGCAATTTTCCAAATTCATGTGCGTTATGGAGTTCATTGGAGGTACTTCTCGTATGAGCAAATCTGCCTATTTTGTCAGTCTCCAATTTGCTTAGGCAAAATTTGCCAAATAGTAGCTTTTTAGAAAATTTTTTGCTGCATAGCATGTGGATGAAACATATTTGTAAGTTGTACTGTTTTTGGAACTCGAGTTTGCGGAACTTGAGTTCCAACCCAAAATCGAGTTTGGGAAACTCGATTTACTGTTGATTTATCTAATGTGCATTTAAAAAAAAAAAAAAAAAAAACCATATGGAACTCGAGTGTGGGAAACTCGAGTTCCATTTAAAAAAAATTTTCCTGCAAGTACCTCTGTGTTTACCTGCAAGGGCAAAAATATATATATCAAAGGTACTCGAGTTTACTAAACTCGAGTACCTCTTTTTTTTTTAATGCAAGAGTAAATCGAGTTTGGGAAACTCAATTTTGGGTTGGAACTCGAGTTTGTGAAACTCGAGTTCCAAAAACAATCCAACTTACAAATATGTTTCATCTGCATGCTTTGCAGCAAAAATTTTTCTAAAAAGCTACTATTTAGCAAATTTTGCCGGTTTGCTTACATGCATATGTACGTGCAAGTTAGATTTTTAGAGGCTATAAAAGTGTATATCTTTAAATCCTAAACTTAGTAATTTGAATAACTATCTATTGTGGGTTCTAATTAGCTCAACCGATAAAATCTCTGATGATTGAATAAGAGATTTGAAGTTCAATTTCTGCCTACGCCAACTGGGGTTCAATCTCTGCCTATACCAAAAACTCATTGGTATCTTGGTCTGATAATAAAGAGTTATTATTAGGAATGAACACCATAAGTTAAAAATCTCTCCCAAAAAAAAAAAAAAAAAATTTCTATCGATTAGAGCTAAAAATTGGATTTAAGGGAGTCATGTGATTCAGTCTAACGGCCTACGTCCATAAAAAAAACTCTATTTTAAAAATCTAAAACATGCTCTTTTTCGGTTCTTAAGTATAAAATCAAATTAGCAATTGCATCAGTTGGCAAAAAAATCACAAAAAATGTCCACTTTTAAAATCTAACAACAATAAACAAAGAGTTCAATCAATTAAGATAAATAAAAATAACTTTCTTTGAAGAACGCCACAGAGGCCGCCGCTAGGCAACAGATATATGTTCAGCCCCCACGTTACCAGTTCTACCTTTGTGTTTGCTCATATTTATATTCTCACATCCACATATGCGGCTAACGTAAAGCCTTATTATTAAAAGCCCAACGTGGCCCAAAAGTAAGAACTGCAGGGTACATGTTCTAGTGAAGAAATAAGGAGCCCCACATCAAACATGCAATCAAGCCCATCTGCAGATCTCTTACGAAAGCAAACTTTTAAATTTTTCTCTCTTTACTTTTCATTTGCTCTCCCGGCCTCCCAGGTTCCTTCCTGTTTCTTTTATTTTTCACTTCCTTTTCTTTGCTTTGTTTTTCTTTTCTTTACTTCATGCCTTCCAGGTCTTTCATTGGCTTGGCAATTGGACTAGCCCCACTTTGCATATAAAGCTTTTATTACCTATAAACAAAAATAATGTATAATTAGTTATGAAATAACATAAAAATAAGGTAAAATATGCAAAATATAAGAGTA
Organism: Quercus lobata; assembly: GCF_001633185.2. NCBI lineage: Eukaryota > Viridiplantae > Streptophyta > Magnoliopsida > Fagales > Fagaceae > Quercus > Quercus lobata. The sequence goes on along the minus strand of NC_044911.1, from coordinate 16,029,076 downwards.
ATTTATTGTATAAATTTTATGCACTTCGATTATGCTATTTTTCTCTCTGATTTTTAGTTCTTTCTTCTTCTTCTTCTTCTTCTTCTTCTTCTTCTTCTTCTTTTTATTTTTTTTTATTTTTTTTTTAAGTTCTTTCTTGTAACTCTATTTTAGTTTGATAAATTTTTATGTTTTTTAATATCTCTAATTTGGGTTGAGATGTTTGGTGTTGTTTTTTGAGTTCCCCATCACAAGTCCTCTCTATCTCTCTTATAACATTGGTTTGCGTGGTTCGACGACTCATTTAAATAATACCCATAATTTTTACACGTGTAATGCTTTTATGTAAATGACTAATGCATCATTTTTGTTCCTAATAGTTTTTTAGACCCCTTAAAATACAATTGGATTAACCTAGGTAATTAGCCAAGTTGTTACTTAATCCAAATTCCAAATCTAGGTTATCACAATCAAACAATCATATCATGCAAAGCAGCGGAAAATAAATAACACAAGATATGATCACCTAGGAAACTAAACCGGTAAAAACTTGGGGAGGATTTGACTTAGCTATCCTCAAGGTAAATTTGAATCCACTATTTTGAAAGAATCGAAGTTTATACAATAAAACTTACAAGCCCCCACGCTCGACTTCTTATTGCTACCAACCAGTAGAACTTACTGACACGACCACGTGCAAGCTCCGAATCCACTGACTATTTCTTTCTTGGATTCACTACCAGATACAAGCACACCCACTTGTGTTTTCTTTAAGCTTCAATGGCAGTAACTAAGTTGATCATCAAGGTGTAGATAAATCTTCTCCTTGAAAACCCTAAGTTTATGTAAAGGAAAGCTCCTCTAGATCTCACAAGAGATTTACACAAACCGCAATATGAGCAACACTAAAACGTGACTAGGGTTTGCCTTTTATACTTAGGACAAATAAGAAACCCTAAAAACGTTTTAAAACACCTAGGGCTGAGTTGGAAAATTCTGCAGAAAAAAAACATTCTGCCCAAGCTTCGATCGATCGAGCCTAAGTTTCGATCGATCGAGCCAGGCTAAAAGGCATAATGCTTTCTTGCATTAACTCGATTCCAACTTTACATAAATGCACAACTTTGAGCTAGACTAAAACACTTCTAAACACATTGTTTTGATCATGATTTGCCAACAATACAAATTAGAGTTCTAAATACATAAAAACCTAAGTCTTTAAAACCTAACAGTTCCCTTTAATTACTTTTATACCATACGTAACTCATTAAATCAAGGTTTATTCAATGTATTTCATAAAAATAGATAAGTTTATAAATCACTAATGCACTCTTTTTTATTCTAATTACTCCTGTACCATAATAGCCATTAAACCAAACAATATTTTAGAAATATCCTCAAAATATATAAGTAAATATTTTTAATAAAAATATTATTATTATTATTATTATTATTATTCCAAAAATTAGAGATATGAACATTTTTATTTTCTTTTAGATGATACGATAATTGTGGATTTCATGGTTATGAATAAAAAATCCTTTAGTTTTTATTGAAGCTATATTTTCATTAAATTGGCTTGTATATTTTTAGACATGTAAAGACTTGCTATATGTATTACAAACATATTTTATGTGAGTGTGTCTCTCTCTCTCTCTATATATATATAGAGAGAGAGAGAGAGAATTCTTTGAATTTCATTTTTTTTTAATATAAATATAATTTTTCTTCCATTGAAAATACTTTTTGGCTCCACCACCATGTGGGAGCTTCAAGTTAAATGCTAGGAATATGCCATTACGGGATGGAGCAAACTTGGGTATCGAGGCATCAACCACTTACAACACGTGCTCAGATCTTCCCATGACGAACCCTTGCAAAGAGCTGTTTGAGAACTCGACGAGAGAGAAAAGAAGAAGAAGAAGAAGCAATGAATAAAAAATAATTATTATTCGATATGTTAATGATCATTAACTTAATAAGTGTATTGAGGTACTATTCATTACTTAATTTTTTTGATAAGTTGTCGAGGTTGGTGGAGGATGGGGCAATTATCATTACCATAACTCTTGAAGTGGAAAAGCCCTTTTTTATTGGATGCCAAGTGAGGAAGGTTACAAAGACTAATTAGGCCAAGAAACCAAAAACAAGACAAAAAATTAATTATATTCTAAATCACCCACATGCTCCATGAGCTCTCCCCGCGTTTCAAGGTCTAGATTATATATACGCATGCGCGCGACATGTTAACAAATAGGATCTTACATTCCATTAAAAAAATTAAACTTTGACGCGTAGTGTTGTGAGGTGACTAAAGGAAAACAAATGCTAAAGGTTTGAATATTGATTTATGATTCTATTTTCTTTAAATGGGTCCATTATTTCTTGTTCTTAGAAAGTAGTTTTGTTAAAACAATTAAAGTGAATATCTTGGGACAACTTCTTCTATCCAAAAGGAAAATGAAAAATACTGATTTAGAACCCATCGACATGAACTATCAATTAATTGATTCAATTTTTAATCAAGATTATATAATCTTGATTAAGAGTCAATTTCTTGTTGGAGGCCGTTTATGTTTAATTAAGGAAACAATATATTTGGGTATTGGTTAATACTGGTGTACCGTTTTGGATTATCGCTATTTTTAAAAATATATATAATTAAATGTAATTATAGTTATTTTTATTGACATATAAAATAAATAATTTGAATATTATATAATTATATACTATATTTCTATATAAAACAAACATTTTAAAACTAATCTATTATTTTAGTAATTATTGAATTAATTAATATAATTTTGTTTTTATTATATTCCATACTATACGATTTTTTTTTTTCCTAGGCATATTACATACTAAATTACTAATATATTAGCCCAAGCCATCTTGAAAAAAATATAAAGCCCAAGCTCAACATAATTAATAAGTTTTTCCCTCTTGCTTCTAAAAAGAAAGTTTTTCCCTCTTCCTGGTTCTTTCTCCCCACCTTTTTTTAAAATTTAATTTAATTTAATTTTCTTTTCTTTGTTATTTTCCACACGTTACAGCCTGAATTCCAATTTTCCATGTTCTTATTAACCACTGAATTCACACAGTTTTTGATACAGTCTTATCTCCATCTCACACTTTATTTACTCATTTCCTACTTTCAAATTTCTTATGTCTTTTCGAATACCTTCTACGCTCCATTACTGAGCTCTCTCTATCTCTTTTATTGTTCTGTTCCGACTATACTCTTGTTCCCATCTCTCTCTCTCCCTCTCTCTTAGTTTCAGCTCCATTTATAACATCAATGACTTGCAACCTCAATGAATCATCGGTGCCGCCGCTCACCATCAGTTAGAAATTGTGAGGAGGAGAGAGAAAAAAGTGTTTCTATGTGTAAGCTTCTTATCGGTTCGGTAACCATTTACTAGCCGAAATCCAGTATTTGCTCTTATACGGTTGATACAGCTCCGGTATGATCAGTATATAAACCAGTACAAAATACCAGTATTTCTATACCGATCTGAGCTCCGGTACGATAAATTCCAGTCGTATCGATTGGTATGGCACGGTATTGACTTCATTACTCAAAACACAACTAAATTATATACAGATAAATTAATGAAGAACTAACACATTCACAATTACATAAAAGAGAGTATTTATATTCACGAAATAAAAACCCTTATAGGAACCCTAAAAGGCAAAATCCACTTATTTCAAATTTTCATTGGCCTACAATATTTTCTAATATTTGTAATTTGTCTACTATAAAGAGTAGTTAATAGTATTTGTTCACAATATTTTTATAACAAATTATAAGTACTAAGTTGTTATTGGTTCTAATTTGAACCAACCACTTAAAATTAATTTTTTGTCCACCAATAATAATTTGTCGCTTAGAATTTGTTGTGAAAATATTGTAATTTGTTTACTATAAAGAGTGATTTTATAATATTTGTAATTTGTCTACTATTTTCTTTTTGAGAGTTTCAACCGATTGTGATGTCCCAATTTAATTGATTGTGTAATATGTGTGGGTATGTGATGAGTTCCACATCGGGTATTTACTAGGTTGAATTGGGCTTTATTAACAACTGTAAGGAGCTTCAATTGTGACTAGTCCTTTTGAGGTATATCATTTTTCCTTGGGTCGTTAGTTTTTTGGTATAGATGGAAATTGAATTCCAAATCTCTTATTCAACCCTCAAAGTGGTTAGTGTTATTTCATCGTATTGGTTTGGGATTACATTATGTTAGTTGTTAAGTTGAGATGCCCCCACTCCAAATAATGGATTAATTTAAAGAAAATAGAAACATTAACCAATACTCAGGCTTTTCTCAGTTGTTTAGTTTTTCTTATATGTCGAACCACGACAATAAATCAAAATTTTATTTCTCATAATCTTATATTTAATCAATATACTCCCTCTGCTCTTTTAATTGATTCTTCTTTTACTCTTTAAATAGTCCTAAATGTATTATAAAAAATAATATTGTATTTTTAAGGTTGTTGCCGCTATAAAATAATAAAAGAAGAACTTTTTTTTTTAGAAAATAAAAGAAGAACCTTAATTAACAATTTCAGAGTAGTATGGAGCAAACACATTTATGTTAAATTATCAAAGAAATAAAATCAATTAGAGAAGGAATAATTGTGTGTTGTACTATGATTTAACGCATTATATTATTTTATCAACAGAGCTTGCCCTAGACATTTTGGGGCCTTAGGTGAGAACTAAAATGAGGTCTTTTTTTTTATATTTATGTATTAATTAAATTAATATTTATTTAATATTTTTATATTATAATATATTTAATTTAAAATCTATTTTCCTTTTGAGATGCAAATTGACTAATTAAATTTTTGTATTCAAGTTCTTTTAACATCTTATTTTCAATCGATAGTATAGATAATCCACTTAATCTTTCTTGATACATTGTCGATCTTAGATATAATTTTATTTATTTTAATTTTGAAAAACTTTTTTTTGCAGAAGCAACTGTAATAGCTAGGTGTGGTTAGTAAAATTCTATAAGTAATGCATGTATTTGGAAATGAATCTAACCTTTTTATAGAATTTAGTATGTCAATTGAAGTATATTCTTTTATTTGTAAAATTTCTTTTAAAACTTTTAACTCTAAAAATAAATTTATACCATCAATATCATAATAAACATCATATTTGAGAAAAGATTCAAGTTTAAGACAGTATTTTTGCAAGCTATCATCATCTAGCTAAGAGAGAGAGGTGGAGCAAGGGTGAGAGAAGAGCCGAAGAGCAAGAGTGAGAGAGAGAAAAGGTATGAGTACCAATGTTTACAAGAATGTTCAACATTTTTTTTTCTTTACTCACAAGGATGTATCAAATTTTTTGAAGTTTCATCTGAAACTAAATTTTTTATTATTATTATTTTTTCTACTACCCCTTCTTTTCAAAATTTTGGAACCTCCTTTCACTTGGGGGTTGTAGGCAATGGTCTAATTGGCCTAGTGGAAGGGCCAGCCCTATTATCAAAAAAGTAAAATCCTATATAGAAAGAAACATATTATATCAATTGTTGGTTACGAAAAACTCTCTTTTTATATTATCGGATTTCACATTGAAGAAATATTAGTTGATTATGTAATCATGATTCTATTTCTATCAACTTAAACTAATGACATCCTAACAATTTAGTTTCAGTCAATGTGGTTTCTTTCTTTTTCTTTTTCTTTTTTTTTTTTTTTTTTTTTTTTTTTTTGAAAAAAAGAAACCACTTTGGCATCCTAACAATGTATTTTCAATATCCTAACAAGAAATCAAATATTATTACTTCATCCTTAATTTATTCTTTTTCCCTGAAGTATATATGCGTCAAAATATTTTGTACTTTAATTGTTTCTTTTTTTCCGTATTGTTCTTGGTTTTGAAATCATGGTTCCGCTTGCTTGACACAACATTTTAAGATAAAATTAGTCTTCTTTCACTTCAAAATTTTGTCAATTTCTACCACAAAAGAGAAAATTGGTTGAGTTTTGATGATGTGCTACAATTGTTAGTGAGTTGTAGGCTTTGAATCATGCCAATAAGTACCTGCAAAACAAGAACAAAAGGACCAAATAGAAGGCACCAGTGTGGTACCGGCCAAAAACCCTCCGAAGGTTAAATTAGTGAATGAGAAATCTCTAAAAACTCTATAGTGAGAGAGCTAGGGATTTCTTGCAGACTTGAGAAAAGAGGAGGTCTGGGGCTTCTATAGTGGTGAGTAGTGAATCTAGATCCCTTAAGAGCAAGAATTTTTCCTTGTAAGGAAGATTTGGTATTAGGGTTTCTGAGATTTTAGGGTGTCTTTTCATACGAGGGAGATATGGGTGAGTAGTAGGGTTTTTGTGTGTGATACGCAAAATGTTTCCATATGTAAGTATTCGTGAGGACCAAGCAAGGCCACGTAGGACCTGTCGGCTTTAATTTCCACTCCATCGGCCCATGGTCATCCGTCACTCGAGGATCTCCCATCAGTTCATGTGGGAGACGCGTCTGTTGGTTTTTATGGTGGAGTTGTCCTTTGAAAGCTTCGTCAGTTCTTAAGGGTGAGTCACCCCCATTGTCGTCATCCTAGAGCCTTTGCCAATTTCTATGAAGCCGACGGCCTTGTAGGTGTTGTTAGCTCTCTTAGTCTTTTGTCTATAAGTCAATTTCTTTGTCAAAAATACCCCTATCAGTTGGCCCCTACTCCGTGGTTCCGTTGACTGTAACTGATGGTCCTCGGAGTAATGAGGGTATTTATGATCATTAATTAGATTTTTATTGAAGAGAGAGTCATTAAATGGCGTAGATAGCCCTAGGTTTAAATGCTAGGTGACACGTGGCACTTGTTGGTTGGCCTTGTTTCCAATCAAAAGCATCGCTTCATATACCGCGTCCCTTCACTCTACAAATAGTTCCTCCTCCTCTAGTTATTTTCTTTACTTTGATTTTTTTTTTTTTTTTAAATTATCTCTTGAGAGCTTCCAGACTAGAAATTTTGTGTCGCACCATTGCTTATGAACAGTCTGTCACTGTGTCACTCCGTCATCTTTGAGGAATTTGTCCCTTCGAGCCGCCGTCCACTCTTGTAAGTTTCTTTCCTTCATCTTCTTTTAATTTATTTTCCTAGTTGGTCATTATTTGTTTAGAGACCTGTCGAATAGGTTCTTAGAATACCTCCGTCACTTATAGGTAAATAGATGTCAAGTGATAGAGAAGTGACGAGTGAACATTCGTCGTCAATTCGTGAGGGTGCGAGCTATGACGAGGTCTATTCATTAAAAAGCGTGCTCAAGGAGGATGTAACCTGGTCCATAGAAAGGGAATTGTCTGCTCACTCCCCTGCCAAGGAGGAAAAGGATGAGGAAGGAAAAGGGCAACAAAGAGGAGGAAGAAGAGGAAGATGATGAGGGAGGTGATGAGGAAGACCTAGATAAGGTAGTAGGCCAAGTAGACGGTAGTGGCCCTAGGCCCTTCATCCTTCCTCTAATATGGATAGTGAATAATTTTTACCCAACCATGTCCCCAAAGGCCTTTAACCTTTAACAAACTCCATAACCGTTTCCAAATCCTTGACAACATTCTCCTTCGTCTACCAAGGAAGTTTGAAAGGTGTTACTCGGGAAAAACAGCGAACATCGATATGTATGATGCCATGTTCGCTGCAAAGCTAAGATTGCCGCTAACGGAGCTGCATCGCTAGCTTGCCAATTATCTAGGTTTGTCCATCAGCCAAATCGCTCCTAATGCATGGAGGATATTTCTTGGGGCCGAAGTGATATGGGGTTAACTAAGTGGTGGTAACCGCCGCCTTACCCTCAACAAGTTTTTTTACTACTACAATCCTCAGCAAATTTCCTCGTTGAAGGGCATCTACCACTTCCTAGTAAGGAAAACTTCGCTTAGGCTGGTGTCAAACATGCTTGACTTTAATAGGAACTAGAAGAACATATACTTTTTTGTTTAAGGGACGGATTGGGTGTGTAGACTCGAGAAGTGGGATAGTATGCCCGACAGGTTTGACAATACATGGGGCATTGTGAGGGAGTTAGGTGTATCATCTGTATTTTATTTTTCACCGCCTCATCAGTTTTAGTTATGCATCTAACACTTTTTTTTTTTTTTTTTTTTTTTTTTGGTTTCTAGCTCAAATTCGTCCACAAATTAACGATGAATAGGAGGGATTTATTAGACATGTTTTGGAAATCCCCTTTGAGCAGAGGAAGTGGAAAGACTTGGTCACCCTTGACACTCTCCACACATCCTGTGGTGGTCTAGAGCCGACGCCTGTAGCTTGACAGTTTCACACCTTTTCACGTCATTGTAAGTTTTCATACTCGTCCACATTTTAATCCATCCATCACCTTTCTAACTCTCTCCGTCACCCTTTTTTTAAGAGACGAATGTAGGCAAGTAGAGGGCGATGGTGAGGAAGTCTGCTGTTACATGTAAGCAACAGGGGGAGGCATTGGCATTGGTCCCCAAGGTGACCCCCAAAGTTGCCCCAAAGAGAAAGAACAATGCCAAGGACGGCGATCTGTCCAAGAAGGGGATAGGCCCATCCGTTGGGGATCAGCAACGAAAGTCCCCTCCACCCCCTCATCATAGGGCAGGAAAAGGCTTGATAAGAGGGAAGGGCCCCATCATCCTTGACCCTGTTCAGAGGTTGGTCACCCATAAAGACTACGCCATCGAGATGGTCAATTCAATCATCAAGGAGATGGACTTGGACTCGTAACTTTTAGTACATAATTCTTGTGTGCTTATTCTAACCGTCATTCTTTTTTAGGCGTTGGTATGGATGTGGGCCTTTCAGGACAGATGTGTAGCCAATGAGGGGGTAATCCAACGGGTCTGTAAACGTCAAGAAATAGAGAACAAGGAGAGGGATTAGTACAAGGAGGCCATCCATACTCTCAACATGGTGCTGATGGCCAAGCTTGCTCTTATTAAGAAGGAGACTTGTTGTCGTGAAGAGGTAGAGAAGACGAACACCAACTTGATGACAGAGTTGGCCACTCTTTGCGAGCAAATAGACAATGCTGTGGCGGTGTTCTGGATCTCGTAGCCTTTCTTCAACGAGTGCGGCATCTTTTATGGCGAAAGGTTTGATGACTGCTTGAAATAGGTTGCAACCATCTACCCAGATCTGGACTTGTCCTAGATCGCCATAGACAACACCGTCCCGCAAACTCTTGGGGGAAACGACGCTGTCAGGGATGAGACCGATGACTCTAACCACACCGTCGAGGAGGAAGTGAAGGACCCTGATGCTGAGGTCGTCGTCCAACCTGCTCCTGAAGGCCTGGCAGCTCCCACGGTCCTGTTTGCTGTGGATGGCCCAATAACCACGGATGATCTCGTCTCCAATGCTCCCCTGTCCTGATTTTTGCCTTTCTCTTTTTTGAGTTGTATTTAATTCTTCTTTTTTGTAAGTTTATTTGTAAGATAGTGGTAAATTCCCCTTCTTTTGGGCTTTATGTAAAAACATTTATCCCATTGGGTTTATATCTACTACTTTTTATCCTTTGCTTATGCTTATCATTTTATTTTTACTGCAATTATGGATATGCCCCCGTCGTGTTGTGCCTTTGCTAGTTGTTGATATTTTATTTCATCTGTTAGTAATATTTGTGTGTTTTACTTAATGGCTTTCTTGGGACCAGGTACCCGTCAGTACCCTTAGTCCTCCATCCAACCCGTAGATAGGATTTTAGCAAAGTTTTTGAGACCAGGTATCCATTGATATCCTTGATCGTCCATCCATCTCGTATGTAGAACTTAGTACAATTTTTGGGACCTGGCGCCCGTCGGTATTCTTGGTCATCCATCCTTCCCATAGGTAGGACATAGTATGATTTTCGTGATCAAGTACCCGTTGGTATCCTTGGTCGTTCATCCACCCCGTAGGTAGGACTTAATATAATTTTCGTGATCAGGTACCCGTCGGTATCCTTGGTCATCCGTCCACCCCGTAGGTAGGACTTAATATAATTTTTATGACCAAGTACCCATTGGTATTCTTGGTCCTCCGCCCATCCCATAGGCAGGACTTAGTAGAACTTATGTTACTAGGTACCCATCGGTATCCTTAGTCGTCTGTCCACCCCGTAGGTAGGACTTAGTATAATTTTTGGTCGATTCACTGAATTGTATATAGTAGGACAATGTATCTAATAATTCATTCAAGTCTTATTAATAATAGAAAAGCTTGAAAAAAAAAATTTAACATCCAAACTTCAACATCTTTCAATATCGAACTTTGACATAAATAATAAAATAAAGCAATAAGATAGTCTACACTCGTCTACTACTAGTAGTATTTCCTCAAGTTCTCAGTGTTTCATGGATGACAAAGTCTTTGTCCATCAAGGGTTTCTAGGTAGTAGGTCCCTTTTCAATGGTAGTCGATGATCCTGTTGGGTCATTCACAGTTAGGGCCCAACTTACCATATGCAGGATCTCTGGTGGTCATCGTCACTTTCCCAAGAACCAGGTCTCCAACCTGAAAATGACAAGGCTTGACTTTGGTGTTGTAGTATTTTGCCATCAGGTCCTGATAATGAGCGATCCACTGTTCTACTATCACTTTGACTTCGTCAAGAAGGTCCAACTGTAGGCGCATCCCCTCTTCATTCCTTTCTTCATTATGGTGGGATATCTGATAGCTGGTCAGTCCAACTTCTGCCAATATGACGGCTTTACCTCCAAATGCAAAGTAGAAAGGTGTCTCTCTTGTAGTTATACGAGTCGCTGTTCGATATGCCCACAGGACACCGAGTAGTTCGTCCAGCCATATACCCTTTGCCCCCTCAAGCCAAGTCTTGATCATCTTAAGTAAGGATCGATTTGTAACCTCAACTTGTCTATTGGCCTGAGGGTGGGCGGGAGAGGAGTAGTGGTTCTTGATCCTAACTGTTGGCAAAAATCTCTGAATGCGTCATTGTTAGAGACGAAGACCCTAGGGATTCCAAAGCGGCAAACGATACTTTTTCAAACAAAACTTTGGAAATTTTTCTCTATGATTATGGCCAATGGTTTTACCTCGACTCATTTGGTGAAGTAGTTGATTCCTACAACAAGGAACTTGAGCTGCTGTATTGCCATAGGGAAGGGTCCTACTATGTCTAACCCCCATTGGGTGAACAGCCAGGGAGCGCTCATTGGTGTAAGTTCCTTCGATGGCTGTTGTATGATGTTGCTGAAGCGTTAACACTTGTTACACGCCTTCATGTAGGACTAGGTGTCCTTCTAGATAGTAGGCCAATAGTATCTTGCTCGTGTTAGCTTTTGGAATAGCGAGCGTGCCCCCGAGTGATTCCAACACACTTCTTCGTGGACTTCTCTCATGACATAGTTTGCCTCTATAGGGGCTAGGCACCTTAGATATGGATGGGAGAAGCCCTTCTTGTAAAGGACATCTCCAATTAGTACAAAACGCAATGACTGTACCTTCAACCTATGAGAAGCATTACGGTCTTCTAGGAGCATCCCATTCCTGAGGCAAAGGGTTTCGAATGTTCCCCAAAGGTCATTCAGGTGGCTAATTTCCCTTGTGATCTTTACAAGCATGTTGTCTACGTACACTTCGACATTCCACTTAATTTGTAGGGCGAACATCTTGTTCACAAGCCTTTGGTATGTCGTCCTTGCGTTCTTTAGTTTTAATGGCATGACTTTGTAGCAGAATTGTCCTTGGCTCATGACGAATGAGGTCTTCGCTTGGTCTGCTTCGTTTAATCTAATCTGATTGTACCTGGAGAAGGCGTTCATGAAACTTAATAGTTGGTGGCCGGCAGTAGAGTCTATGAGAAGGTTGATGCGTGGGAGTGGGTAACTATCTTTAGGGTATGTCTTGTTTAGGTCGGTGAAATCTACACACGTTCTCCACTTGCCATTTGCTTTTTTGATCATGACTACATTGGTCAACAACTTAGGGTAGTAAACTTTTCTAATGAAATCTACCTCTAATAGTTTACGTACCTCTTCGGCTATGGCTTTATCTTTTTCTTGGGCGAAGATTCTCTTCGTCTACTGGACCGGAGGGAAGGACGGGCATGCGTTGAGTTTATGAACCATGGTATTCCAACTGATCCCTAGCATGTCCTCGTGGTTCCAAGCAAAGACGTCCCGATTGGTCTTTACGAAAAGGGCAAGCTCCTTGCAAACCGAAGCGTCAGCTTACGTGCCGATACGAGTGATTCGACTCGAGACGTTATCGTCTAAGGAGGTCTCTTTTAGGTCTTCTGTTGGCTCTACTATAACCCTTCTGCTCTACTGTAATGCCTGGAGATCTCTTCCGGGCATTCGCAAGTGGCCATTTGATCCCTTCATGCTTCTTCTATCCCATACTCCGTAGGAAACTTTACCAGCAAGTGGTATGTGGACGTGGTTGCTCTCAATGCATTAAGCGTAGGTCGACCAATGATGGCGTTGTAGGTAGAGGAGCAATCAACGACTAGGAAATTGACTTCCTTAGTGAGCTATTGAAGGTACATCCCGATGGTTACTAACAAAGTGATGGTTCCCATGAGAAAGACCTTGGTGCTATCGAATCCCATTAATGGCGTGTCTGAAGGTAGGAGATGCTCTTTGTTGACCCTCATTTGTTGGAATGTAGGGTAGTATAGGATGTCCACTGAGCTCCCATTGTCCACTAGTACCCGTCGGGTATTAAAGTCTGCAATTGACAAGTAGATAATCAGGGCATCGTCATGAGGGTGGTGTAATTGCCTACCATCCTTTTTTGTGAAGCTGATGGCTGGGCTGTCGATCCTGATCGCTTTAGGTGGTCGTTTAGAAATCTGAACGTTCTGTACCATTTGTAAGTACGTCTTCCTTGCCTTTTTAGAGGATCCGGCCATCGTGTTTCCTCCTACAATCACCCTTATCTCTTTAAGCAGGGCTTTAGGTCTTTCCTCGGCTCGCAGGTTGGGTTCAAGGTCCTTTGGCGAGTTCTTTTCTCTCCCTACAAACTGCTGCAACTTTCCCTGCTTGATGAGGTCTTCAATCTACTATTTGAGGTCATCGCACTTTGAAGTGTCGTGCCTATGGTCCTGGTGGAAGCGGCAACACTTGTTCCTGGGCCTCTTGTTTGGATCACCCTTCAGTTTATCTGACCAACTCAACGCCGCGCTATTCCTCTACTATTTGAGGACTTAATCCAACGGAGTATTCAAAGGAGTGAAGTTCATCATCCTCCCCGGTGGAGGTCTTGATCTCCTATTGTCTCTTTGGTCGCTCGTCTGACTTTCTTCCTTTGTCTAGGCGAGGGTCATCCTGCCTTTTCCTCTTCTTCGATCTGCCCCTTTGGGAGATCATTGCATCTTCGACATTCATGTATTTCGTGGCCTTGTATAGCATGTCGGTTTCGTAAATTAAAAGGGCCTCCTTGTTAAAACGGGTTACGTATGACCTTAGGCTCTCATTTTCCTGCTACTTAATGTTCAATAGACTTGCTGAGGATTTTTTGTACCTCTGCCCCCTAATAAAGTGAGTGACAAAGTGCCCACTTAACTCCTTGAAGGTGGACACCGTGTTAGGGGTTAGCTTGCTGAACTATACCCACGCTGGCCCTTTAAGTGTAGTGGGGAATGCCTTGCACATAATTTTATCTGAAACCTCCTGTGGGTGCATAAGGGTTTTGAACAACTCCATGAGGTCGTGGGGGTCCTTTGACCTATCGTATGCTTCCACTTATGGCATTCTAAACTTGGCTGGAAAGGGGAAGGACGTGATTGGTGTAATGAAGGGGGAATCAGTACGATGGACTAGTTCATCCATGCTAGTGGAAACCTAACCGTTCAGGGCATTCATCATCATATCCATCTTCTCTTTCATCGTCTGCATCTTTTGTGCCATGTGCAACACACCGACTTCCAACTCGGGGGGATGACTGGTATGTCCCGTCTACTGACAACACTGCTTTCCTCTTGGTTGTCCATTTCTTGGTGAACATTCGTCGGGGGATGATCGTCATTGCGTTTGTCCCTGTCCTATCTGTTATTCTAATCATTTGGCTCCTGATCATTCTGCTATTTCAACTGTCGTTCCAACTTGTGGTTTTGCTGAGTGAGCCGCTCAACCGCTGCAGCAAGGTTTTGCACCTGCCTTTCCAATGCGTTGGGCAGGTTTCTAGTCTCTTGGTTGGTAGTGGCCATCGATCGTGTTAGGACCATACAACTCTTAGTCTTTGAAACGGCGATATAGCTTATCACTTGTTTTCCACTGACGACGCCAACTGATGATATGCTGAAATTGTCAATGAGTTGTAGGCTCTAAATCATGCCAATGAGTATTTATGAAACAAGAACAAAAGGACCAAATAGAAGGCATTAGTGTGATACCAGCCAAAAACCCTCCGAAGGTTAAATTAGTGAATGAGAAATCTCTAAGAACTCTATAGTGAGAGAGCTAGGGATTTTATGTGTACCTAAGAAAAGAGGAGGTCTGGGGCTTATATAGTGGTGAGTAGTGAATCGAGATACCTTAAGAGTGGGGATTTTTTCTTGTGAGGAAGATCTGGTATTAGGGTTTTTGAGATTTCAGGGTGTCTTTCTATACGAGAGAGGTATGGGTGAGTAGTAGGGTTTTTGTGCGTAATACGCAAGATATTTCCATATATAAGTATTCGTGAGGACCAAGCAAGGCCACGTAAGACAAGTTGGCCCATGGTCATCCGTCGCTCGAGGATCTCCCATTAGTTTGTGTGGGAGATGCGTCCGTCGGTTTTTATGGTGGAGTTGTCCTTTGAAAGCTCTGTCGGTTCTTAAGGGTGTGTCACCCCCATTGTTGTCGTCCTGGAGCCTTTGCCAGTTTCTGTGAAGCCAACGGCCCCGTAAGTGTCATCAGCTCTCTTAGTTTTTTGTCTATAATTAAGTCAATTTCTTTGTCAAAAATATCCCTATCAAATTTATATTTGAAAAGAGAGAATTAATGAGTCAGGTGATGTGTATACCTACAAAAAAGAAGGTAAAAAATACACAGGTGTACGTGGTGCCAATCTCAGATGCATAAATTAATTCCTGTTCTCTTTTTCGAAAAGAAAATTGATAATTCTCTGGTAATTAGTGGGTGATTATTATCTTGATTGATATATCATGATTCCGGTTATAATAATTGTGGGCTGGATAACAATTATATAATTGTTGGTGAGATTCTTAATTAGCAGTATTCTTTGCTTTCATGTTTCAGTTGATTGACACGGGGCTTCGCTGAGCTAAATTATTACTCAATCATTTTAAGCATGCTTCAGCAGGATTCAGTTTAAAGTGGTTTGACTAAGTTGAATAAATAATACGGATCCTGTGTCGTTTATAATCATACCAATAAAAAAATTTACTTTGTGGAATAATAAAATTTACTTTAACTGTTGGTTTGACTAAGTTGAATAAATGATAGGGATCCTGGGTCTACATTTTATAAAATTTATTAAAAAAAAAACTGAAATAAAATAAAATTATTTTTTAACGGATAGCTTACTGTACCAGTTAACACTATCCTTAATATTACAATCCAATAGTCTTGTTTGTGCAAAAACCGATGGATCCAAAAACTAGAGCAAGGGTGTCCCTTATGTGTCACGCTAGCATGGTTCTTGGGGCATTTATTTAATGACTCATTGACTCCTATGATGCGAGCCTCATGCATGCCCTAACAGTTATATATTTAATGCTAAAAATTAAAATTTAATGAATAAACTCATCTATCAAGAGAGACATTATTACACGTAACTTGTAAAAACGTGATTATTCTGACACACGCACGCGTGCACCCCAAAACAAAAAAAAAAAAAATGCATACATTATTTATTTTTATGTTTGATTTTCAAGATTGGTTATCAATAAGAAGAAAACTTTGGTACAATATTTTAAATGCAGTTCATTAGATTTCTCTTTTTCAAATTCTGTCACATGGATATTTATCTAAAAAATACACTTTCATCCAATTAAAAAAAAATGCACATAGCAAAATCTTAAAAAGAGAACCCAAGGAACAGCACCTAAGTACTGTACCTAAGTCTTGTTCCATCAGTAAATCATTGAATTTTTATTTGTATAGAAGTTGTAAATGACACTCAATCTCATCTAACACCATAATTAATTTTGCTAGATTCGAAAAATGTTACTATCACAACTTTTGTCACAATTTGCTCACATGACAAGTTGTGAGTGTAGAGTAAAAGTAGTAAGTCCACAACTCCACTACTCATGACTTGGCACGTTAGCAAGTTGTGGCTAAAATTGTGCTCCTAATCTCTTTTTTTTTTTTTTTTTTTTACCAAAAGTCATATAGTAACTATCTTCTTAAAAAAAGAAAAAGAAAAAAAAAAAAGGTATATTGTAACTTAAAATAAGACTCATATACTACATGACGGATCTCTCTCTCTCTCTCTCTCTCTCCAGTTTCTGATTTGATAACAAGCATGGTTATTACATTTGTCCGAGGTATATTTGTTATTCAAAAGGCCACATGCAAAGTAATTATCTCATATCATATTCGTACCATAATTAATTTTAAATGGAACTCATTGATGATAACCAATGTCGGACCTATTCACCAATCAAGCTGATACTGAATACTGATAAGCAAATTGATATCCACCTGATTGGCTGATCATGATTTTATTTTTTTTTCCTTCAAATAATGTATTTTTTTAATACTATATTATGTTCTTAAATGATTATTTAAAAAAAAAATTTGAAAATATATCTTAATAATATAGTTGAAATTGAATAATAAAATTTACTTGAATTTTTGTGGTGAAAGTACATTGTTTATTGATGAGTTTATATCAAAACAGTAAAATATAATGTATTATTAAATAATTTCAAATAAAAATTGAAACTAATTTTAATTTTTTTGAAAATTTTGGTAAAAATACGTAATTGGAGATTTTAAAAAAAAAAAAAAAAAATTTGAATATAACCTTTTGAGAAAATTATGTTACTAATTTTAATGTATTCTTAATATGCACAAAAAATCACTTTAATTAAGTTATGCCGCGAAAGCACATTGTGGAAGATTGAGTTTTTATCAAAACCAAGCCTATAATATAGACTATTAAAATAATTAATGAAGTTTGTTTTAAATTTTTTTTTTTAAAAATTGTGATAAAGTTTTAATTAAAGTAGTATTCTTAAACTTCTTAAAACTTTAAGAATGGATTTTTAATTTTAAAGTAAATCATATTAATAATTTTTAATATATTCATAACAATAGAAAGAGAGAGCATCCATTTGATGTAACTACGTGATTCTGTTTTTTTTAGATTAAAAAAAAAAAGTATCACGTGACGCATAATTTTTATGATTTAGTATAGTAAATGATATTGAAAATTAATGCTATTAATATATATTAAAATATAGTTACGCAGTGCGGTCTCAAACTCTTTTGTTTTTTTGTTTTGTTTTATTTATTTTATTTATTTATTTTTTTGGGAATTTTTGGAACCCAAAGTCTTTGCCTTTTTTAAACACGGCAAAGTGAGGCCCACATGCGTAAACCTCGTACAGACACCGCTAAAAATGTCATTTTCCTGCATAAAGATGTTACCTCCACAACATTTTTATAATCTTTTCACAACAAATCAGAGATAGTTAGTTGTTATTGGTTCAAATTTTAACCTAATACTAAGATTACTTTTTTATCCCAACAATAACAACCAGTAACAACCTGCCACTTAAAATTTGTTATGAAAATATTGTAAACATATCATTTTTCTTTTCGTGCTGGCGATAATAAACTTTGTAATTTAGGATTCCCTTAGCAATCGGCTATCTCAAACGAGTATATAGCGTGCTGTCGTGCTGAGTTTTTTAGGTATATATTAAGTGTAGTGGTCACGCACCTTGAATCATATGGGATGCACTAACATCAATGATTGCGGGACCATCTAACACGGGCCGGGTTAATTCGTTAAAGTGAAGAGTGACTTGCTATTGCGATTCAGCATTTTTCATTTTTAGAAAAAGTATACCTATGTATTTGTAGTTTGTAATGTATATATACATTTCATGATCATCTCAAGTTCTTGGAAGATCACCAGTCCCCAACTGCGTCAGACTAATAAGCAATCAACTTCCTTTACACCTTTCTTAGAGAATCCCATGAGCCATACAGATAACAACTACGTCCTTAGAGAGACTGAAGCATCAGATTCACTAGCTCATGATGACCAGTCTCCATATCAGCCAAAAGTCGAGCTCAATCTTAGCACGCCATCTATGCCAATTGGCAGTGACCCCAAGATGACTAAAAGGATTTACCACAATGCTAGCGAGCGTGATCGTCGCAAGAAGATGAATGCTTTGTACTCCACTCTCCGTTCACTACTTCCCTCGGCTGATCAAGCGGTACTGATTAAAATTCATTCTTTCTTTTTAAGTTTCTATTGATCTTCGTGGGAGTTTCCTAGGAAATTAATTGAAGAAAGTATAGCACTTAGTAGTAGCCACTAGAAGTGTTTCTAATTCTGCCCTGCTATTATTGTCCGGGAAATTATTTAATGTGATATGGCTCCTATCCGATTATTTGCTAGGCAAGTAACTTTTTCACTTTCAATCTTGCCAATATGCAGTGGCCAATCTACGATTTTTCTTTTTTTTTTTTTTTTTTTTTTTTTTTTTTTTTTTCTTTTTTTTTTTTTTTTTTTTTTTTTTTTCTAGAAGGGTTAGTAAGAAGATGTATCTTGGGGTACGGAGATAAATCTTGCGATCTATATTGTTTCCTTATTACAAATTTGTTCATAATACTAACAAGAGAATAAAAGATAAACTATAAGTTTATAAGACATAAAGTTTCTTAATACAGTAAATATACTAATTATTATAGCTAAGATTAAATCATAGAAATCATCTATTGTTTCTAGATATAATAAACATATTAATTATTTTTGTTCAGTGAATTTTAATTATTACTGCTTAGAATACTTTCATTTATTAGTTTATGTTTATATTCTGTTACAATTATTTTATTTAACAATTCAACTTCACTTTGATAACTATTGGTGTTTGTAGCTGTAATAAGAAAATTTTTGTTGTGTTAACATTTGCTTTTGTCTTCACTAAATCACTCTCCTATCCCATGCCCCTAGTCTAATTTTTTTTAAGAATTACCCTCTATCTAATTGTTTAATTGTCTTTTAGTGTTAACATTTGCTACCCACTAACTGAATGACCCATGCCTCCAGTCCCCACTCAAGAAATAACAAAATAAAAACACATTCAAATTCAGCCACTCCACTCACATATTCGGATAAAAGTATAAATTAATTGAGAAATGCTATGTCAACAACATTTTCATAATAAATTCTAGGTGGTAAATTGTTACCGATTCTAATTTGAAACCACCATTAGGAAATTACATTTTTGCTCAATAGTAACAGTTACTAAGAACCTGCCATTTATAATTTCTTATGAAAGTGTTGTGAAATGTTGTGGATATAGCATTTTTCAAATTTATTTTATCTTTATTCACAAGAATAGATTGTTAAGATAATTATATTCAAGCTTATATTAGTTGAGCTTAAAAAAAATTAGGGTTAGGATTTCGTATAGGCCAAATTCGAACCCAAGCAATTTATTTGACAACAAAATAATTTACAAGTTGGGCTAATTGAAAATCATCATATAGGTCTAAAGTGTAATTAAGAGTAAAATCAATAATAGGAAACAAGAGGTAGATTTGAACCACAAACATGCATAAAACACCATAAATTGTGTTTATCACTAAGTTATCATTTGAATCCTTATGCATATACTTTTATAAGTAGCAGTATATATAGTCTTTCCTGTTCTCACAGGTAACTATATACTGCCATTGATGTTTGGTTGGCTTAAGAAATTTAAATATATATTTTTTAGAAAGTTTCAACCTTTGACATTCGCTTCTAATGATAGCTCTTTATCATTAAATCAAGACAACAATTGGTTTTTAGTGTTGACGGGGATTGAATTTTAGATCTCTTATTTAACCATCAGAGACTTTACCTATTATCTATTGAGCTAATTGAAACTCACAAGAAATTTAAATAGAAGTTAGTAGAACACGCTATTAGGCCCTCATAGACATTTGTGATGCATTTTCCATCGCTATCCTTACCTGTAGAATCCATTTCATTTGTGTTGTTCACAACATTGGTGTTTTTGTTATAGGAAAAATTAAGTGTTCCGACTACAATTTCGCGCATGCTTAAATACATACCAAAACTAGAACAAGAAGTGGAGGTACTGATGCAAAAGAAGGAAGAGCTTATATCAAGGATTTCTAGGCAAGGTGAACAAATTCATCAAGAAAATCAGAGACAAATTGTAGGTCGGAGCTCTTTATCTGTTGTTTCTGCAAACTGGCTTAACGATAGAGAAGTTATGATTCAGATATCTACATATAAGGTTCATAAATGTCCATTAGCAAATATCTTGCTTAATTTGGAGAAGGATGGGTTTCTAGTATTAAATGTTTCTTCCTTTGAGTGCTTTGGAGGAAGGGTTTTTCATAATTTACACCTCCAGGTATGTATTATGTTATTTGGGTTTTTTTTTTTTTTTTTGATGAAATATTATGTTCTTTGTTAGTTGGTTTTGTTGTCTTTAAAATAAACGGATAATATGTACATAACAGTTGTCAACAGAACTATACATCCACGTATTTTGGAATTTTTAGGATAAATTTACCATAGAATTGATTTAATTTATTTATTGGTAAGTAAATGGTTTAAATTTGGGAAAATTGCATTTTGTCATCCTGAACTATATCTTCAATAACATTTTGTACCTTAAATTATGATATTTTATTACACTTTGCACCCAATGTCAAGTTTACTATTAACTTGGACACAAAAGTATGCGCCAAGTGAAATTATTCAAATTGCCCCTCTTCTCATGCAATTCCTTAAAAACAAAATAGAATTACACTTTATCACTCTAAACTATACTTCCGATTACACTTTGCACTCTAAACTTTGAATTTTCGTCCAAGTTAACAACAAACTTGGCACCAAAGTATGTACAAGGATCATGATTTAGGATGCAAAGTGTAATTGGAGGTATAGTTTAAGATGGTAAAGTGTAATTTCTTTTAAATTTTATCAAATCATCATTATTTAAATAATTAATCGTAAATGTTTTGATAAATATATGTTTTTTTTTTAATAATTCAATTGTCAAAAAGTGAGAGAAGGGGATTCAAACCCTGATTCTTCTCCTTTAGGAAACTAGGCAAATGGAATTGAGTTACAAAACTTTTATCTATATATTCATCAATTAAGAAATTTTTTTTACTATATATTTGAATTAAGTAATTGATAACATAGTGAAATCTAAGTCACTCATTTATCAATGAATACTTGGATAGCCAAGATTTTAAGAACATTATGGTAGTATTAGGGCAGAAACTCTTGAGGATACTCCGTTACTGGTAGAAACTTCTTGAGCATATACTGTTAGTATCACATCTTGGTCTACCGTATAATTTAGATCTTGGACATCTATCTATTACAGTATAATTTTTTTTAGGCCTACCGTATAATTAATTGGAATACAAAATTTACTTGGTCCATTGTGGATATATTCTACAGGCAGAAAGGAGTTATGCTTTGGAGCGTGCGGTGGTTTTGAGCGAGAAGCTCCTATCATTATATGAAATGGGGAAAGGGTTCAAGCACGAAAATCATCATGGCTCCGTTGGAAACGCATTCATGAGTTGACAGTGACCAGTCCTATCTATTGTTCTAGTACGGTTTGAATATCCACTTTACTTTTGCAGAATTTAAGCTGCGGGTTTGTAAGGA